>NC_134356.1:696868820-697214759 GCF_048569485.1 Anomaloglossus baeobatrachus
TGCTGTGACAGGGGTACCCGGTACCCATTTCCACCGGTACGCGGGGTATGGTAAACCACAGGGTCCCCCACATAGCGGGAACGCTCACTTGCTCCTTCAGCTGCAACAGTGGACTCGGAGCTGGGGCAGGAGTCATACTCTCTTATTTCTGCGTCAGGCGGGTTGCCGCCAGCTGCCGCAGCCTCCCGGCCTCCAGCATCCAACACTTTAGCCCCTTCTGCGGTAGCATGGAGCAGCAGAGTAGGCGAGCTTATACTGAGGCGTCCCATAAGTGACGGCAAGGGCGATGCATAGGCCGAAACTAGGCCGGGCCCCTCAGCCGCAGCGGCCGGTCCAGATAGGACATAGGGACGTGGGTCACCAGTCGGTTCTGCTACATCTGTTCCCCTTTCGCACATCGGGGCAATTGTAATCAGCTCCTCCACCTCGTTGGTCCACTGCTCCAGCATCCGGAAGATCTGATCCTGCTGACGTTGGTGGAATTGTATCACCCGGGCCTTCATCCAAGCCACGGTCCCGGGCGCAGGGTCTGGCACAGTCTCTACTGGGACTTCTGGCACCACGCTATTAAGGGGCCGCGGTTCTAGCGGTTCCCCTTGGTGCATTTCAGGGCCGTCCTGGACGTCTGCAGCCGGCTGGTCCGCCGGAGCGGCCGGGCAGGGTATCGCTACCGGTTGGGCAGGTAGCGGGCCTAATGGTGGGGCGGCAGCAACTATTGCGGGTAGCGGGGAGAGAGGCAGGGTGAGCGGAAGCCGGCCGGGCCCCTCAGCCCCAACGGCCGATCCTTCAGGAATACAGGGGCGTGGGTCGCTTACCCGCTCCTCCAAATCCTCTTCTGCCTCGCGTCTCCACATAGCAGCCACCACGTCCGCCATGTCGGTCTCCCACTCCTCCAGGAGGAGTTGCATATGGGCCTGCAGACGGTTACTCAGCGGGACGGTCCGGTCCCTCAACCACATCGCCGTGCCGGGCGCGGGGGCTTCCTCGTTGCGAGTTGGATCTTGCATCTTGGTAACGAGGTTTTTCCAGGAACCCAATCAGTCTGCAGAGTCCTGGCGTCCCTGCTTTTATAGCCGCAGCTACATGCGGCCAGCCGCCATCGCGTCCCCCTTAGCTCTTTCCGGCCCCTCCTCTCTCGGGGCGGGGTTTTGGCCTTCGCGCCTCTACTGCTCGAGAAGACGCTCGAGCGGGAACTTTTCGCGCCAAAGATGGCGGCTTCTGAAATTTTCCTGCCGGATACCTCCGGCGGTAACAAGGCGCACCTCTACCAGATGGCAGAGCGGTAAGATCCTGTTCGTGACGCCAAGTTGTCGCGGGCGGGGAGGAGGGTGTCAGCACACTACGCTCACCCCTTCTGCTCGGGTCCGGCGGTTGCTGCTCAGTGGTGGCTCGAGCGGTGGGCCGGATCCCGGGGGTTTCTCGAGCGGCACTCCTCGCCCGTGAGTGAAAGGGGGTTGTTGGGTGTGGGGATTGTTTATAGTCCGTGACGCCACCCACGGTTGTGGTGATTTCACCACCGCTGCTCAGTACGGGGGGTCCCGGGGATGGTGATGCGGAGCAGCCAGGTGTTGTGTTGCCCCTCCGTGGGTAGGGGTCGGTGATCCCGGGGCCCGGTGACGGTTTGGGAGGTGCAGGGCCTGGTGGGCGCAGGGACGCGGGGGCAGCGCTGTGCCTTGCGGCACTGTGGTACTCACTCAGCCTGAGACGTTGACACAGTTTGTACGGTAAACCAAACGGCTGGTAAGACGGTCCCACGGACGGCTGCAATTGCTCTCCCAGTAGGTGACGGTGATGTCCCTCTTCCTTGCACCTTGTGTACTTGTTGGTTGCGATGGGTCCCCACCGGTAACCCGCTCCCCGGCTTCAAGCTGGGCCGGAGGAGCTCTACTCTTTGCCCGCAGGCGCTGGCCCTCAGAAACTGGTGCCCTGGCGGTGGCGGTGTCTCTGTTGTACGGATTGGGCTGTTGCCTTCACTCGGGTCTTGGTTGTTGGGGGATCTACGTCCCCTTCACTGACGGATTCGGCAATTTACGGCGACTCCAAGCCTTGCCGGGGTCCGAGAGGCCCCTGCCCTGGTGCTGACTGTCCTTCGGAACACTGCTCCAGACCACCGGGCACACAGCCTACGGGGTCCTTCCAGGAACTTCCAAACGGTCCCCCTCCAGACAGTCACCGCCGTTGCTGACCTTGCTGACCTGTCCTGCACACAGCTGGACCTTCAGGCTTTTCTCTCTCTGTCACCGCTCTTGCTTTCCTCCTTTACTACCTTTCTTTCCTTCACTTTCACTTAGTTGTTTACTTTAGCCCTGTCTGGGCTACTCCTCCACTCCTTCCACTTCCTCCTCCCTGACTGAACTCCAACTCCAGACTGCCTGGTTTCTCCCGCCTCCAGAGCTGTGATCTCCTTGGTGGGCGGAGCCAACCGCCTGGCCCACCCCCTGGTGTGAATCATCAGCCTCTGGAGGAAGGCAACAAGGATTTTTGGTTCAGCTTAGATGTGCCTACCTGGGATGTAGGGTATGGTGGTGTGTGACCTGTGTCCCCTGGCTTGCCAAGGGCGACACACAAGTATATAATGATAAGTAGCCCCCAGATATGTCTGCCCTTGTTTGTTTGTTGAGCACTGCATGCACTTTATTTTAGGCACAAGCACTTTTCTTACACTGTATCTTCCATTGAGAGTCGATGGAGAGCAGGGGCGCCATATCGAAAACTTAGTGTGCTTACCTCTGCTGCCAGGTAGTGCACAGGAGTGAGAACTTATCATAGGGTGTAAGCAATTTTTCCTCCCTTTGCCTGGCAAAGACTAAGGACGAGGAAGTCGGAAACATGTCTGCTGACCAGTTGCCCGACGGGGCATGATTTGCACTCTAATGGGCGGTGTTTCACCGCTGTCACAGCACAGCGCGTCTCCTGCTTGCAGCGTTCTGCTGTGAGGGAGGAGGGAGAAGGGAGCAGATGGGCTGTGACGAGCGGTAAAACACCGCCCACAGCTCTGTGAGTCAGGAAGACTGCAGCCGGCCGCAGGGATGTGACGTCACCGGAGCGGGGAACAGAGGTCTGCAATAGCGCCTCTCACAGGCACTATTGCCACAGGCACTATTGCCAACACAAAGTATTTGCAAGAAACATTGTTTCTCAACATAATATCGAACTAGACAATGAAATATATGGGTGAACCACCCCTTAAATACCTTAAATACCTATGGCATAAGAAATAGCTTCAACAGAGATGAATTATTTAGTCACCATAACCCCTGATAAGTAACACTCATACTTGGCATCTTGGGATAACAAATGTTTTACAAGGCACCAGTTTTCTAAGAAAATATATTTCTAGAGGTTCTATTGACATGAAATTCTCAACAGATGTTGGTAACAACCCATCCAATCTACACAGGAATAAAAATCAGCCCACTGATGTCCATAAATTAAGTGTTGTATAATGAGAAATGATGCAGGGAAAAAGTGTGGAACAAATTGATTTATAAACTACTGAAGGCTCCAGTGACTGATGGGGCCATAATCTGGAAGTAGAAAGAACATCATTTCACCATAAATCGGCTGCGACCATGTGCTCCTCACAAGATTTCGGACACAGGAGATAAAGAATTATCAGAAAAGTTTGCTAAGAGCCAAGAACCACGTGTGCAGGGCTCCAGGAAGACACGGAATCAGCAGGTAGCATTGCTTCAAAGAAGATAGTCAGGTCAGTTGAGACCAAAATGTAACTCTTTGGATGCCATAAAACACCAAGGTTGGTGGCCAAAAGGCAAATCATCCCAAAAAACACCACCAGTGATGAGTGGAAGTTGGATTATCATTGTTTTTTTTCAGCATACAACTCTGGAAAACTTAATATAATTAAAGGAAAGATGAATGGACAAATGCACTGTCACGCTGGAGTGTATAGATGCTCAGCATGCAGAGTAACACAAGGGTAATAACGTGAATGGTATGGAAGTATTCCTTGGCAATATGGACAGGGGAGAGAGGAAATCTCCTTCAACTCACTTGAGTCTATACCCGTGGCTCCCAATACAGGTCGTTCCCCCCGTTACCATCATGTGCATAGGCCCTCACTTGCCCTTAACTCCCCCTGGCTAGTGGGAAGACTGGCAAGTACACTAGTCTTACCCCTGCAATAATACAACACATGGTAAAGGACATAGATGGGGAAATAGCTAGAAAAGCCAAACACTCCAAACTCCTCCAATGCAGTTAAATAATACAGCTGCAATTGTAACGACTCAGCTTTTTGCAGAGACAGGCTTATTACAAAGTGAACAACGTAGAAATGTGAATCTATAACCGGCATAAGATGGTAAAACACGTGACTTTTTTATAGCAAAGGGGAGTGATCACAAAGAGCTGCACATGGGATTAAGGCTCCAAAGAACATGCAGATAAGAAATATTCCTTTCCCTACTGAACTAAAAGAAAGTAGATTCACTCAAATACAAGTCTGGTCCCAGACACACCAGAGGTCTCCTAAGAAGGGGACACACTCATGCCCCATGTTAAGACACAGCGCTTTTCAATGTCTGTCAAGATGTAATTTTCTTGATTTGGCCAAACATAGGTCATTTTTGTGTGTTAACTCATGCTTGTTAAGTCATTATTTTCCACCGGACTCATAGGAGGTTTCCATTGTCTGAGGATGTGTATTGCTAAGTTAATGTAAAATTCCTCAGCCTCTCTGTCTACCTCACTCAGAGGAGAATTATACAGGATAATTAACCATGCGGATTGGAATGCCACCCGATAAGAGCACAGCCTTTTGACATCAATCCTGTAAGACCACCATACCCTGGGATGAGTGCTCAGGAGATATCAAAAGGGACAGCTTGAGTTACCAGGGTGTTCTTTTGATACATTGCTTCAACATAGGGGTTTTAATCCCAGGTGGAAGTCCATTACCCAGCCTAGGCACTTTGGCGCCATTTAAGAGATCAGAAACTGGATTACATTGTGCAGGAGCACCACCAAAGAGTCTAGGATTCGGCTGGAAGGAACACAAGTTGGGATGATTCGATTACCTGGTTACAGACCTTGCTATGCTGGTGAGGCTTCGTACGTTTGTCACTATCCTATTCTTGGTGGGTGCCTGCCAAAAGCAGGGTGCTGCTAGTTTAGGGTATGTGGCCCTCGAAGTTCCGAATCCCAAATATTCTAATCTCTGGTGAGCCTGTTACATCACATGTTTTGCATGGTTTTGTGTTATATGCCTTTGACTGTTGGGAATCCAATAAAGTCTAATTATTGTGG
This sequence comes from Anomaloglossus baeobatrachus, assembly GCF_048569485.1. NCBI lineage: Eukaryota > Metazoa > Chordata > Amphibia > Anura > Aromobatidae > Anomaloglossus > Anomaloglossus baeobatrachus. Next base: position 696,874,089 of record NC_134356.1, read on the forward strand.
TTCCCACACCCTGTGTTTTCTTAGTAGTTTTCTGCCCATGGGTAAAAAGTTTGGACGTTCAGTTGGGATGAGTCCTGGTCCGTGTGGTCTTTCTAAAGGCAGCCAGGCTAATGGACGAGATCACCCACTGACCCCCGTATCTGCACAAGTTGGTGTATAGTTTAATTCTCCTCTGAGTGAGGTAGACGGAGAGGCTGAGGGATTTTACATTAATTTAGCCATAAATACACATCCTCAGACTATGGACAGCTCTGATGAGTGCGTCGGAAAACAATGACTTAACAAACACAAGTTAGCACATCAAAAGGACCCACGTCTGGCCAAATTAAGAACTTTAAACCCTGACAGACATTGAAGAGGGCTGTGTCTTCACACATGTACTGAGACATTGTTGATAAAAATCTACTACCATCTACCAGGATCAAGAAAATAAAATAAGGGTAGACATTTCAGCAAAACAATGATTCAAACACAAAGCCAAGGAAACTCACAATTGGTTTCAGAGAAATAAATCTGCTAGAATTACAAAGCCCATCACCAGAGCTGAATCCAATAGAAAATGTGTGGAAGGAACTATAGCTGAGTCGGGACCTCCAGGAGGGGAAGAGTGTATGTGTAGAAGAATGGGCCAAAATCCACCTGAGCAAAGCAGGCAACTAGTGTCTCCATACAGGAGGCGTCTGGAAGCTTCATAACCAAAAAAATGAAAATGTACCAGGTATTAAATAAATCTCAGTAACGTGTTCAATACTTTTTCCTTGTGTAATTTCTCAGCATTACACATCACTAAGTTTATAGACATCAATACCTACATCTGATAAGAAATTCATGTGAATACCACATCTAGAAATATAAATGATGACATGTTGAATTCTCATTTTACCAGAACATTTATGGTATACAAAGAAGTAAGACCATATAACTCCATATAGAACAATGGCCTATTAAATTACTCTCTGTGAGGTCCTTTCCAATTGTTCCCGAATAAAGAAGTAGGCGAAAATTCTTTGAAGGACAAATATCATTTTCTTTATTTTTAAAAATATCAGGTCCCAGCTTCAAAATTTCTTTTCCTCCCTCATTTGTGGATAATGTTGTTTTCAGGAAACCAGGGAGAGAAAAAAACATTGTCAGAAGGCTCAGAAGTGGAAAGATGAATGTTTCATATGAGGTATAGTGAACGTGTTTTTGACAGATTCTGGATACAAATGTGACTTCTGAGAAATAATATCTCGTTTATTTGGTTGCAATATATTGTCTTGTGCCGAGGGTTTTATAGAATTGAGTCCAAAGAACTTTGCACAGGCTTTAAGGATCCAACCTGTACATTATCTCCAATTTTCAGGTGGCTTAATTTTTTGGGCAGGATGATAAGGCCGGAAGACCAAGGAGCGAATCAATATGAAACATAGCAAACAAGTTACTCATGAGTTTTCTAAGAGCCTGCTTAATGTCTTTATTGCTCAGACTGTATATCATAGGGTTAAGAAGTGGAGTTACTACCGTGTAGAACAGGGACAGGAACGTCTTTGCATTTTGCTTACGTGGAAACAGATAAGTGGTAATGAGGGATCCATAAAACAGAGCCACCACCGCCAGGTGAGAGCTGCAGGTGGAGAAGGTCTTCTGTCGCCCGGTCACAGAGGGGATCTTCAGTATGGTGACAATAATGGACACGTAAGAAACTATAATAACAGTAAGTGGGCAAATTGCAAAAACAATAACCAAAAAGAAAGTTTCCAACTTCATCATGAAAGTGTCTGAGCAGGAAAGCTCCAGTAGAGGTTCCAAGTCACAGAAGAAATGGTCAATGATGTTTGGTCCACAGAAATCCAATCGACTCACTGTAAAAAAGATCATCAGCAACGTAGCACAAATCACCAACCAACACAGGAGAACGGCTCTTACACAAAATGTGAGGTCCATGACCGAGGGGTAATGTAGAGGGTGACAGATGGCCTGATACCGGTCATAGGACATCACCGTCAGGAGGAGACATTCCAGTACCTCAGAGGCCGAAAAGAAATAAAACTGACTCATACAGCCAATAAAAGACACAGAACTTCCCTCATACAGCACAGTGTGGAGTGTGTTGGGTACGATGGTGGTGGTGAGAAGAATATCTGAGAAGGAGAGTTGTGTGAGGAAGAAGTACATGGGAGAGTGGAGCGATCGGCTGGAGGACACCACCAGAATGATCAGGAGGTTTCCACATACGGTCACACAGTAGATGACCAGAAGGAGAAGAAAGAAGACAACATTGAAACTTTGCAAATTCTGAAATCCCAAGAGCAGAATCTCGGTAATTTTACTAATGTTGTGATGTTGCATATTCAGAGAAGAGAAGTTTTAAAATTTGTTGTGAGCTATAAAAAAACAAATTGAGTTAACCAGTTCACGACCAGACCATTTTCCCTCATTACGGAGCAGACACTTTTTTGGATCTCTTTTGTAAATGTGATATGAAAAGCTTTTTTTTTTTTTACATTTGGATAATAAAAATAGATTTGTGCAACTTTTTCATTATAAATTATAAATACATTTTTATCTTGTTTTCATAATCTTTTTTTTTATTTTTAATTACAATAATTAATTAATATTTTTAATTAATTTTTAATAGCATCTCCATAATGGATCACTGACATACATTGTGAATTCTGTTCCCCTTTCCATAATGATATTTTTCTTACATAATTCACTTTTTTTCTCGAGGTGAGTGCTGCAAGTATCAATAATTTGCATTGGAAGGTGCTATTCTTATTTATTTTTACTGATTTATTTTCACATTTATTTATCTTTCATTGATTTCACACATTGTACCCCATAAAGTCATAAAGGTCCATTGGAGAGCATTTCATCATTGAAATATACATTTTTTTTGTAGTCTGATATCCTCTGTAACTGGCGCTGGTATATCATCCCCAGTTACAGGGTACATTCAGCCTTTTTGCTTTATAACAAGTTGACTAGGTTTCCTAATATCTAGTAGTTCCTTAACTCACCTTATGCCCAGCAATCATTGATGACCAGTTGTGGAGGAGGAAGCGCTGTCAGAACTTCTTCTTATTGTATACAAATTGCTTGTTCAGAGTGATGAATTCAGGGATCGGAGAGGCAGAGAAGCTAATAAGAGCCGGCACCCCACTCCTGGAGACGCATCATCTTGCGCAGCTGATAGACTATACAGTGATGGTTAGAGCGAGCGCACTCTTAAAGTCAATGGGTGGTCAAGCGCTTCCAACAAACACTTTGTATGTACTGAAATGTGGATGGGTTTTAATATATTCTAATTGTCATTCTATCAAGGTCCTTGAAATTTTCTGATTCACATTTGATGGACCACAGCCTATCCCCAGTGCAGACCTAAAGCAGCATTTCCAAATTATAGTAATAAGCTTACATTGAGAGAGTGACTTTTAGTTCTCATAGATGAAATTAAGTGATCCACCGGATCTGATTTGTGATCACAGGATTTAGAAGAGGATTCAAATAGTGCTCTCAAATGGAGAATAGCACAAGTGATCAGTAAACACCTCCACTCTCCAAATCGTACTGTGAGGTAGCGTCGTCGGCTGCGCAGCAGAAGACACGGGATCCAGGCACCAAGGTTCACAGCACACGGTTTATTCCAAAGAAAAAGTCCACAATAGTACATATGTGCCTTTCCGGCAGAGAACTCAGGGAGATGTGATCACTCCCTCACACCCAGCACACCTGCCCTTGTTCCTGAATCTATTTAACCCTCCCTTCAGCCTGTAGGGAAACAGCATTAACCCTATAGTGGATTATCATGGAGTGAGCACAACCGGGGCGAGACATACCGGCCGTCATAGATAACCCCGGTCACAGTCTCACATACCCCCCCCCCCCTCAGTTCAAGCGTGCGGGGTTGAACTCCTGGCATCAAACACGGGCCGCGGGACAAGGCATCGGCGTTGCCCTGCAACCTACCGGCCCGGTGTTCAACCGTAAACCGGAAGTTCTGCAGAGAAAGGAACCACCGGGTAACCCGGGCATTCCGTTCTGTCAGGTTTCCGGGTTTTCCAGTCCTCTTTTGAAAAAGCTTGCCCTCAGTTAACATGGAGTTTTGTGTTCTGTTGCCCTACTTCCTGTCCAGCTGCTTAAAAGGCCGCCTCTAAGCTTAGTCCAGTGCCTGAGTATACTGCTTGCTGTGTGCTCCTGCTTTGCTGCTGCTGCTACTTGATTACCTTTGGATCCTCCTGGAAATCTACCGACCGACTCTGGACCATACCCGGTTTCTTCAAACTGTGCCCGGACTCCGTCTGCCGTCTTTTGTCAGCACGTCTGCCCGGTTTCTTCCGGTTCATAACCATTCTGGACTTTCATTCCGTACGGACACTTCTGGACTTTACCGCTTGCCCCTTGTGTCCCGGCTGCACCGCATTTAGGCCTTCCGGGGTTGATTGCCGGACAGTCCCTGTATAGGGGTTCGCTCTGGTGGTCTCCCTGGGGGAGTCCGGTGCGTGGCCCCGGGAATCCCCTTCGCTCCGTTTCAGAAAGGTATTTTTTGTGTTTGTTATACTGTGTATTTCCGTTGTGTATCTACCGTGGTTACATATCATAAAAACATCTTGTACCACAAACTCGTCTCTGGCTGTCATTGCCCTAACGCTATCGAAATCCTCAAACATACAATAGTATTACACGTTCCTTGGCGGACCTCATCCAGACCAGTGGAGAGTGATCCGTCACCAAGCGAAACTGCCGTCCCAGCAGGTAATAGCGTAGGGACTCCAAGGCCCACTTGATCGCCAGGCACTCCTTCTCCACTACGCTATAATTCCGCTCGGGAGGGGTGAGCTTCCTACTTAAGAAGGTGACGGGGTGTTCCACCCCCTGAACCACCTGAGACAGCACTGCCCCCAGGCCGACCTCCGAGGCGTCAGTCTGTACTATGAACTCTTTCCGGAAATCAGGGTTTACAAGAACGGGCTGTCCGCACAGGACCCCCTTCAGGGCCCGGAAGGAGTCCTCGGCCTGCGGAGTCCAGTGCACCATGACGGACTTCTTGCCTTTGAGAAGGTCTGTCAAGGGGGCTGATAGTCCCGCAAAATCTTTTACAAACCTCCTGTAGTACCCCACGATACCCAGGAAGGCCCTAACCTGTTTCGTGGTCAGGGGTCTAGGCCACTTCTGGATCGCCTCAACTTTGTTAATTTGGGGCTTAATCACTCCTTGGCCTATTACGTAGCCCAAGTAGCAGGCTTCCGTGAGTCCCAACGCACATTTCTTGGGATTGGCTGTCAATCCGGCTGTTCGAAGCGCGTCCACCACCGCTTGTACCTGTTCCAAGTGGGTCTGCCAATCGGAGCTGTAAATAATGATGTCATCAAGGTACGCTGATGCATACGCCTGGTGGGGTTCCAGCACTAAGTCCATCAACCTCTGGAACGTGGCCGGAGCGCCATGTAACCCAAAATGCAAGACAACATAGTGGAAGAGACCCTCCGGCGTAACAAAAGCGGTTTTCTCCTTGGCGGACTCCGTTAGTGGCACCTGCCAGTACCCCTTGGTCAGGTCGAGCGTGGTAAAATATCGCGCCTGTCCCAGCCTATCAATCAGCTCATCCACCCGGGGCATGGGGTAGAGATCAAACTTGGATATTTCGTTCAATCTCCTAAAGTCATTGCAGAACCTTAAGGAGCCATCGGGTTTTGGTATTAGGACAATCGGACTAGCCCATTCACTCCGGGATTTTTCGATGACCCCCAGGCGTAACATTGTCTTTACTTCCTCTGATATGGCTTGTCGTCGAGCCTCCGGTACCCGGTATGACTTCAGGCGTACCTTCAGGTGGGGCTCGGTGACAATATCATGTCGTATCAGACTGGTCCTACCGGGCAGCTCGGAGAAGACATCGGGGTTCTGCTGAACCAACCGTCTGGCCTCTCGCCTCTGTGTCTTGGTGAGGGCTTCTCCAATCCTTACTTCCGGTTCGTCCTCTCCGGAGGTCGCTGGAGCCGGATGTGAACGACCCGAAGAGGAGGGAGGTGGGGAAAAAACAGCCATCAGGCTTTCCCGTTCCTGCCAAGGTTTTAATAGGTTGACATGGTATATTTGTTCAGGTTTCCGCCTACCGGGCTGCAATACTTTATAGTTAACCACCCCGACTCTTTCCTTTATCTCGTAGGGGCCTTGCCACTGAGCCAGGAATTTACTCTCTGCCGTGGGAATCAATACCAACACCCGATCCCTGGGATTAAAGGTCCGCACGGTGGCTTGTCTATTGTAGCGGCCGCTTTGCGCGGCCTGAGCCTCCTGTAAATGCTCCTTCACAATTGGCATGACCGCGCTTATGCGGTTCTGCATACCCAAAATGTGTTCAATCACACTTTTATGGGGGGTGGGCTCCTGCTCCCAGGTTTCTTTTGCCAGGTCCAACAATCCCCGGGGATGTCGCCCGTATAACAATTCAAAAGGCGAAAACCCCGTGGATGCCTGTGGCACCTCTCGTATGGCAAACATCAAATAGGGAAGCATCATATCCCAGTCTTTCCCGTCTTTTGAGATCACCCTTCTTAGCATGGTTTTCAGGGTTTTATTGAATCGTTCCACTAAACCATCCGTCTGAGGATGATACACAGACGTACGCAACTGCTTGATCTGGAGTAGCCGGCATAGCTCTTTGGTCACTTTAGACATGAATGGGGTCCCCTGATCCGTAAGGATCTCCTTGGGCAACCCCACCCGGCAGAACACAGCAAACAACTCCCGAGCTATAAGCTTTGCTGCAGTATGTCTGAGAGGTATCGCCTCGGGATACCGGGTGGCATAGTCAACGATCACTAGGATATGCTGGTGCCCTCGAGCAGACTTTACGAGGGGCCCCACCAGATCCATCCCTATCCGTTCAAAAGGGACTTCTATAATGGGTAACGGTACCAACGGACTGCGAAAGTGGGTCAGGGGTGCGGTAAGCTGACACTCCGGGCAGGTTTCGCAGAACCGTTTTACCTCCCCAAAGACCCCGGGCCAATAGAACCTTTGCAATATTCGCTCCTGCGTTTTCTTGACCCCTAGGTGACCACTCATCAGGTGTTTATGAGCCAAGTCGAGGACCCGCCGGCGATACGGCTGGGGCACCACCAACTGCTCTACCCCTACGCCCCGTATTTCATCTACCCGGTAGAGTAAATCCTGCTTAAGAGCGAAATGGGGGTATCTTACCTGGGCACCAGGCAGCTGTGCCACCCCGTCAACTACTGTCACCCGACTCCGGGCATGTATTAATGTAGGGTCCTGGAGTTGGGCTGTCCCAAACGTATCCGGGGACGCCTCCAACTCCGGGATGGGCTCGACCGTCTCAGCCTCTCCTGCCAATACCTCTAGGGGCGACCTATCAGGTTCACATCCTGTCCCTATCATGGGGACCCCTACGGCAGGCGTCCCGGATTCAGGATTGTAGGGCTCAGGTCCCGGACTGACCAATATCTGAGGGGACTTAGGAGGTCCCTTCCATAAAGTCCAAAAATAGGGCAGATCCCTTCCTAGGATCACATCATAGGGAAGAGTATTAATAAGTCCCACCTCATGTTGCACCTGACCGCAAGGTGCTGTGATGGTGACTATCCCCGTGGGATAGTCTCGGCGGTCCCCATGTATGCAAACCACCCCCACGGTACGTCCGGTGGCCTTTACTTTAGCCCTTAGGGTTGATCGCACAAGGGTCACTAAGCTTCCGGAATCCAACAAGCCTGTAACCGGACATCCATTCACCTGAATTTGGCACAAGTGGGGCTCAGTCTCTGGGTAGACCAGGTCAGCGGTACACACCACCTGAGCATACATTGAACCCCGCCGGGTAACCCCACAATCCATGGGCTCCGTGGTGAGTGGACACTGGGCTTCCATATGTCCCACCCGCTGGCACCGCCAACATCTAATAGGGAAGGATACCCCCTTGACGAGTTGTCGTTTAGGGTACATAGTTATCCGGACCTCAGGGACGGAGGGTGCGGCTTCAGACGGGACGGTAGCGGACTCCCGCACCGGTGTCAGCGGTGGGTCCTTGGCCCTAGGCTTGGAGGGGCCGGAGCGACGGGCGGTACGCAAAGTCTCAGTGTCCCGTATCAAGTCCTGCGTAGCCACATGCCGCTCTACCAGGGACACTAATTGGTCCAGGGTACTCGGGTCACCCTGTCCGACCCACCGTTGAACGGTGACGGGTAAAGTGCGCACAAAACGATCCACTACTACCCTTTCCACCATTTGCGCCGGGCTCAGAGTGTCAGGCTGCAACCACTTTTTTACAAGATGTAACAAGTCATAGGCCTGGGAGCGTACGGGTTTGGCTTCCTCATAGAACCACTGATTTACTCGCTGAGCCCGTACATAGGTATTCACCCCCAACCGAGCCAGTATTTCGGCTTTCAGGGTCACATAGTCAATGGCGTCCTCGGTACAGAGGTCCAGGTATGCTTTTTGGGGTTCCCCCGTCAGATAAGGTGACAATACCTCAGCCCACTGCGGGGTCGGCAGCTTTTCCCGCTCGGCCACCCGTTCAAACACCGCCAGGAACGCTTCCACATCATCACCCGGGGTCATCTTTTGCAACGCTTGTCTCACCGCTTTCCGGACGCTGCCGTCGTCACCCGGTCCCTGGGTTGTTGCTGCCGGTCCGGCACGGATCGACTTGGCCAGGAGAACCATCTGTTCTTGGTGCCTTTTTTCCTGCAATTGCAAGGCTTGCTGCTGACGTGCATTGGCCTGCTCCATCTGTTCTTGGTGCCTTTTGTCCTGCACTTGCAAGGATTGCTGCTGACGTGCATTGGCCTGATCCATCTGTTCTTGGAATTTTTTTTCCTGCACTTGCAAGGATTGGAGCAGGTGTGCATTGGTCTGTTGCTGCTGTGCATTAGCCTGTTGCTGCTGTGCATTAGCCTGAGCCAAATGCTTTAGTATGTCCTCCATGGCGTCGCCGGGTTTGGGCTGTAGTATAGCCGCTCGAATCCAGGACATGCGCAGCTGGGTCACCAGGGATGGATGCTACACCTCACCGGCTGTCATGCCCGCATTCTCCACCATATGTGAGGTAGCGTCGTCGGCTGCGCTGCAGAAGACACGGGATCCAGGCACCAAGGGTCACAGCACACGGTTTATTCCAAAGAAAAAGTCCACAATAGTACATATGTGCCTTTCCGGCAGAGAACTCAGGGAGATGTGATCACTCCCTCACACCCGGCACACCTGCCCTTGTTCCTGAATCTATTTAACCCTCCCTTCAGCCTGTAGGGAAACAGCATTAACCCTATAGTGGATTATCATGGAGTGAGCACAAACGGGGCGAGACATACCGGCCGTCATAGATAACCCCGGTCACAGTCTCACAGTACATATTGGTGATTGGTGTAGATTGTGTGCAGGAATATGGTTTAAAAATTTCACAACAAAATCTGCATCTCTTGGCAAAAAAATGCACAAAGACAGTTTTGATGCCATTGCAGTGCAGTTTTCTTGCAGGAGGTGCAAATTTGGTGCTCAGTACTGGTAACTAGTGATGAGCGGGCACTACCATGCTCGGGTACTCTGTACAAGTAACTACTGATGACCGGGCACTACCATGCTCGGGTGCTCAGTACTGGTAACTAGTGATGAGCGGGCACTACCATGCTCGGGTGCTCAGTACTGGTAACTACTGATGAGCGGGCACTACCATGCTCAGGTGCTCAGTACTGGTAACTAGTGATGAGCGGGCACTACCATGCTCAGGTGCTCAGTACTGGTAACTACTGATGAGCGGGCACTACCATGCTCAGGTGCTCAGTACTGGTAACTAGTGATGAGCGGGCACTACCATGCTCGGGTGCTCAGTACTGGTAACTACTGATGAGCGGGCACTACCATGCTCGGGTGCTCAGTACTGGTAACTAGTGATGAGCGGGCACTACCATGCTCAGGTGCTCAGTACTGGTAACTAGTGATGAGCGGGCACTACCATGCTCAGGTGCTCAGTACTGGTAACTAGTGATGAGCGGGCACTACCATGCTCAGGTGCTCAGTACTGGTAACTAGTGATGAGCAAGCACTACCATGCTCAGGTGCTCAGTACTGGTAACTAGTGATGAGTGGGCATTACCATGCTCGGGTGCTCAGTACTGGTAACTAGTGATGAGCGGGCACTACCATGCTCAGGTGCTCAGTACTGGTAACTAGTGATGAGCGGGCACTACCATGCTCAGGTGCTCAGTACTGGTAACTAGTGATGAGCGGGCACTACCATGCTCGGGTGCTCAGTACTGGTAACTAGTGATGAGCGGGCACTACCATGCTCAGGTGCTCAGTACTGGTAACTAGTGATGAGCAAGCACTACCATGCTCAGGTGCTCAGTACTGGTAACTAGTGATGAGTGGGCATTACCATGCTCGGGTGCTCAGTACTGGTAACTAGTGATGAGCGGGCACTACCATGCTCGGGTGCTCAGTACTGGTAACTAGTGATGAGCGGGCACTACCATGCTCGGGTGCTCAGTACTGGTAACTAGTGATGAGCGGGCACCACCATGCTCGGGTGCTCAGTACTGGTAACTAGTGATGAGCGGGCACTACCATGCTCAGGTGCTCAGTACTGGTAAATAGTGATGAGCGAGCACTACCATGCTCGGGTGCTCGATACTCATAGCTAGTGATGAGTGGGCACTACCATGCTCGGGTGCTCAGTACTGGTAACTCGTGATGAGCGGGCACTACCATGCTCGGGTGCTCAGTACTGGTAACTCGTGATGAGCGGGCACTACCATTCTCGGGTGCTCAGTACTAGTTACCAGTACTGAGCACCCGAGCATGGTAGTGCCCGCTCATTACTAGTTACCATTACTGAGCACCCGAGCATGGTAGTGCCCGCTCATCACGAGTTACCAATACTGAGCACCCGAGCATGGTAGTGCCGCTCATCACTAGTTACCAGTACTGAGCACCCGAGCATGGTAGTGCCCACTCATCACTAGCTATGAGTATCGAGCACCCGAGCATGGTAGTGCTCGCTCATCACTATTTACCAGTAGTGAGCACCCGAGCATGGTAGTGCCCGCTCATCACTAGTTACCAGTAGTGAGCACCCGAGCATGGTAGTGCCCGCTCATCACTAGTTACCAGTACTGAGCACCCGAGCATGGTAGTGCCCGCTCATCACTACTTACCAGTACTGAGCACCCGAGCATGGCAGTGCCCGCTCATCACTACTTACCAGTACTGAGCACTCGAGCATGGTGGTGCCCGCTCATCACTAGTTACCAGTACTGAGCACCCGAGCATGGTGGTGCCCGCTCATCACTAGTTACCAGTACTGAGCACTCGAGCATGGTAGTGCCCGCTCATCACTACTTACCAGTACTGAGCACCCGAGCATGGTGGTGCCCGCTCATCACTACTTACCAGTGCTGAGCACCCGAGCATGGTGGTGCCCGCTCATCACTAGTTACCAGTACTGAGCACCCGAGCATGGTAGTGCTCGCTCATCACTATTTACCAGTACTGAGCACCCGAGCATGGTAGTGCCCGCTCATCACTAGTTACCAGTACTGAGCACCCGAGCATGGTGGTGCCCGCTCATCACTAGTTACCAGTACTGAGCACCCGAGCATGGTAGTGCCCGCTCATTACTAGTTACCATTACTGAGCACCCGAGCATGGTAGTGCCCGCTCATCACGAGTTACCAGTACTGAGCACCCGAGAATGGTAGTGCCCGCTCATCACGAGTTACCAGTACTGAGCACCCGAGCATGGTAGTGCCCGCTCATCACGAGTTACCAGTACTGAGCACCCGAGCATGGTAGTGCCCACTCATCACTAGCTATGAGTATCGAGCACGCGAGCATGGTAGTGCTCGCTCATCACTATTTACCAGTAGTGAGCACCCGAGCATGGTAGTGCCCGCTCATCACTAGTTACCAGTACTGAGCACCCGAGCATGGTAGTACCCGCTCATCACTAGTTACCAGTACTGAGCACCCGAGCATGGTGGTGCCCGCTCATCACTAGTTACCAGTACTGAGCACCCGAGCATGGTAGTGCCCGCTCATTACTAGTTACCAGTACTGAGCACCCGAGCATCGTAGTGCCCGCTCATCACAAGTTACCAGTACTGAGCACACGAGCATCGTAGTGCCCGCTCATCACTAGTTACGAGTACTGAGCACCTGAGCATGGTAGTGCCCGCTCATCACGAGTTACCAGTACTGAGCACCCGAGCATGGTAGTGCCCGCTCATCACTAGTTACCAGTACTGAGCACCCGAGCATGGTAGTGCCCGCTCATCACGAGTTACCAGTACTGAGCAGCCAAGCATGGTAGTGCCCGCTCATCACTAGTTACCAGTACTGAGCACCCGAGCATGGTGGTGCTCGCACATCACTAGTTACCAGTACTGAGCACCCGAGCATGGTAGTGCCCACTCATCACTAGTTACCAGTACTGAGCACCCGAGCATGGTAGTGCCCGCTCATCACGAGTTACCAGTACTGAGCACCCAAGCATGGTAGTGCCCGCTCATCACTAGTTACCAGTACTGAGCACCCGAGCATGGTGGTGCTCGCACATCACTAGTTACCAGTACTGAGCACCCGAGCATGGTAGTGCCCACTCATCACTAGTTACCAGTACTGAGCACCCGAGCATGGTAGTGCCCGCTCATCACTAGTTACCAGTACAGAGCACCTGAGCATGGTAGTGCCCGCTCATCACTAGTTACCAGTACTGAGCGCCCGAGCATGGTAGTGCTCGCTCATCACTAGTTACCAGTACTGAGTACCCGAGCATGGTAATGCCCGCTCATCACTAGTTACCAGTACTGAGCACCCGAGCATGGTAGTGCCCACTCATCACTAGTAGAAAGATATTCATTCCACATAGTTATGCACATATTAATTACTAAAATTGATATAACAGACTTTATTGTACAGAGAAAGAATACTATTTTAGCCTCAAAATGACAATATTTCATGTCTGGAATAAAGGTAAGAGGCGATGCCTGTGATCGTGCAGAGAGGACTGTGACTGTATTACAATTGTGTGATGGAGCGTATTGTAAGGCTACTTTCACACTTGCATTGTTTTCCTTCCGTTACAATCCGCCCTTTTGGAAAACAGCGGAATCCGTTAACGGATTCCGCTGTTTCCCATAGACTTGTATGGGTGACGGACTGTGCCAAAAGGACCTGCGTTTCTTCCGCTGGGCGACGCTCCGTTGCTTCCGCCCAGCGGGAGGAACGCAGCATGTAACGTTGTTTTGAGCAGCGGAATCCTCAGGATTTCACTGCGCATGCTCTTTTTTTTTTTTTTTTTAAATCACAAACTTATATTTGTCTCGCAGTGGCCGAACGTTCAGCTGAGCGCTCGCCCCGCATGCCCGGCCGCCGGCAAGTGAGAGCACTCAGCTGAGCGCTCGCCCGCTGGCATGCCCGGCCGCCGGCAAGTGACAGCGCTCAGCTGAGCGCTCGCCCGCCGGCATGCTCGGCCGCTGGCAAGTGAGAGCGCCCGCTGGCATGCTTGGCCGCCGGCAAGTGACAGCGCTCAGCTGAGCGCTCGCCCGCCGGCATGCTCGGCCGCCGGCAATTGACAGCGCTCAGCTGAGCGCTCGCCCACCGGCATGCTCGACCGCCGGCAAGTGAGAGCGCTCAGCTGAGCGCTCGCCCGCCGGCATGCCCGGCCACCGGCAAGTGACAGCGCTCAACTGAGCCACCAGCCGCCGGCTAATGAGAGCGATCAGCTGATCGTTCACAATAGTCTGCTGCCGGTAAAACTGTGAAGAAGAAAAAATAAATAAATAAAAAAAGAAAAAGCTTTCCGTTTTTTTGTACGATCCGTAGCATCCGTTGTGCCACTATATGCAACGCATCCGTTGCATCTGTAACACAACGCAATGCTACGGAAGCCGTCCAACGCAAGTGTGAAACTAGCCTAAGACTGTTTCTGTTGGATGCACATGAATTGCAAATAAGGAAATCATAAATTTCATCATTGGACACAAACTGAAATACTGGTGCTTGTGTATCTAGAAGGGGCCCGATAGTGTGAATGAAGGGAACTGTAATGTGATCATGTAACGTCAATGTCCTAAAATACAGCACTCACAGATTCTCCACCGTGCACTTACTGCAGCTCCTCTCCTGCTCCTTCACCGTCAGACATTGTCCATGTGCCGGACGTCTTCAGGGCTTCTTGTCCATACAGTAAGGACACAATGTTATTCCTCAGCCTCTTTTATAGAGGAGCTTTGTTACCAGTTACATGGTGACGTCACGGAGAATTCCTGCTGCTCCCCGCGGAGATCTCACTCTGAGAAGTTTATTAACTTTTATAGAAGTTTCAAGTAAGTTTTCTTATTTGTTTGAGTAATGAAAAAATAATAATTTATCTCAATAAAAAGCAGATTAGAAATAGGGATGAGCAAACAAGAGCAGCGGAGTTCAGGGTTTGTATCGGACATCGGTGTCCGGGGCTTCAACATGGACATTTAACCCTAGAACGCGCAACCATGGAAGTCTACACTGTCACATACCTGGGGCCTTTTAGGCCTGTGTGCAAATAACATGGAGTAACTCAAATAGAAATACTTTTCAAAGTTTATTTGAGATGTGAATATTTCAAAACATTATAATTATGTGCATAAAACAAAAAAGCACCGTATTTTTCGCTTTATAAGACGCACTTTTGTTCCCCCAAATTTTGGGGGAAAGTAGGGGGTGCCTCTTATAAACCGAATATACGGGGGGGTGTATATATATATATATATATATATATATATATATACTGCAGGGTCCGCTCTGGAGCACTGCTGGGGGCAGGGAAAGCTGCGGGCGGCAGCGTTAGATCTCCTGCTCCCGCTCATATAATATGCACAGCCGCTGTCCATCAGTGTGGTGCTGAAATTGCATCACGCTGAGGGGCTGGGGCAGCTGGGCATATTATATCTGCCTGTGCCCTCCTTTGATCGCACATGATCCCCCCTGTGTTAGATATGGCCCCCGTGCTGCTGCCCATAGTAAAATAAAAAAGCTTTACTTACCTCCAGTGCTGATCTCCCGGTCTCCTGCTGCTGCTGTCTGTGATAAGGCATGCAGAGATGATATCACTCTGTCGTGCCGATCACATGACCGGCAGCAAGAACCAGGAAGTGGAGGAAGGAGGACTCGGAGCTCAACTGCGAGGTGGGAGACACGAGGAGGGACAGCGCTGAAAAGGTAAGGGAAGAGTGTTTTATTTTATTATGGACAGCAGCAATGGGGCATATCTAACACAGGGGAGATGTGCCATCTATAGGGGCCATGGGCAGCTGTATGGGGGCCATATGAAACACAGGGGAGATGTGCCATCTATAGGGGCCATGGGCAGGACAGGGGGACGTGTCCCAGCACAAGGGGGCTATATTCAATATAAAGGGGGCCATATCCAGATTATGGGGGGCTAATTTTAGGATTTTAGGATGGGGGGCTATGAGGGACATATACCCTATATGATTTGTTAGACGGACACTGGCATTATAAGATGGACCCCATTTAACATTAAAAAAAAAAAATCTCTTTTCCTTCACCAAATTTGAGGGTGCGTCTTATAATCAGGTGCGTCTTATAAAGCGAAAAAACGGTAATTACACCGGCTTAAAACGCCCAATATATGCATTCTATATAATTCTTTATATATATATATATATATATATATATATAAAAATGATTTTTTATCTAAAAGTTTTTTATATAAAAGTTGTAGTGAACATGCAGGAATATTTATTTTCAAAAACTTTCCTTTTCAACTTTACTTTTTTTCAGAAGAACATACCTTGCAGACCTTTTGTCCACAAGTAGTACAGAAACGCTCAGATTTCCTTTCCTTCTTTGCTGGACATATATAACCGCTAGTGTTGAGCGAGTATGCTTGTCACTACTCGGTACTCGCACGAGTATCACTGTACTCGGGCTACTCGGCGGGGACCGAGTAATCTCGCGATACTCGTGCTGTACTCGTGGTCTTCATCCCTGCATGTTGGCGCTCTTTTGAGAGCCAGCCCTCATGCAGGGATTGGCTGGCAGACCACTGCAATGCCACAGCCCTGTTAGTTGTGGAATTGCAGTGATTGGCCGGCCTGCACAGCGTGACCGAGCCTTTATACCGGCGGGCACGCTGTGCTCTGCTCACAGCCATCCAGACATTCAGTGCAGGGAGAGTGTTGCTGCTTCAGGGAAAGCTTTGCGGCCCTTTATAGTTATTTCTGTAGCAAGGCTGCAAACAGTGTGACCAGAAATCCTTCTCAGGACTATTCTAGTTGTATACAGGCAGGCAGGGTATAGCCAGGTCGGAGTACAGGAGCAGAGTCCTTCTCAGGACTATTGTTGCTATATACAGGCAGGGTATAGCCAGGTCTGAATACAGGCTAGTGACCAGAAGAGTCCTTGTCAGGAATATTGTAGCTGTATACAGGCAGGCAGGCAGGCAGGGAGGGTGAATAGCCATTCCTAGTGGTGACCGTATACCAGCCTTCATCATATCTGGGGCTGGTGTACACAGTCTAAAACAGTCCAGATAGTGTCAGACTTCTCAGTAATTGTCGCTCCTAAAAACCTGTTAGGTTCTTAGTGCGTCCGTGCTTGCATTTAAAAACCGCACGTGTGTGCCTGTCGGTGGCAGCGTACAGGTGCACTTGTGTGCGTTTTGCACAAACTTGGATATAACGCACAAGTCTAGTGAATACACGTCAGCACAGCATTGCAAAATGCGCAAGGGCGTTGGCAACGAACAAGGAAGTGGACGTGATGGTGGTGCAGGCAGAGGCCGAGGTCGTGGGCAAGCTTTAATTTCGCCACAACAAAGGGCCACATCTAGTCGCTCGCACGTCCTGTCCCAAATTCTTGGGGACCGCAGCAGTACACCGCTTTTGAACCAAGACCAGTGTCAACAGGTTGTTAGTTGGATAGCGGATAATGCTTCCAGTCAGATTGGCACCACCACAAACACCCTGTCTTCCACACGGTCAAGTGTCAATAGCCGTGATACTGCACCGCACATTTCAGAACCTGATCCTCCTTCCTACCACAAGGCTGAGTACACGTCCTCGGACATTACTGATCCCACACTTGGACACTCGGAAGAACTGTTCAGTCTCCATTCGCACATTCTGGCCTCTCGCCAGCTCCTGTTGAAGTGGGTCATGAGGAGATCGTATGTACAGATGCCCAAATATTTGAGCAGCCACGTTCTCACGAAGTTGGCAACGTGTCTCAACAAGGGGTGGACGATGATGAGACACAATTGTCAGGAAGTCAGGAGGAGGAGCAGGGTGCGGAAGAGGAAGACGACGTGGTGGATGATTCAGTAACTGACCCAACCTGGCAGGAGGATATGCAGAGCGAGGACAGCAGTGCACAGGGGGAGGGAGGCGTAGCATCCCAACAGGTAGTAAGAAGCAGGGTGGTGGCTCCAGGCAGAAGTCAGGCAATCGTTCCCCGGAACAGCAACACGACACAAGGTGCCTGTACAAATGTTAGGTCTTCCCGAGTCTGGCAGTTTTTTAAGTTGGCTCCAGATGATTCTAAAAAGGCCGTTTGCAACACCTGTCATGCCAGCATCAGCAGGGGTACCAAAACTAGCAGCCTGACCACCACCAGCATGATCAGGCACATGTCAGCCAAGCACCCGATTTTGTGGGAAGTACAACAGAGTCGAGGAGCAGTGCTTGCTGATGTCACTGCTACGTCTTCGCTTGTTGTGCATGCGAGCCAATCCCCTGTCCATGCTGCCTGCGAACAAGCCTCCTCCGGTCCTGCACCTGCAGTTGCCTACGCAGAAATAACACCATCATCAAGCACGTCCTTGTCCCAGCGCAGCGTTCAGTTATCCATTCAGCAAACCTTTGAACGCAGGCGCAAATACACTGCTAACGCCCCACATGCCACAGTTCTAAATGGTAACATGTCGCGACTGCTTGCGCTGGAAATGTTGCCTTTTAGGCTGGTGGAGACAGAAGCATTCTGCGACCTGATGGCGGCAGCTGTCCCACGTTACTCGGTCCCCAGCCGCCACTATTTCTCCCGGTGTGCCGTCCCCGCATTACATAACCACGTGTCACAAAACATCACACGTGCCCTGAACAACGCTGTTTCAGCCAAAGTCCACTCAACCACAGACACGTGGACAAGTGCTTGTGGGCAAGGCCGCTACATCTCGTTGACGGCACACTGAGTTAATATTGTGGAAGCTGGGACCCAGTCTGAGCGAGGGACGGAACACGTCCTTCCCACACCAAGGTTTGCAGGCCCTACCTCAGTCAGGGTTTCACCCACACTCTACAGCTCCGGAATGTCATGCTCTTCAGCCTCCTCCTCCTCCTGCGCATCCTCATCCACTGTACCCTCCACACCAGTCCCAAGCTGGAAGCACTGCAGCACTGCCTCGGCGAAGCGGCAACAGGCAACAGGCTGTGCTGAAGCTAATCTGCATAGGTGACAAACCCCACAATGCAGAAGAGGTGTGGACAGCTCTGAAACAGCAGGCAGATCACTGGCTCACACCTCTGAACCTAAAGCCAGGAAAGGTCGTGTATGACAATGGCCGGAACCTGGTGGCGGCTTTGAGGCCAGCTGACACATGTTCCATGCGTGGCCCATGTGCTCAACCTCGTGGTTCAGCGGTTTCTAAAGTCATACCCAGAGCTGTCTGATCTGCTGGTAAAAGTTCACCACCTGTCTGCACATTTTCGAAAGTCACCTACTGCTTCAGCCGGCCTTGCCGGCTTTCAGCGCCGTTTGCATCTTCCGGCTCACAGACTGGTGTGTGATGTCCCCACGCGTTGGAATTCAACTCTGCACATGTTGGTCAGGATATGTGAGCAGAAGAGGGCAGTTGTTGAGTACCTGCATCACCTAAGCCGTCGGGAAATGGGTCAAACTCCACACATAACACCTGAGGAGTGGAGATGGATGTCCGACCTATATACCATCCTCCAAAACTTTGAGGACTCCACCAAGATGGTGAGTGGTGATGACGCCATTATTAGCGTCACCATACCGCTTCTCTGCCTTCTAAAACATTCTCTGCTCAAAAACAAACATGATGCATTGCAGGCGGAGCGCGATGAGTTGGAGCAAGAAACAGTAGTGGGTGTGGGTGATAACACACAGCCCAGCCTCGTCTCATCACAACTTGCAGTGGAGGACTATGACGAGGAGGAGGATGAAGACATGGAGCAACTCTCCGGCCAAATTGAGGATATGACATGCACACCAGTCATATCCTCGGTTCAGCGTGGCTGGCCAGAGGACAGGGTAGATGAGGAGGAGGAGGAGGAGGAGGAGGAGGACAGCATGTTCAGTCATCGTGTTGGTCAGGATACTGAAGTGATGGCTGTTAAGAGTCTGGCACACATGGCTGACTTTATGGTAAGCTGCCTGTCTCGTGACCCTCGCGTTAAGAACATCTTGGCCGACAATCATTACTGGTTGGTAACACTGTTAGACCCACGCTACAAGGAGAACTTTATGTCTCTTATTCCTGAGGCGGAGAGGTCAGCCAAAATGCAGCAGTTCCGGAAGGCCATAGTCACGGAAGTAGGCAAAGCATTCCCCTCACAAAACGCTAGCGGCATAGGTCAGGAATCAGTGGACAACCAAGGCGTACAGCCGAGAGGGGCACAAGTCCAATCCGCCAGAGGTAGGGGAACAGTCTTTAAGATGTGGGACAGTTTTCTCAGCCCCTCACGTACCACAGCCCCTGAGGTGTGGGGTAGTGCCACAAGAAATCCTAAGTTTGCCCAGATGCTCAAGGAGTACCTTGCAGATCGAACAACTGTACTCCGACATTCCTCTGTGCCTTACAATTATTGGGTATCCAAGATGGACACGTGGCATGAATTGGTTCTCTACGCCTTGGAAGTCCTGGCCTGCCCTGCCGCTAGCGTTTTGTCAGAGCGTGTTTTTAGTGCCGCAGGTGGAATCATTACAGATAAACGCACCCGCCTGTCAACTGAAAATGCTGACAGGCTGACTCTGATCAAGATGAACAAGGGTTGGATTGGGCCAGACTTCACCACACCACCAGCAAATGACAGTGGAATTTAAAGTTTGTAACGGGAATTTGCCATGTACCTCCACTCACCCATGGGTACACACTTCTGGACTTTGGATAATCGCTGGACTGATCCTCCTTCTCCTCATGCGCCACCATGATGACCGTTATAATAGTTAGGCCGTTGTTTCAGGTATACCCCCAGTGGTAAATTTTTTCGCCCATTCTTTCAGAATGGACATTACAACGACAGGAGACCCGCTCCTTTGCAATGGGAACAATGTTTTGAGGCCCTCATGCACATCTCTATCCAGGGACAATGTGGAGCCTCCCAATTTTTGGCTACCCTGCCTAAGGGCTATACTACAATAGACCCACTTCCTTACAATGGGCACTTCTGGTTTACAGGCCATCATGCACGTCTCTATCCAGGGACAATGTGGAGCCTCCCAATTTTTGGCTGCCCTGCCAAAGGGCTATACTACAATAGACCCACTTCCTTACAATGGGCACTTCAGGTTTACAGGCCCTCATGCACGTCTCTATCCAGGGACAATGTGGAGCCTCCCAATTTTTGGCTGCCCTGCCTAAGGGCTATACTACAATAGACCCACTTCCTAACAATGGACACTTCAGGTTTACAGGCCCTCATGCACGTCTCTATCCAGGGACAATGTGGAGCCTCCCAATTTTTGGCTGCCCTGCCTAAGGGCTATACTACAATAGACCCATTTCCTTACAATGGGCACTTCTGGTTTACAGGCCATCATGCACGTCTCTATCCAGGGACAATGTGGAGCCTCCCAATTTTTGGCTGTCCTGCCAAAGGGCTATACTACAATAGACCCACTTCCTTACAATGGGCACTTCAGGTTTACAGGCCCTCATGCACGTCTCTATCCAGGGGCAACGTGGAGCCTCCCAATTTTTGGCTGCCCTGCCTAAGGGCTATACTGCAATAGACCCACTTCCTTACAATGGGCACTTCAGGTTTACAGGCCCTCATGCACGTCTCTATCCAGGGACAATGTGGAGCCTCCCAATTTTTGGCTGCCCTGCCTAAGGGCTATACTACAATAGACCCACTTCCTTACAATGGGCACTTCAGGTTTACAGGCCCTCATGCACGTCTCTATCCAGGGACAATGTGGAACCTCCCAATTTTTGGCTGCCCTGCCTAAGGGCTATGCTACAATAGACCCACTTCCTTACAATGGGCACTTCAGGTTTACAGGCCCTCATGCACGTCTCTATCCAGGGACAACGTGGAGCCTCCCAATTTTTGGCTGTCCTGCCAAAGGGCTATACTACAATAGACCCATTTCCTTACAATGGGCACTTCAGGTTTACAGGCCCTCATGCACATCTGTATGCAGGGGCATTGGTGAACCTCACAATTTTGGACTGCCCTGGCAAAGGAAAATACTACAAAGACTCACTTCCTCAAAATGGGCACATTAGACTCAAGAGGCCTTCATGTACGTCTCTTCTCAGGGACATCGGAGTGCCACACAATGTTTTCACGTAAAATCTTTCATGTAATCTCCAAAAGTAACATACATTAGCTCTATCTCACTATAGGGTATGTGCCCTTAACATTTCCGCCATGAAAATTCATTTTGGTGTCATTTTGGAAGGTTTTCTGGTGAGTCCGTAAAAATGGCATAAAACGCGGACAAAATTGTTCACAGCTGTGACTTTTGAGTGATAAATGCTTCAAGGGGTCTTCCCCATGCTGTTGCCATGTAATTTGAGCACTCTTCTGAGACTTTTGTGACATTTTCAGGGTTTCTACATGCTGCCGGGGGTCATTTCATAAAAATACTCGGGTCTCTCATAGGATAACATTGGGCTCGGTGCTCGGGCCGAGTACACGAGTATCTTGGGATGCTCGGCCCGAGCCTCGAGCACCCGAGCTTTTTAGTACTCGCTCATCACTAATAACCGCCCTTTCTTTTTTTTTTCTCTTGGCTCTGGATGTTTCTGAAAATGTATACCACATCGGATCATAGCTTCCAGAATTTTCCTTGGCAAGCATTTCGTGTTGCTTCGCTCCATCATGGTAGGCATCAAAAGTTCATAGCAAAGTTCCGTCAAGAATAGACGTGTCTTGCCCTTCCTGTTGGCATGGAATTCTGGATGAGTTTCACTATAAACAATGTAGCTATTGAGGGCTGACACGTCTAATATTATAAAAAGTGGCTACAGGCCAACGTTTTGTCTGCATCTTGCATAAATTCTCTCCAATAATTTCATCCATCTTGTGCACACCTCCTTTTGTCGATGATGTCAGAGACGCATGACTTTGTGAGGGAGCCTCCCTCCCAAGACCACATGACCATGTAGTCAGGCAGAAGCCACACTCTTCCCAGCAACAGCAGAGTCATAAGGACTGAGTAATGAAGACAAAGTCTTCCCCAGCAACAGTACAGACAAAAAGACTGAGGATCACATGTAAACCAAGTACAGGCCTAAAAGGCCCCAGGTATGTGAATATGGGGTAGTCACAAAAAAGAGTTGTTTACCAAAATGCCTATAACATAAAAATATATGAGCAACTGGAAATGGAAATTACTAACAACTATGTACCTGAGGAATACCTAGAGTTTCAAAATTCTAACTAAACTAATCTTGCAGAAAATAGAAAACAAGTATCCTAGCAGGCCTGCGAGGCCCCAGGTATGCGTTCTAGGGTTAAAACAACTCTGAGCTCCAGTCTATAGTTCAGGTGCTGTTCTTATGTTGATAAAGTTTGTTGACAGGCTGCAGCACAACCTATCATCAAGCTTTTTGGCCCATGGAAGATGTCTGTACGCTGCTGTGAACAATACATGTTTAATAACTTTTTGATAACCAGAAGGCTGTTGGCTGCAACCCTCAGCTGTCAGCTTTACCATAGCTGATTATCAAAAATAGAGCGGATCGCAAGCTGTTTTTATAAATGATTTATTTTAATAATTTAAAAAAAAACGGCATGGGCCGCCCCTCTTCTTCATATCCAGCTAAGGTAAAGTAAACAGATGAAGGCTGGTATTATCAGGCTGGGAAGGTCCATGGTTATTTGGCCCTTTCCATCAATTAGACACCCTAATTCTGGCGCTTTACCCAGCTCTTACCCATTGATCTGATATGGTGGCAGTCAGATAATATTTTTGGGGTTTGGTGTCAGCTGTAAATTGAGAGTTGGCATCAAACCGAGGGATTAGTAATGGAGAAGCGTCTATCAGACATCCCCATTACTACAACAATTTTATGGCCATTTTAAAACTTCAGGTCCTGATTGATTTATATGGGGTTCAGGGTCAAATACGGTCAAGTCCAGCTCCCGAATGGACTTTTTACTAAAGTTTGGTTAAACTCGGCAAACCCAAACTTCCACAAGTCCATTTTTCCTCATTTAGAAACAAAAAATTGGCCTTATAGAACTTTTACTTTATTTTTATCTTAGTGTAGCTTTACAATCTGTAAGTTTAACGAGACTTACTTTACTTAAGACTCCCATGCTCATTTTGCTGACAGTTATCTCTGCAAATTTAATGCTTATTGTTTATTTTCTGATGTCTTCTAAACTCAAGAAAATGTAAGATATAACAAATAAATTTCTCTACTTACAGTAGAAACCCTTAGTTCCCCTATAAAGAAACATCTGCAGGTTTTCCCCTCCACTTTTATAAAGACACATCTGCAGGTTTTTCCCTTCGCTCTCTATAAAGACACATCTGCAGGTTTCTCCTTCCACTCTCTATAAAGACGCAGCTGCAGGTTTTTCCCTTCGCTCTCTATAAAGACACATCTGCAGGTTTTTCCCTTCGCTCTCTATAAAGACACATCTGCAGGTTTCTCCTTCCACTCTCTATATAGACGCAGCTGCAGGTTTTTCCTCTAC
Source organism: Anomaloglossus baeobatrachus (assembly GCF_048569485.1). NCBI lineage: Eukaryota > Metazoa > Chordata > Amphibia > Anura > Aromobatidae > Anomaloglossus > Anomaloglossus baeobatrachus. Next base: position 696,897,986 of record NC_134356.1, read on the forward strand.
TCTCTATAAAGACACATCTGCAGGTTTTTCCCTCCACACTCTATATAGACACATCTGCAGGTTTTTCCTCCACTCTCTATGTAGACACATCTGCAGGTTTTTCCCTCCGCTCTCTATAAAGACACATCTGCAGGGTTTTTCCATCCATCTGACATGAAATCAGAATAAACCTTTTAAGTTTTAGATCAATTAGGAACCAAATATATTTAGATTTGTCAAATGCCAGAATAATGAGAGAGAGAGAGACGAGAAATAGTTTGAGGTCGTTGTTCTGCTGCAGAATAAAATTGGAGCCAATCAGATTCCTCCCAGATGGTAATACAATATCTGACTCTATTTCTCAGCACTGAGGACACCATTAATTTTGACAGAGTCCACAACTCCATTAGCTGAAGTGCAGCCCCAAACTTATAATGACCCTCCACCATGATTCACTGATGCCTGCAAAAACTCATCATTGTCCCATCATTCCAGCCATAGGGAATGAATTATCATCTATTAGACTCAAACATTTCACATTTTTCTTCATTGGTTAAGAGCATCTGCTGCTATTTTCTGTTCTCCATTTTATGATAATATTCATCACTACTTACGGATAGTATAGACAGAAGGGTCGTCAGACAAGCCGAGGTCTGGAAACAGGAGGACACATCAGAACACAGGGAGTAAGCAGAAACACAGTCAAGTCACAAGGTGAGGGTCATAATATCAGGAGAGTACGTATAAAATTCAGGGAGCAGACAAAGACATGGTCAGGTAACAGCCCAAGGTCAAAAGCCAGAAGGTAACAACAATAACAGAGAGCGAGCAGAGAGGAGTCAAACAACAGTCTGGGGTCAAGAGACTTACGTACATCAGAGCACAAGCACAAACACACGCATAATACAGAGCTGGGAGGCTCCGAAATAATATGAACCTGATTCAAGTTAAACGTCACTTGGACTGGGACTAATGTGAACACTCTTAATGCCACAGGGTCCACACAGCCAAACCAGGAACTCCCCTGTTAGCACCACAGGGGTCCTGGGGTACATTGTCCATGTGCGTAGGGGGCACACGGGTCAGTTAACTTCACTGGGCTGCTGCAACAGGACTGGAACAATAGGAGGGGAAGCACAGCGCTTGCCCCTAACGTGACGAGTCATGAATCTAGGCATGACAAGCACCGGACACCTAACTCTACCTACTGCTTCCAAAACTAGTGTCTATAGGCTGCAATGTGGCTCTAAACATGCAAGAACATGTGTGGGGTTAGCACACCATGGTGCGGTCTCAAAGCCCTTTTATCACCTAGGGTCCACCCCAAATCCAGTGTGAGCCACAATAACACCTCCAGGGGCCAATAGTGGAGTGCCACATCATCAGTGATGTCACCAGTGGCCTATCCGGAACTGCCACGACACTAATAACACAATGGCAGGACCACCCCAAACACCCTACCAGTCATCGTCTGATGACCAATGATGGAGTGCCAGGTCATAGGGGCGGGACTCCACGAGCCAGTCCAGAGTGGCCACATCATCAGGACACCTGATGCTATCCAGACTATCAGGGCCTGCCACCTCATGAACATGCCCAGTGACGTCCTTACTGGACAAAGCCTCTGATGCACTAAATGCCTGAGCATGCTCAGTAGCCTGAACAACAGACTTAAGGGTGTTTTACATGCTGCGAAATCACTAGTGATAGCTACCGATGTCGTGCGCGATAGCATCCGCCCCCGTCGTTCGTGTGACATTTGGTGATCGCTGCCGTAGCTAACATTATAGCTACGGCAGCGTCACACGCACATACCTTTTGAGCAATGTCGCTGTGACTGCCGAACAATCCCTCCTTCAAGGGGGAGGTGCGTTCGGCGTCATAGCGACATCACTGCGGCGTCACTATGTGGCCACCCAATAGTAGAGGAGGGGCGAAGATGAGCGGGACATAACATGCCGCCCACCTCCTTCCTTCCTCATTGCCGGTGGACGCAGGTAAGGAGATGTTTGTCGTTCCTGCGGCGTCACACATAGTGATGTGTGATGCCGCAGGAACAACGAACAACCAGCGGCATGCACCACAATGATATTTTGAGAAGGAGCGACGTGTCAACGATCAACGATTTTAGACATTTTTGCGATCGTTGCTCGTTACTCCTTGATGTCACACGCTGCGATGTCGCTAACGGCGCCGGATGTGCGTCACTAATGACGTGATCCCGACGATATACCGTTAGCGATGTCGCAGCGTGTAAAGCACTCTTTAGTCATAACAGTAGGCACAACACAGGAGTTGGACACAGAATGAAATCCAAATACCTGAGCAAAGAGGCTTTTTGCACTAAGAGTGCAGTAGCCTCAACTGAGGACTTAGCCTCAAAAATGGCACTATCAAGCTGTGCATGCTCATGTGATGCCCTGGACTAGTCAGGTCGTACCAGGTAGTCCCATGCACACACACCTCCTCCCTAAAAAGGTGACACCAGCCAAACTTCAAAACCTTGTCACCACCCTCCAGGTTTGATGTCCACACCAGGGGAGCGGAGCCAGGTGGTTGGCTCCGCCCACCGAGGAGTTTACAGGCCTGGAGGCGGGAAAAAGACACAAGTTGAGTCTAGTCTTGACAGTGAAAGAGAGAGGTCGAGTTCAAGGGCAGACCTGTGACCAGGCCTGCCAATACTCTACTCAGGTGGCTGGGTTGGAGCCCAGTCACCTCTGGCAAGGAGGCAGACAGTGGTGGCTGCCTGCAGGAGCTGGGATTACAGCCAGTGTAACCGTAGGGACCGGGGTTGGGCGGTGGCCCGCCGGTATCGAACCGGGGAACCGATTGGAAACCGGAGCACCAGGAGGGGTACTCAGACCCAGTACAAAGCCCCGAACTGACAGGGCCGAGTCAAATCAACTGATTGAGGACTGGACTTAAGGACCTTTCCCACACAAGACCCGTTAGAAGACAACAGCCCAACCATACAGGGTAATGCCACCGCCAAGGCATAGAGACTCAAGGGGCCAGTGTCTGCGTGCAAACAGGGTTCTTCCGACACCCAGCAAGCCGGGGAGCGGACTACCATTGCTTAGGCATAGGAGTCAAACATTCACACAAAGAGGTGCAGGAGAAAGGCGGAAACCACCAACCTGATAAGGGAGAAGCTGCAGCTGGCTGCAGACCCTGTTCATCATCCCGTTTGGTTTACCAGAGACTCCAGTGTATTGTGTCATAGTGAGTACACCAGTTCCTTCGGGCCGTGCACCGTGCCGCACCGCACCAGCATCCAGCACGCACCTGTCCTCCCTCCCCAGCACCTCCCTCGGGCCCCCGGGACCACTACTCCTCAACCCATGGAGGGGTCAACACCAAGCTGCGCAACGCTGTCCCTGGGAGGCCTAGTTAACGGCAGCGGTGGTGTCCATCCATTCACAACAACCCGTGGGTGGCATCACGAACTTACATCCCTTCCAAACCACTGCGGCCCCGGCCGTGGAACTTCCCCACCAAAGTCCCTGCATGTAGCGCCAACCCCCTTGCAGAGCGACATGACCCCTGGGTCCGTAAGGAGCTCGAGCCATCCACCGTACGAGCATGGATCCGAGCGGCTCGGCGGTCTCAGCCGAGCCCGCGGAGTCGTACACATCGACTCTTCTGGTGTCACGAACAGGATAGAACCGTCCACTTACCTGTGGGAGTGCACCTTGACATTGTCGTTAGCGGCGTCCCACTGAAAAATTGCAGTATCCGCCATCTTGGGCGTGAAAAGTTCTCGCCCGAGCCGTCTTCTCCGAGCAGAAAGAGCGTGAAAAGTGAAGCCCTGCCCCCCCGAGAGCAGAGCGGTGCCAAGAGCAAGTAGAGTGCCCCGAAAAGACCAAGGGGGGGCGGGTGAAGATCCAGCCTCATGTGACTGAGGAGATAAAAGGCAGGGACTCCAGGACTCTGCCACCCGTCTGGTTCCTGGACAAACAAGTTACAACATGTCCGCCCCGTCTGAGAAGCCCGTATTCCCGGAGCCCGCGGCCGGAACAGCGGCGTGGGTGGAAGCTCGGGCGGCCATGATGTGCTGCCATCTCCAGGCCCAGGTACGCTACCTTATGGAGCAATGGGCGGCCGAAATGGAGGGGATATCCGCCGCTGTGCGGGCATGTGAAGTGGCGGCAGAGTTGGAGGAAAGGGTACGCGACCCACGCCCCTGTGTCCGAGAGGGACTGGCCGCTGCGGCTGAGGGACCCGATCTGCTCCTGCCCTCCATACTGCCTCCCCCACTGCCCGTAGTGGTCGCCGCTGCCTCTCCACCCGGATCCCCACCCCCGTCACCGGTGGTGGAGCCCGTCCCAGACGCCCAGGAGGAGCCGCCTGTGGCCGCAGCATGCGGACAGCCACCCGATCGGCCCGCACTGCGTCCGCTCCCGTGGAAGGCTAAGTCCTGGAAGGTGCCCGTGCCTGATGTGGTCCCGGCCCCGGCAGTCCGCCCGGCCGAGGAGGAGGGCGTAACCCGGAAGAAGGCCCAGAAGGTGAGGCAGGCCGTTCCTAGGTCTCGGGCCTCGGTTGAGGTCCCATGGGGAGGCCGCTGCAAGGCAGCAAAGCCGGCCATGACACAGCGGGGTTCCCCCCGGAGGGTGACTGTCGTGGCTGCCACCGGGGAACTCCAGCTGGGCCAGACCCCCACCCATAGAGACCCCGGGCACGCAGACGCCCCCTATTGGGAGGGCAGCAAAGCTACATGGGCCGGGAGATTGAAGCATGGGAAAACCGAAAAGCAGAAATCCTGGCCCGCACAAACCAGGAGAAGGAGAACCTGAGGAGTGCCACCTACTGGGTGCAAGGCCAAAAGTACCAGGGCCAGGCCTGGAGGTTGACCGTGATCGCGGATGGGGGTTCATCTATGAGCCCAGCCTGGAGGCCGAAGTGTTCTTCTCCCGCAGAGATGTGAACCCGCACCTACCCTATGGTCACCCGATCGTGACCTGCTACCCGGCGACTTGGTCCAGTATACCCGGCATTGTGGGGAGAGGGGCTGGTTTGCCCTGGATGTCCACCTGAGAGAGGGCCACAGTGCCCCGGAGCGGCCCCAGTCCCCTCCCCCACCGTACAGCCCTGAGGTTGCCGTCAAGGAGGAATATGAAGAGGAGGATCAGAAGTAAAGGCAGCAGAACCCGGCTGCCAAGTTGAACAGTCCCCATTGGGACCATACTGTCATCCCCGTTGGGACTTTGTTTTTGCCCTGTTTTCATAAAGACAAGGCCAAGAACTGGCAGGCCACCCAAAAACTATTGGGCTGGTAAATAAATCCCTCTTAACTGGCCTTCCGGTTTCACGGCCTCCGGAGAGGCAGACTGGAGGATGGGCCTGCGGTAAATAGATGGCCGAGACCTGCCACCACTACAACCGGCAGCCATCCTCCGACTCAGGGGTCCCCTTGGACGTGGGGCCTCTGAAAAGACAGGCAGATGTGAAACCCTGCACCTGTCCCGTTGGATAACGCCTGGGACCATTCCTGGACTGGGGAAAAGGGGTGCTGCCCACTTCTTAGAGGCAGCATCAATGCGCAGGTTGTTTGGGTGGGTGATTGAAGGACCCAGACCCATTTCCCGTTATTGATATAAGTTTACCGTTTACAACGTTCAATATGTGCCTCCCGTAAAGGAAGATTTAAAAAGCTAATATTCAAAGTTTATACAACTGTTAGTATACTTGTACTGTGTTCCCGTTTTTTATCTTCCAGAAACAAAATAAACCGGTGATGGACGGGCAGCCCGCGGACGGTCTGCATTAAACCAAGGGGGAATGTGACGCCCTGGACTAGTCAGGTCATCCCAGGTAGTCCCATGCACACACACATCCTCCCTAAAAAGGTGACAGCAGCCAAACTTCAAAACCTTGTCACCACCCTCCAGGTTTGATGTCCACACCAGGGGAGCGGAGCCAGGCGGTTGGCTCCTCCCACCAAGGAGTTCACAGGCTTGGAGGCGGGAAAAAGACACAAGTTGAGTGTGTAGTAGTCTAGTCTTGACAGTGAAAGAGAGATGTCGAGTTCAAGGGCAGACTTGTGACCAGGCCTGCCAATAGTCTACTCAGGTGGCTGGGTTGGAGCCCAGTCACCTCTGGCAAGGAGGCAGACGGTGGTGGCCGCCTGCAGGAGCTGGGATTACAGCCGGTGGAACCATAGGGACTGGGGTCGGGCGGTGGCCCGCCGGTACCGAACCGGGGAACCGATTGGAAACCGGAGCACCAGGAGGGGTACTCAGACCCAGTACGAAGCCCCGAACCGACAAGGCCGAGTCAAATCAACTGATTGAGGACTGGACTTAAGGACCTTTCCCACACAAGACCCGTTAGAAGACAACAGCCCAACCATACAGGGTAATGCCACCGCCAAGGCATAGAGACCCAAGGGGCCAGCGTCTGCGGGCAAACAGAGCTCTTCCGACACCCAGCAAGCCGGGGAGCGGGCTACCGTTGCTTAGGCATAGGAGTCAAACATTCACACAAAGAGGTGCAGGAGAAAGGCGGAAACCACCAACCTGATAAGGGAGAAGCTGCAGCCGAGCCACCCACTGTACAAGCACGGATCCGAGCGGCTCGGCGGTGGCAGCCGAGTCCGCGGGGCGGTACAGTCACTAGGCGAAACACTGGACATCGCCTCTGTCTGGGGCAAATTGGCACGCGCATGTGCACTAGCCACTTCTCAACACTTAGGCATGGAGGAAGAAGCCGCCAGTTTTATGACCCGAGGCACGGCCAAAATGTCGGCAGGCGCCTGAGTGTAGCAGAAACCACAGCAGGCTGCTTGCGGCTACGGCAGCACCGATTTGTAACACATAGTAGGTTTTAGATTCACTTCAGTAAATTTTCAATGTCAACCAGGAACCTAAAATGCTATTTCTTGTTTCTTTCTTGTCTTTCTTGTTTCTCTAATGCTGAGAAATACAGACAGATACTTATTCATCAGACAATACCATCATGAAAGAGTCTCATTAGATTCAGATTTATTTTACAGCAGGACAAAGTTTCCAAACATCCAGCCAATACCATTAAGAACTATTTTCAGCATGATGAGGTAATGAGGTGATGATATGGCCTCCTTGAAGCCCTGATCTCAATATGACGGAGTCTGTGTGAGAATAAATTGAAAGACAATAGCCTTTGCTCAAGTCTACAGTCTCAAAAGATCTGAAATTAGCTCTGGAAAGTGATTGGAACAACCTCCCTGCCAAGTTTCTTCAAAAACTGTGTAGAGATACCTAGAAGTGATGAAATTGACGTGCCCACGGGGTCTGGGGGTCACTCATCACCTGGCCGGTGTAGGGGGTGATTTGTCACAGCGGCCACACCCAGTTTTGTGACGCCGGCGGTGTCAATAAAGATGGACGAAGGTAATATTTACAGGGGAGAAGAGTTTGTATTTGTGATGTCACCTGTGGTTTGCGGTTAATATAAGAGCCACCGCTGAGGGAGGTATCCTCTGGGGCAGATGGTAGCACAGCGTGGATGGCACAGCTCTCCACAGGCAGAGCACAGGCCCCGGAGATGATGAGAGTGGTAGTCTCTGATGGTGGCATGGCATGAGGGTGTCGACGCCGGCAGTGATGGGATGACATAGGAATTGCAGTCAAAGTTCTTTACTCACTGACATGTAACCACCTTTGGAGGAGATCGGCTGTTATGGGCTCCAGCCGATCCCGGATAGTTCGGAGGTCAAGGCCAGTGTTCCTTCTGTGTGTCCTTTCTATTGGTAATCCCTCCACTCCAGCACCTGGTCAGTGGAATGGGCCTCAGGCACTTGTCGCGCTCCCTGTGAGCCCTGGGATCCCTCTTCTTCCTAAGAACCCAGGCCGAGCCTCTCCAGCTCCAATCCATGGGTACCTTGTTCTTTTGTGTCCTCTCCCCCTTGTCTGTTGTTGCCTGTCTGCGGGTCAGGCTCGACTCCTCCTATGTGATGTTGCCACTCACTTCCCGTGATGGTGCCCTGCCTCCCGGGTTGCTGAACTAGTCGTCAGGAGGTCCCATACCTCCTGATAGAAACCCCCAGCACCTACCCTAGCCCAGTCCTGGTGGGAGGGCAGCTAACTGTGTGTTGGATGAATTGTGGTGTTCACCAGTGAATGACCCCCGTCTTACCTGGGATGAATACTACACTTCGGCTGAGGTGCAGTACCCTGTAGCGTCTGAAGCCTCAGGGGCGCCACACTGCCCCACAGCGAATACCAGCACGTCCGTTGACCGGAAAGAAAACAATATAGTGAAATAACTGCAAATTTTAGTTATGCTGTAAAATATTAACATTTCTTCCCTTTATGGGAGGCAGGGTTTATTGAACGTTACAAACTGTTACATCATGTACGCTAAGACAAATAAAACCTTTAGTACTATAAAAATGCAATACTTTGGTACCATAAAATGCAATAAAACATTGGCTTTTTGCACCTTGCATCGCTTCGACTAAGTGCAGCAAACTAGTAGAAGACAAGCAATATGGGGGACCTGCCTCAAACCCCCAATGTAGGCGCTGGGTGTGCTTCAGAGCATTCCAGACCACTCTTCATTACTTCTGCACGTGCGCCACATTTTGGGTTCCTGTGGTCATGTAAATTCTTGTAAGAAGCACAACAGCTGCTTACTATATACAAGGTAGTATTGGCCTCACCTAGTCCAGTGGCCCAAATGTCCATTTCAACACAACATCACTTGTTAGAAGAAGGTGTCAGTATGGGATCCATAAACAAAAAACTGATGGACTATATTTATGTGGAACAACCAGTAATACCAATCTACCATTCCCACTCCAAAATCCTCAAGAATAGGTTTCCACCACTCCTGAGTCCCATAATAGCGGGAATTGGAGCTTTTGGAGAAAGATTAGGGGGAGTGGGTGGATCATTATCTCCAGCCCTTAGTAATGGAGCTCCCCAGTGTCATCAAAGACACTAAAGAAATATAGTGATGAGGAGATGGGAGGATAAATATCTCTACAATCCGTCCACTGAGAAACCCGCTTCTGAGCAACATCCATTGGATGGGAAGATTCATAGATGATTTGCTTGTTGTATGGAAATATTCCTCCCAAGACGTAGCAAGATTTCTAGAAGTCATTAATGATAATGAATTCAATTGAACATTCACGAGTTTTCAGAATAAAGAATGCATTAGGGGTGCTTCACACACAGCGAGCTCGCTGCCGAGATCGCTGCTGAGTCACGCTTTTTGTGACGCAGCAGTGACCTCATTAGCGATCTCGCTGTGTGTGACACTGAGCAGTGATCTGGCCCCTGCTGCGAGATCGCTGCTCGTTACACATAGCCCTGGTTCGTTTTCTTCAAAGCCGCTCTCCCGCTGTGACACACAGATCGCTGTGTGTGGCAGCGAGAGAGCGACAAATGAAGCGAGCAGGGAGCAGGAGCCGGCATCTGGCAGCTGCGGTAAGCTGTAACCAAGATAAACATCGGGTAACCAAGGTGGTTACCCGATATTTACCTTAGTTACCAGCCTCCGCCGCTCTCACGCTACCTTAATTAACCCGATGTGTACTGTAGCTAGGAGAGCAAGGAGCCAGCGCTAAGCAGTGTGCGCGGCTCCCTGCTCTCTGCACATGTAGCTGCATTACACATCGGGTTAATTAACCCGATGTGTACTGTAGCTAGGAGAGCAAGGAGCCAGCGCTCAGTGTGCGCGGCTCCCTGCTCCCTGCACACACAGCTAAGCGGTGTGCGCTGGTAACTAATGTAAACATCGGGTAACCATACCCGATGTTTACCTTAGTTACCAGTGTCCGCGGCTTCCAGACGCCGGCTCCGTGCAAGCGCAGCGTCGCTTGCACGTCGCTGCTGGCTGGGGGCTGGTCACTGGTCGCTGGTGAGATCTGCCTGTTTGACAGCTCACCAGCGACCATGTAGTGATGCAGCAGCGATCCTGACCAGGTCAGATCGCTGGTCGGATCGCTGCTGCATCGCTAAAGTGTGAAGGTACCCTTACAGGGAACCTGTCAGGTCCCATATGCGTTCCAACCTATAAGCAGGGTGATATGTGGCCTAGTAACCTCTTCCTACCCATCCCTGTGTTGTAATATTGTGTAATATAATTTTATAAACGTTTTACAACTTACATGTTCCTTATGTAAATAGGAGAGGGTGTAGTCCCGTGAACGTGGCATCGCCCCTGGCATTTGTATGCATTCTGTAGTATCACGTCCCTGTGGGTGTGATACCATGGATTCACAGGTCAACTCCTGGAGATCCTGCGCATGAGCGCTTGCCGTACGCGCAGCCTTCATATCCGGGTGTTTACTTGCCGGCTTCTCAAGCACACTGAGCATGATCAGAAGACTCCTGCGGTTCCGACCATGTGCAGAGCACGTCTAAAGCCAGCAAGTAAACACCCGGATATGAAGGCTGCGCGGACGGCAAATGCGTATGCGCGGGATCTCCTGGAGCTGATGGCGACGTTGCTCAGGTAAATCCATGGTATCATGCCCACAGGGGCGTGATACCACGGAAAGCATGCAAACGCCTATGGGGCATTACAAAGTCCAGGGGACTAGAGCCTCTCCTAATTACATAGCGAACATGTAAGGCTGGTTTCACACTACGTTTATTTAACATGCGTCAGGAACATTTTTTTGCTGGAAAAGCGGATCCTGCTTTTACAGCAAAAAACGCATGCAAACGCATCTGTTATTTTGCAGGATCCTGTCACTGGATGTTTAGGGGCGGGCATTGGAGTCATGTGATCGGGAGTGAGGGGAACTAGACTGGGAGCCGGCTTCTGACCGCTGCAGACGCTGGTAACCAAGGTAAACATCGGGCTTGGATACCCGATATTTATCTTGGTTACGAGTGTCTGCAGCTGCTAGGAGCCGGGCTGCCTGCACACGTAACCAACGTAAACATCGGGTAACTAAGAGAAGTGGTTACCCGATATTTACCTTGGTTACGAGTGTCCGCAGCTCTCAGGTGGGAGAGAGAAGAAGGGGGAAAGACAGAGATAGAGAGAGAGAGGGAGGGAGGAGGAGAGACAGATCACGCGAGACTGGTTCTGGGCATGCTCAGTAGAGCAAGCAGGATCCTGTCTATCAGCATGCCAGCGTTCACCTGCGTTTGCGTGCTGTTTAGTCAGGATCCAGTGACATGCAGTATTTGGACGCAGCTCAAAAACGCTACAAGTAGCGTTTTTGAAAGATGTTAAAAAACTGCAAGTTGCTGGATCCTCACTATAACGCACGCAAACGCAGGTGAACGCATGTTAACGCGAGTCCATTGCAAATGCATTGAAGTGAAAACGCATTTGCACTGGATCCGTTTTTCCGCTAAAAAAACGTTATGGACGGATGTTAAATAAACGTAGTGTGAAACCAGCCTAAGTTACAAAACATTTTTTATAAAATCATATTACACAATATTACAACACAGCGATGGGTATTACTAGGCCACACATCACCCTGCTTGAATGTTAAAACACATATGGGACCTGACAGGTTCCCTTTAATTTTCTGGATATAACCTTGATAGGGGATGTATCAAATAAAAGAGATAAAATTATACCATACAGGAAACCCATGTTGAGTAATGACATCTTATCAGGCAATTCATGTCACCCATACCACGTTATCAAAAATATACCTGTGGTAGAGATCATTAGAATAAGACGTAACAGCTCCAATATAAGTAAATATCATACAGCATCCCAAATACATGAGATAGATTAAAGCGCACGGGATATCCTGATTGGTCCCTTAATCGAGTGGATGTGATTACCAAAGATAAAAACAGAAATGATCTGTTGAATGTATCCAAAACTAAATCTGATGAACAGACAAAATATTGTTTGCACAACAGAATTTAGTACAGAATTCAACAACATAAAAGACATATTACTAAAATACCTGCACTTACCAGAACCTGATCTGAAAAAAATAATAACACAAAATCAAATTCATTTTGTAGCTAAAAAATATTACGTTCCATCTTGTCACCCAAGCATGTTTCATCAACTTAATTAACTCCTAGAACATGGCTGGATTTTAAGGGATTTTATAAATGGGGAGCAACCAGATGTAAAAGTTGTCATTATGCACAAAAAATAGTTTAATTCTTTTACTGACAATAAAGAATTTGAAATCTCCACATTTCTTAACTGTTACAGCAGCCATGTTATCTATCTTATCAATTGCAATCTATGTCAGATACAGTATGTCGGATGCACCACTATATAGACCATTAAGAGGAGTCAATCACCGTAAGATACTTCTTAATCGCGAAGGTAAGGGGATATTTACGTTAAAGTCTAACACATGTGGTCTAAAATGTTAACCCTAATGTTTTTAAGTACTATGGTCTTCTTTTTACCAACCATATAGACCATGATGAAGGAGAAGACCAGTCGCTGAAACACGTAGTTTGTTGTACTACTTGTGCCTATATTTCCCACATTTTTTTATTGCCGCAATGTACTTATTGCAGTATTTTAACAGAGACTTGAATGAAAGTTAAATTTTATAGTATCTGGATTTCTTTCTTTTCGTGTTGGCTGATTATACCGGGTGAAGCTTCCGCCATTTCCGTGTGGAGGTTTCCAGATACAAAGCTGCAATATAATGGGAAGGTAAGCTGGCTAGCATTTTTTTCTTTTTTCTAATTAAAAATAAATATATTTTAATTGCATGAATTCAATAATCAGAATGGTCAGGATTTTATGATTCATTTTTTTTTTTTCTACATTAGTTTTTTCTTACTACAGACCGTTAGATATTTCATTGCAGAAGAGTGAATCTCTTTGTTTCTGAGACTGTAAATCACCGGTTTTATAAGGGGGGTGAGAACAATATAAAGAAGAGAAATAAACTTGTTAAGAGTCAGCGAGTGTCCATTGTAAGGGACCATGTAGATTACAACCATGGAACCGTAATAGATCGAGACAACCACCAAGTGAGAGCTACAAGTGGAGAAAGTTTTTTGCCGACCCGATGTGGAGGAAATTCCAAAAATAGTATTAAAAATATAAACATAAGAAATAATAACAAACAAAAATGGCAAAACCATTATCGGGATAGAAAGAATAATCATTTCAATGTGCGGGATAGTTGTGTCAGAGCAAGAAAGTGCTAAAATAGGGGCATAGTCACAAAAGAAATGGTTAACAACATTCGGCCCACAGAAGTCTAAGTAACACACAAGTAACAGTGAGATAAGAATTAACATGAAGCTGAGTGCCCAGGAGGAGATGATCAGGCCGTATCTCAGATTAGGACTCATCAAGGAAACATAATGTAGAGGTTTACAGATGGCTAAGTACCGGTCATAGGACATGGCGGTGAGCAGGAAACACTCCGCGCTGACCGTCCCCCCATACAAGTAAGATTGGGTTAAACACCCCACAAAAGGAATAACACTCCCCTCCCTTATGATAACGTCCAACATCTTGGGAACTATGGTCGTTACAAGGATTATGTCTGACAGTGACAAATGTCCAAGGAAAAAGTACATGGTTCAAAGCTATCACTATATCTGCCAATGTGCCATCCCTGCTTTTCAAGCATAACATCACCCATAACCTTACTAATGCAATTACTGCCAAGGTGCATGTAACCGTGGACAAGTGATTGTGGCCAGGGATGCTACATGCCACATGTGTGTCACGGGTGACAGACAGTCATGTGGTTTCTGAAAACGTACTCAGATTTTCCTGAGCTACTTGTGAAGGTGCGTTGCATGTGCGCCCATTACTGCAAGTCAGCTACAGCTGCCGCCAGTTTGGGACTGCTGCAGCAGTGCTTGCAAGTGCCAGCCCAGCGAATGATTTGAGACCAGCCCACACTCTAGAACTCAACGTTGCATATGTTGAGAAGGCTTGGTGAGCAGCAGAGGGCTGTAATTGAATACCAGTTCCAACATGCCTGTCCGTATTCCAGTCAACCTCCATACATAAGAACTGATGAGTGGTCATGAATGTCTGACATGTTTGCGGTTCCCTAAAACTTAGAGTAATCAACACAGATTATGAGGGGCGTTGACGCCATAAACACCATAACCATCCTGCTTCTGTGTTTACTGAAACACTTGCTGCTCACAATGAAAGAGAAAGCTTTGTGGGCAGACCAGGTGAAGATGGAGAAGGAATATACACACGGTTATACTACCCAGACTCATCTCAACTTCCCAGCGAGGATATGGCGACAATGAGGAGGCTGAGGAGGAGGAGGAACAGGAGGTGGTTGCCTGCGCTATTGTCACACAATGAGTGTGGTGAGCACATTCAGACCAACCGAGGTCTGACACACTGTGAAAAACACACCTGAAAAACACCACAAACAAGGGGGAACTCCGGGGGCACAATAACAACGGTGAGCCCTGGGACTAGTGAAAGGGTAGATGGACACCTCCTAACCTCACCTGACGTGTCCCTACTCTCCTAGCCTAGGCAATAAAGAACCAACATGAAGAGTATACAACTTCAGGAGAATCCACAGCAGCTCCTTCCACAAAGGTGGCTTTTATAAAAATGGTTTGTACATTTGTGCTCAAAAGTTTACCTACCTCGGCAGATTATTTTTTGCTTTCTTGGCCTTTTTTCAGAAAATATGAATGATAACACAAATGCTTTTTTTCCACTCATTTTTAGTGGTTGAGTGAAGCCATTTATTGTCAAACTACAGTGTTTTCTCTTTTTAAATCATAATGATAACCAAAAACATCCAAATGACCCTGATCAAAAGTTTACATACACCATTTCTTAGTACCATGTGATACCCCCTCTAACATCAATGACAGCTTGAAGTTTTTTGTGGTAGTTGTGGATGAGGCTCTTTATTTTTTCAAATGGTAAAGCTACCCATTCATTTTCACAAAAAGCCTCCAGTTCCTGTAAAGTCCTGGGCTTTCTTGCATGAACTGCGTGCTTGAGTTCTCCCCAGAGTGGCTCATTGATATTGAGGTCAGGAAACTGAGATGACCTCTCCAGAACTTTCACTTTGTTCTGCTGTAGACAATGACAGGTCGACTTGGCTTTATGATTTGGATCGTTGTCATGCTGGAACGTCCAAGTACGTCCCATGCGCAGCTTCCGGGCTGATGAGTGCAAAGTTGCCTCCGATATTTGCTCATAATGTGCTGCAATCTTCTTTCCTTCAACTGTAACCAGGTTTTTTCTGCCATTGTAGCTCACACATCCCCACATCATCAGTGATCCACCTTCGTGCTTTACAGTAGGAATGGTGTTCTTTTCATCATAGGCATTGTTGATACCTCTCCAAATGTTGTGACCAAAAGGTTAGAGACTTGATTACACACAGGGGCTTATATTTATCATCATCCGTCATTTAGGACAACATTGGATGATTCAGAGATCCTCAATCAACTTCTGGAGTGAGTTTGCTGCACTGGAAGTAAAGGGGATGAATAATATTGCACGCCCCAATTTTCAGTTATTTATTTCTTACAAAAATTTAAAATCAGCAATAAATATCGTTCACCTTCACAATTGTGTCACTCGTTGTTGATTCTTCACCAGAATATTAACATTTTTACCTTTATGTTTGAAGCCTGAAATGTGGGAAAAGGCTGAAAAATTCAAGGGGGATGAATACTTTTGCAAGGCACTGAACTATGTTATCTATTGTAGTCATAGATGACGGGGAAATTCGGTGAGCAGCGGCCCGGCTACTAAAGCTATATTCACACATTGCATTTTTGCGGTGTTTTTTGGCAGTGTTTTTAATGAGTTTGATCCAAATTAGAAGCGGATTTTAATGTGTCAGCAAAAGCAGTGGCATTTCATTAAGCCAATGCACCCGATTGTTTATTCTGCCTGACTGAAATGGGAAACTGCTGTTTTTGCAAGAACGCTAAGGCTGTGTGCACACAGTTCATTTGTATCTCATGGTGTGATGTATTTTTAGTGCAGTTTTGTCATAAATCTGCAGCAAATCTTTATTCCAGCAAAGTCAGTGACAAATCTGAAGTGTTTTTGCACGTTTAGTTTTTTTTTTCCTTGCAGATTTGATTTAGAAAATAATCTGCAGCATGTCAAGTCTTTCAGCATTTTTGACATTTCTCATCATTGAATGCAATAAAAAACGCATACAAAAAAGGCAAAAGTGAGGCAAAAACGAGCATTTTGTGCCGTGTTTTTTTGGCATAACGTGCAGAAACGATGCAGAAATTTACTCAACGTGTGCATTTTTCCTTAGTGTGAATATAGCCAAAGGAGGGAGCAGGCAGTTTTTCTCTCAAGTTTCATTTGCCTTATATACAAGTCTTTGTACAGGAAAGAATGGTTCCTAAGATTTCTTCCAGTAAAATCTATTTTCTCATCTGTTTTGTATGTTTTATTGTCAGTCCGTTAGAGGGTCATAATAGTCTGACAACTTTATTTCCAGCAGAGACCTGGGAAAAAAAAATATAGGAATTGACATGTAAACATTTTAAAAATCCATCTTCTCATTTCTGATTTCCAAAAATCTGTTTTGTATGTCGCTTGTGACAAGAGTGACGTAATGTATAGCGAGTAGAGATGAGCGAACCGGTCCCGGTTCGGCTCGAGGTCGGATCGCCGAACGGGGGTCCCGTTCGAGTTCGGTTCGTCGAACGTTCGACGAACCGAACTCGAACGTATAGGCTAGAATAGGAGGCAATCACAAACACATAAAAATGCATTATAAATGTACACAAAAAGTTAATAAACATTGCCATAACATTTACCGGTCCTCGCGATCCCTTCTGCACTCTGTCTCCTGCCGCTATTCCATCCGATGATCGCTGAATCCTACCGGTGACCGGCACTGCCAGCAGAGATGCAGGACCTATCGTGACGTCAAAATAGCCATGTGACCAGTCACGTGGCTATTATCTCATTGGCTACAGACTGGTCACATGACTATGACACGTCATGTAGGACCTGCGAGTGCATCTCTCCGGTACACGATGCACATATGTGTATCGCCGTGTACCGGCGACATGCTCTAGCACACGGTCGACTCCCCGTTCCGTTAGGGACCGGCTGACACAGCCGGTCATTAACGGAGATCACCGTTGCCATAGCAACGCAGTTAGCGGTGACGTCACCGCTAACCGCGGCTCCGAGAGCACCGTTGCTATGGTAATGCGTCTGTCAGCGTTACCGCTGTTACCGCTGACAGCTAGCACTGATCACTCACGGAGTGAAGGCTGCACGATTGTAGTGAGCATTGTAGTGAGGATTGTACTGAGGATGAGGTTCCCCAGCCCATGATGGGCTGGGGAACCTCATCCTCACTACAATCGTCACTACTACTACACTAGTGAGGATTGTAGTGAGGATGAGATGCCTCAGCCCATGATGGGCTGGGGAACCTCATCCTCACTACAATCGTCACTACTACTACACTAGAAAGAAAGAAGACAGAAGAGCAGGATCGTGGAGGGCTGACAGGGGGTAATAAAGATGGAGTCTCTAATGTGTCTGTGTATTTATTTCTATTAAAGTATTTTTTCTCTGTGTGGTGTTTTTTTTAACCCCTTATTGGAGATTCTTAATGGCCGGGTCAAACGTGCCTGACATTAAGAATCTCTGGCTTAATACTGGCTAGTAAAACAAAGCCAGTATTAACTCATGATTACCCAACAAGCCACCCGGCTCCAGGGCTGTTGGAAGAGTTGGATACAGCGCCAGATGATGGCGCTTCTATGAGAGCGCCATTTTCTGGGACGGCTGCGGACTGAAATCCGCAGCAGAGGCGCCCAGAAACCTCGGGCTAACCTGTGCTGCGGATTCCAATCCCCAGCTGCCTAGTTGTACCCGGCTGGACACAAAAATGGGGCGAAGCCCACGTCATTTGTTTTTTAATTATTTCATGAAATAAGTGAAATAATTAAAAAAAACGGGCTTCCCTATATTTTTGGTTGCCAGCCGGGTACAAATAGGCAACTGGGGGTTGGAGGCAGCCCGTGGCTGCCTGCTGTACCTGGCTAGCATACAAAAATATGGCGAAGCCCACGTCATTTTTTTGGTGGGCAAAAAAATTCTGCATACAGTCCTGGATGCAGTATGCTGAGCCTTGTAGTTCTGCAGCTGCTGTCTGCTCTTCTCCATACAGATAGACAGCAGCTGCAGAACTACAAGGCTCAGCATACTCCATCCAGGACTGTATGCAGAAGTTTTTTGCCCCCTGAAAAAATTATGTGGGCTTCGCCATATTTTTGTATGCTAGCCAGGTACAGCAGGCAGGTACGGCTGCCCCCAACCCCCAGTTGCCTATTTGTACCCGGCTGGGAACCAAAAATAAAGGGAAGCCCTTTTTTTATTATTTCATGAATTTCATGAAATAATTAGAAAACAAATGACATAGGCTTCGCTCCATTTTTGTGTCCAGCCAGGTACAACTAGGCAGCTGGGGATTGGAATCCGCAGCACAGGTTGGCCTGAGCTTTCTGGGCCCCACTGCTTCGAATTGCAGTCTGCAGCTGCCTCAGAAAATGGCATTTTCATAGAAGCGCCATATTCTGGCGCTGTATCCAACTCTTCCAGCACCTGCCTGCTATACCTGGCTGCATACAAAAATATGGCGAAGCTCACGTCCTTTTTTTGTAGTTTTTTGGCAAAAAAATAAAAAATGCTTCCCTGGATTTTCCATTGCCAGTGAAGGTAACACCAAGCAGTGGGGGTTAGCAGCCAGTAGCTGCTTGGATTACCCTTAGCTAGCAATACAAAAAATGCAGCGGGAGCCCATATATATTTTTTTAATTATTTATTTAAATAACTAAAAATAAAATGGGCTTCCCTGTATTTTGATTGCTGGACATCACAGTGCTGTAAAAATAAATCTTTAAAAAAATGACGTAGCGCTCCGCGGTATTTTTGATTCTCAGCGCAGATAAAGCAGATAGCTATGGGTTGCCACCCCCATCTGCCTGCCGTTACCTTGGTTGGCAATCAAAATACAGGGAAGCCCATTAATTTTTTCTATTTAAAAAATAGTTAAAAAAAAAAATGACGTTGGGTCCCCCCATTTTTGATAGCCAGCTAGGGTAAAGCAGACGGCTGTAGCCTGAAAACCACAGCTGGCAGCTTTACCGTGGTTGGGGATCCAATGTGGAGGTCCCCTCAGGCTCTTTTTTATAATTATTGTATAAATATTAATAATTACACAATAAAAGTAGGGTCCCCCCCAAATTGGATCACCAGCCAAGGTAAAGCGGACAGCTGTGGTCTGGTATTCTCAGGGTGGGAAGGTCCATAGTTATTGGGCCTTCACAGCCTAAAAATAGCAGGCCGCAGGCACCCCAGACGTGGCGCATCTACTAGATGCGCCAATCCTGGCGCTTCACCCCAGCTCATCCCGTGCCCTGGTGCAGTGGCAAACGGGGTAATAAATCGGGTTGATAGTAGCTGTAAAGTAACCTGAGATCAAGCCCAGCAGTTTGTGATGTCATGGCGTCTATTAGATACTCAACATCATAAACTGTCAGTACTAACAAAAAAAAAAAATCGACAAAAGAAATTTATTTGAAAAAACAGTCCCCAAAACATTTCCTCTTTCACCAATTTATTGTAAGAAAAAAAATAAAGGGGTCCCACGACGACTCTGGACCGTGTAGAATATGGGGGGGAGACACTCAGGGAACGTATCCCCCATTTTCTAGGAGTGCGGACCCTTCATGTGAGGAGTGTGGGTGCAATGAATCTGCACTCACTCTTCTCGGGTCCACAGCAGCAGAGTCCATGTCGTAATGGTTGCTACCAAAGCTGCAATGCCCTGCTCATGAGGTAAGGGCATGCCTAATCAGGAGAGCTACTGTAGAGGAAGCTCTGCTCACTGGTATATAGGTGCTCAGAGGTAATAATAGATAAAATTAGTGAGTAACCTCGGCACTCTAAATCTCCCAGACTAAGTCAGTAAGTCACAACGGATAGTAATGCAAAATCACTCTTTATTGGTCCGTATTAAGAAAAAAAAAATTTTCATAAGCATATATGTTTTTGTCCAAAACAAGTTACAAATGACGTTTCGGCCTGAGCCTTCGTCAGATTGGACTTATCTGCATGTAATCATGAAAAATGACAATAATCAGTATCACATAAGAGTGAGAGAACAATAACATAAACTCGAACAATGTAGAGGTACAATTGGGATGCAGCAAAAAAATTGCAACACAGGAAGAAATGAAACACATGATACAAATGTCATAATACAGTACAAGGACAATATATTAATGACAAATATGGGGTCAGAGTAGACTTAGACAGCTCTGGTACGAAAGAGATGTCAATCATAAAGTAACATGTGCAGTAGGTGTAGAGCTACAGTGTGCATGGCAGAGCTAATGGGTAGACCGACCATAGAAAAAGAATAGAGAAAAAGTGGAGAATAAGTGGAGAATAAGTGGAGAATAAGTGGAGAAAAAGTGGAGAATAAGTGGAGAAAAAGTGGAGAAAAAAATTCTCCACTTTTTCTCCATTTTTTTCTCCACTTTTTCTCCACTTTTTCTCCACTTTTTCTCCATTTTT
This sequence comes from Anomaloglossus baeobatrachus, assembly GCF_048569485.1. Classification (NCBI taxonomy): domain Eukaryota; kingdom Metazoa; phylum Chordata; class Amphibia; order Anura; family Aromobatidae; genus Anomaloglossus; species Anomaloglossus baeobatrachus. The sequence continues at coordinate 696,918,431 of NC_134356.1, forward strand.
TTCTCCACTTTTTCTCCACTTTTTCTCCACTTTTTCTCCATAAGTGGAGAAAAAGTGGAGAAAAAGTGGAGAAAAAGTGGAGAAAAAAATGGAGAAAAAGTAGAGAAAAAGTGGAGAAAAAAAATGGAGAAAAAGTGGAGAAAAAGTGGAGAAAAAAATGGAAAAAAAGTGGAGAAAAAGTGGAGAAAAAGTGGAGAAAAAATGGAGCAAAAGTGGAGAAAAACTGGAGAAAAAAATGGAAAAAAAGTGGAGAAAAAGTGGAGAAAAAGTGGAGAAAAAAGTGGAGAAAAAAGTGGAGAAAAAGTGGAGAAAAAAGTGGAGAAAAAAGTGGAGAAAAAGTGGAGAAAAAGTGGAGAAAAAGTGGAGAAAAAATGGAGAAAAAGTGGAGAAAAAGTGGAGAAAAAGTGGAGAAAAAGTGGAGAATAAAATGTAGAAAAAGTGGAGAAAAAGTGGAGAAAAAAATGGAGAAAAAGTGGAGAAAAAGTGGAGAAAAAGTGGAGAAAAAGTGGAGAAAAAAATGGAGAAAAAGTGGAGAAAAAGTGGAGAAAAAAATGGAAAAAAAGTGGAGAAAAAGTGGAGAAAAAGTGGAGAAAAAATGGAGAAAAAGTGGAGAAAAAGTGGAGAAAAAGTGGAGAATAAAATGTAGAAAAAGTGGAGAAAAAGTGGAGAAAAAGTGGAGAAAAAAATGTAGAAAAAGTGGAGAAAAAGTGGAGAAAAAGTGGAGAAAAAGTGGAGAAAAAGTGGAGAAAAATTGGAGAAAAACAATGGAGAAAAAGTGGAGAAAAAGTGGAGAAAAAAGTGGAGAAAAAAGTGGAGAAAAAGTGGAGAAAAAGTGGAGAAAAAGTGGAGAAAAAGTTGGAAAAAAAGTGGAGAAAAAGTGGAGAAAAAATGGAGAAAAAGTGGAGAAAAAGTGGAGAAAAAGTGGAGAATAAAATGTAGAAAAAGTGGAGAAAAAGTGGAGAAAAAAGTGGAGAAAAAAGTGGAGAAAAAGTGGAGAAAAAGTGGAGAAAAAAATGGAAAAAAAGTGGAGAAAAAGTGGAGAAAAAGTGGAGAAAAAATGGAGAAAAAGTGGAGAAAAAGTGGAGAAAAAGTGGAGAATAAAATGTAGAAAAAGTGGAGAAAAAGTGGAGAAAAAGTGGAGAAAAAAATGGAGAAAAAGTGGAGAAAAAGTGGAGAAAAAGTGGAGAAAAAGTTGGAAAAAAATGGAGAAAAAAATGTAGAAAAAGTGGAGAAAAAATGTAGAAAAAGTGGAGAAAAAGTGGAGCACCCTTTGGTGCCTTTCATGTGGCACTAAGGGGTGCTTAGCTTTGTATTTAGCCAAAAAAATGAAAAAAAAAAATGACGTAGAGTTCCCCCTAGTTTTGTAGCCAGCTAGGGTAAAGCAGACGGCTGCAGCCTGCAGACCACAGCTGGCAACCTCACCTTGGCTGGTAATCCAAAACTGAGGGCACCCCACGCTGTTATTTTAAATTAAATAAATAATTTTAAAAAAAAACACGTAGGGGTCCCCCCAAAATTGGATCACCAGCCAAGGTAAAGCAGACAGCTGGGGCCTGATATTCTCAGACTAGGGAGGTCCATGGTTATTGGACTCTCCCCAGCCTAAAAATAGCAGGCCGCAGCCGCCCCAGAAGTGGCGCATCCATTAGATGCGTCAATCCTGGTGCTTCGCCCCAGCTCATCCCGCGCCCTGGTGCGGTGACAAACGGGGTAATATATGGGGTTAATACCAGATGTGTAATGTCACCTGGCATCAAGCCCTGGGGTTGGTGAGGTCAGGCGTCTATCAGATACCCGACATCACCAACCCAGTCAGTAATAAAAAAAAATAGACGACAAACACATTTTTATTTGAAAAAACACTCCCCAAAACATTCCCTCTTTAACCAATTTATTAGATTGAAAAACAAATCCAGGTCTGCTGTAATCCAAGGGGTTGCCATGACGATCCACACTGTCCCAGTCAATGAAGAGCAGGATGTTCCCCATTGGCTGGGAGAGTAGTGCAGTGACCTGAGCTAACATCAATGGGTCAGCCCAGGTCACTGCAGGGGGGTGACAAGTGCTGCTGTCAGCGAGGTACATTACCTGCGCTGATTTCCAGCACTGCCGACAGCCCCTGTCACTGAGTTCAATGACCGGCGCCTTCCCCTCAAGTATCGCGAGAGGTCCGTGACGTCACCGCTAGTCAGTCTCGGGTCGGAAGCGAGAGGTGATGTGACAAGCGGCGGCCATGGAGGAAAGTGACAGCGCTGAGGTCGGGATGGCGGGACTTCATCACCGCAGGTAAGCCGAGCGGGGGGGGGGTTTGTGTGTGTGTGTGTGTGTGTGTGTATGTATGTGTACATGCCGCGGGCAGGAGGGGGCGGAGCAAGCTGAGCGGGGAAGTGTGGGCTTCCTGCACGTAACTAAGATAAACATCGGGTTACTAACCAAAGCGCTTTGCTTGGATACCCGATGTTTATCTTGGTTACCAGCTTGTGGCAGGCTGCCAGCGATGGCTCCTGCTCACTGTAGCTTTAAAAAGCCCTGCTTTTTGCTGCTAGAACCGTTCTCAAACGTATCTAGAACTATCGAGCTTTTGCAAAAAGCTCGAGTTCTAGTTCGATCTCGAACAGCCCCAAAAATCACTCGAGCTTAGAACTGGAGAACCTCGAACCGCGAACCGCGCTCAACTCTAATAGCGAGTACTGGACAAGCCAGGTCGTCACAGGTACTACACCAACACACCCTACACCCCGGCTAGGCACACCTAAGTCAAACACAAATCCTTGTTGCCTTCCTCCAGGGGCTGATGTCCACACCAGTGGGTGGGCCAGGCGGTTGGTCCCACCCACCGAGGAGTTCACAGTCCTGGAGGTGGGAAGAGTTTCAGTTGAGTTTTGGAGAGGGAAGTGGTAGTAGAGGAGACTAACCGTGTCCAGGTGCGTGGCCCGGACATACAGCAAGGTTGGCAGGCGCTGGTGACCGTCTGCAGGAGAGGCTGATTGGAGTGAACCGTAGGAACCGGGGACGGGCGGTGGCCCGCCGGTACCAGATCGGGGAGTGAAGAGAAGCCAGCACCATTCGGCAGGGCCTATGGACACCGACCAGGCTAGGAGTCGCCGTAAAACCGGTCAAATACGTTAGCGAAGGGAACCTCCGGGGTTTCCCAGCAGTCAAGACCCGATTGAAGGCAACAGCTCACACCGTAGAGGGAAACACAGTCACCGCCAAGACTACAGTTCCCAGGGCCAGAGCCTGCGGGCAAAAGGGGCTCCCTCAGCATCCATCCAAGCTGGGGAGCGGGTTACCGGTGGGAAGCCATTGGAACCGTAAACACAACACAGGTGCAGGGAAAGGCAGTCACCATCAACCTACCAGGAGGAGAACAACTGCAGCCGCCTGTGGGACCCGTCCATCCAGCCGTTTGTTTGACCAGAGACTCTGTGTGAATTACTGGCTGAGTGAGTACCACCGTGCCGTGCGGCACAGCACTGCCCCCGCGACCCTGCACCTCACCAGGCCCCGTAACCCGCCTGCATCCCTACCCCATCACCGGGCATCGGGACAACCAACCCCCCTACCCACGGAGGGGAGAACCAACATCCAAGCTGCTCCCTGTCATCTCTCCCGGGATCCCCGTCCAGAGCAGCGGTGGTGTCACAACCTCACCACAACCGTGGGTGGCGTCACGGACAATATCCCCAAACCACACACCAACCCCCCTTTCACTCACGGGCGAGGAACGCCGCTCGAGTCCCCAGGATCCGGCCCAACGCTCGAGCCACCACCGAGCAGCAGCAGCAACAGCAGCCGGACCCGAGCAGTGGGTGAGCGCAGTGTCCCCTCCTCCGCCCGCGACAACTACACTTGCGTAGAGTGCAGCCAATGAAGATTGAGTAAGTTATGTAGGTTAAGGTGTATGTCCTGGGAACAGACAGAGAGGAGAATAGGAGCTGTCCGGTAGGGACAGTAGACCACCCCAGCACCATCTATGATCTGTAGCAGAAGATAGGCTGGGACTGCTCTAAGGAGATGGGGGTCAGACAAAGATTTGCAGTGAACAAAGAGATTGTGTAAGTTATGTAGGTCATGGTGTATGTCCTGGGAACAGACACAGAGGAGAATAGGAGATGCACAGTAGGGACAGTGGACCACCCCAGCCCATGATCTGTAGCAGGAGATAGGCTGGGACTTATGTAAGGAGAGGGTAGCAGTGAACGAAGAGATTGTTTACAAACCAAAAGGAACCCAGCACCAAGGCCTTCCCTCCGAAGAGAAAGTTTGAAAGCTGCCATTGAAGACAACACTCCCAGAAACTGAAGTTGTAGGAGCCGGAGCCCTAGGGTTCATCATCCCTGCCAGGTGTACGTAGAATCTATTCCTATGTGCAACTGGACGCTATATTCAGGTGGGAGCAATGCCATTCAATTATGGATTCTATACGCTCTTCAGATTTGATGTGTTGTCAGAACTCAGCGATATCTGCTGCCTTCTCCAGTATGACACCAGCAGACTGACGTCTCTTTTGGACATATCTGGACACGCACTTCACTCTCTACCTCTATGTATTTCTCACTAACACTCTGTCATGGACAAGCTGTTCTCAGCCGTGGCCACAAGAGATGAGCAGACCTTAGAAGTTTGGTTTGGCGGGTTCTGCCAGACTTAAGCGGGCTTTACATGCTAAGAGATTGCTACAGCGATCTCGTTGGGGTCACGGATTTTGTGACGCACATCCGTCCGCTGTAGCAATCTCGTTGTGTGTGACTCCTAGGAGCGATTTTGGATCGTTGCAAAAACGTCCAAAATCGCTCCTCCTTGACATGGGGGTCCATTCCCAAATATCGCTGCTGTTGCTGGGACGAAGATGATCCTCGTCCCTGCGGCAGCACACATCGCTACGTGTGACGCCGCAGGATCGAGGAACCTTTCCTTACCTTCCACACGCCAGCAATGAGGAAGGAAGGAGGTGGGCGGGATGTTCGTCCCGCCCCTCCGCTTTGATTGGGCGGCCGCTTAGTGACGTCGCTGTGATGCCAAGCGAACCGCCCCCTTTGAAAGGAGGCGGCTTGCCGGTCACAGCGACGTTGCCGAGCAGGTAAGTACGTGTGACGCTGCCGTAGCGATAATGTTCGCTACGGCAGCGATCTCCACATATCGGCATAACGATAGGGGCGGGTGCTATCACACTCGCCATTGCTAGCATCGGCTTGCGATGTCGCAGCGTTTAAAGCCACCCGTAAATACAATGAAGGAAATACTTATTTGAACCCTTGCTGATTTTGTATGTTTGCCACTGACAAAGACATGAACAGTCTATAATTTTAAGGGTCGGTTAATATTAACAGTGAGAAAATATCCAAAATAAAATCTAGGAAATCACATTGTAGAAATTATATAATTTTATTTGCATTTTGCAGAGAGAAATAAGTCTTTGATCCTCTACCAACCATTAACAGTTCTGGCTCCTACAGACACTTAGACGCTCCTAATCCCCTCATTCCCTGCATTACAGACAGCTCTTACATTGTCCCCTGTATAAAGGACTCCTGCCCACAGACTCCATTATTCAGTCAGACTCTAACCTCTACAACATGGGCAACCAAAGAGCTTTGTGAGGATTTCAGGGACAATATCATAGACCTGCACAAGGCTGGAATGGCCTACAAAACCATAAGTAAGACGCTGGGGGAGAAGGAGAAACTGCTGGTGCAATAGTAAGAAAATGGAAGAAATCCAAAATGAGGGTCACTCGACATCGATCTGGTGCTCCATGCGCAATCTCACCTCATGGGGTCTACAGGATCATGAGGAAGGTGAGAGATCAGGCTAAAATTACACAGGGGAAACTTGTTACTGATCTCAAGACAGCTGGGACCACTGTCACCGAGAAAGCCATTGGTAATACATTACACTGTAATGGCTTAAAATCCTGCAGTGCCCGCAAAGTCCCACATATCAACAAGGCTTATGTGCAGCCGACCCCTCTGAAGAAGGCCCATGTGCAGCCGGCACATCAGAAGAAGGCCCATGTGCAGCAAACCCATCTGAAGAAGGCCCATGTGCAGCCGTCCCATCTGAAGAAGGCCCATGTGCAGCCGGCCCATCTGAAGAAGGCACATGTGCAGCCGTCCCATCTGAAAAAGGCCCATGTGCAGCCAGCTCGTCTGAAGAAGGCCCATGTGCAGCCAGCCCGTCTGAAGAAGGCACATGTGCAGCCAGCCCGTCTGAAGAAGGCCCATGTGCAGCCAGTTCGTCTGAAGAAGGCACATGGGCAGCCGGCCCATCTGAAGAAGGCACATGTGCAGCCGGTCCGTCTGAAGATGGCCCATGTGCAGCCGGCCCGTCTAAAGAAGGCCCATGTGCAGCCAGCCCATCTGAAGAAGGCCCATGTACAGCCGTCCCATCTGAAGAAGGCCCATGTGCAGCCGGCCCATCTGAAGAAGGCACATGTGCAGCCGTCCCACCTGAAGAAGGCCCATGTGCAGCCAGCCCGTCTGAAGAAGGCACATGTGCAGCCGGCCCATCTGAAGAAGGCCCATGTGCAGCCGGCCCATCTGAAGAAGGCCCATGTGCAGCCAGCCCATCTGAAGAAGGCACATGTGCAGCCGGCCCGTCTGAAGAAGGCCCATGTGCAGCCGGCCCATCTGAAGAAGGCCCATGTGCAGCCAGCCCGTCTGAAGAAGGCACATGTGCAGCCTGCCTGTCTGAAGAAGGCCCATGTGCAGCCGACCCGTCTGAAGAAGGCACATGTGCAGCCGGCCCTTCTGAAGAAGGCACATGTGCAGCCAGCCCGTCTGAAGAATCAATGTTAGAAGGAAAGATCACACATAATAAAGGCGCACATCAATATAATAACAAATTCTATAATTTTTTTAGTTCCATGAAAAACACACACATTAAAATCTATTGGACAGGCTGTGCACCCCTAACTTTTATTATGGCCCATCTAAAGAAGACTTATGTGCAGCCAGCCCATCTGAAGAAGGCCCGTGTCTAGCCCAGTCCATCTGAAGAAAGTCTATATGCAGCCGGCCAGCTTGGAGTTTGCCAATGAACACCTGGTTGATTTTGAGAGTGAATGGGAGACAATGCTGCAGTCAGATGAGACAAAAATTGAGCTCTTTGGCCTTAACATAACTCACTATTTATGGAGGAAGAGAAATCTAGTCTCTGACCCAAAGAACACCATCCCCACTGTCAAGCATGGAGGTGGAAACATGTTTTGGTTGTGTTTCTCTGTTAAGGGCACAGGACTACTTCACCGCATCAATGAGACAATGGATGAAGCCATGTACCATAAAATCCTGAGTGACAACCTCTTCCAGCATGACAATGATCCAAAACATACAGCCAAGGAAACATCAAACATCAAACCACATCATCAGCTACAAAAAACGTCTGGCTGCTGGGCTGCCAACAAGGGGATGGCTACCAAGTATTAAGTCATGTTTCCCAGAGGGATCAAATACTTATTTCTCTCTGCAAAATGCAAATAAATGATATCACTTATACAATGTGATTTTCTGGGTATTATTTTGGATATTCTATCTCTCACTGTTGAAATTAACTGACCCTTAAAATTATAGATTGTTCATGTCTTTGTCAGTGGGCAAACTTACAAAATCAAAATGGTTTGGGCCCCCATGCAGACAGTGATAAACAGATAACTTCCGAGGACAGATGATCAGGGTTTCTCCATTATTTTTTTTTGGGTGTACACTACATTCGATCATGCTGTTGTTACCCCAGTGCAAGCTGATCAAACACTCCAAGCGGCTCGCACTGGGCTGAGCTCGAGCATACCAGAGCACAGCGATGCTCGCGCTAATGGTGCTCACATGTAAAGCATCTGAATTCCAAACCGGAACTGTTTTTTTTGTAAAGTCTATGTTTGGTACAAACAATCAATACCCAAACTTGGGTTCTCTGATCTCTAGCGGACACTATACAGATGACAAAGAAGTGTTGTGTAGCTTCGAAACTGAGTAGTGCTGGTCAGCGGTGGCGGCACGAGAGACAGCTGATTGGCGGGAGTACCGGATGTTGCACCACAAATGGTCAGACATTGACATTTACTGAGGATAAGTCACAAATGTTAAAGTAGTGGACAAAATCTTTAAAAAATGGAAACTTCTCAATATCTTGAGAAAGTTTTATTTATACATTACACAATTAGAGCCCCAAATAGAGAAACATTGGCATAAACATCATCCTGAGCCCCGAATGCATCAATGGTCTCCCTACATATGGTAATAGTCTAATAGCATGGAAAGTCAAGGAATAAGAAATGAGGGAAGGACAATTTGTCAGAGTACATTGGATAAAAAATTAGCTGGTGGCAAGTTCTAAATAATAATGGGTCACGAAGGCAAATACTCCAACATTGAAAAGGAAAATGTGCATTTATCAAATCAAATAGGACTTAGTGTAACTGAAGAACCTGAATATTGTGCCTCTGAAGAGCCACACGGATGTGAGTCCACCCATCGTCACTACATTGGCTTCATCTCTCTTTCCTTACGACAAACCGTCAGATATGTATTCACAGAGGAGCGAATCTCTTTGTTCCTCAGACTGTATATCATGGGGTTTAGAAGAGGGTTCATTACAATGTAGAAAAGGGCAATAAACTTATTAACAGGCTGAATGTCGTCTGTAGGGGACCATGTAGACTATGAGCATGGAGCCATAATAGGTAGAGACAACCACCAAGTGAGCTGTACAAGTGGAGAACGTTTTCTGTCATCCCGATTTGGACGAAATTGCAAATATAGTGAGAAAAATATAGACATATGATATTATAACAATTATGAAAGGTAACAGAATAATTGGGAAAGGGAGGACAATCATGTCAATGCCCACACTGGTTGTGTCTGAACAAGAAATTTCTAAAAGTGGAGCAACATCACAAAAGAAATGGTTAATGATGTTCGGCCCACAATAATCCAAACTAGACGTAAGCAAATGTGTGATAAGCACTAACATAAAGCTCAGTCCCCAGGAGGAGATGATCAGGCCGTATCTGAGCTTCACGTTCATCAAGGAGATATAATGGAGAGGTTTACAGATGGCCAAGTATCGATCGTAGGACATGGCAGTGAGCAAAAAACACTCGGTAGCAACCGTCCCCCCATAAAGGTAAAACTGAGCAAAACACTCAGCAAATGATATAAGACTCCCTTCACTGATTACAATATCCAGCATCTTTGGAATTACACTCGTTACAAGGACGATGTCTGACAAGGCCAAATGTCCAAGGAAGAAGTACATGGGAGAATGCAGACGTTGGCTGGTGGACACCATGAAAATGATTAAGAGGTTTTCACACATGGTCATACAATACGTGAGAAGAACAATGGAGAAGAAAGGTGTGGCGCCCCTGAGGCTTCCGTTGCCACAGGTCATTGCACCCCATCCAGCGGTGTGATGCCCCATTCTGGGAGAGGAAGAGAGTGAACTCCGGTCCCCTGGTAAATTCACACTACACCCATTGCTAGGAACACACTGGGACCAGGGAAAGTGGCAGACAGCCCTCCCATGCTGCATGCTGGGAGGGGTCGTAAGACCCATCCCTGCTCCTATAGGGTAGAACAGGGCAATTGGGGAGGTGGGAGGAGCCATCAGAGAGCAGACACAGAGAGGAAGGTCAGGTTTAGTCAGTTTACCTCAGGGAGTGAGAGTGAGGAGCCAGCATGTAGTTGAAGAAGGAGAACGAGAGAAAGTGGAGAAGGAGGAGGAGGCCTGCTGGAGGCAGGCAAGGAGGAGAAGAAGTAACGGAAAGGAAGCTCCAAGTCAGTCAGGAGCTGGAAGGAAAGAAAGAGACGCTTCCTGGTGAAGATCCTGGGGCTCAGAGGGTCCAGGTGACACCACGCAGAGAACAGAAAGGGTCCCAGGGCCACGGGTAGTCCTAGAGGTACCACGGGTAGTTGTAGAGCTGCGGTGGCCTGCTCCACAAGAACATCGGTGGAGGGATCAAGCTGCAACAGGGGACGGTCCCTAGAAACCGGAGGAGTGCAAAATCATCTCCAAACAGTAAAAACCGAGGCCCAGGGAATGTTGTAAACTCCCCCGGGCCACAGCCCACAGCAGTACCCCCAGAAAAGAGATAATCAGCCGACAGGTGACTCCCCAGCCTGGAGGCTGTTGTGGAGGCCAAGCCAGGTTCAACCTACCAAGGCAAGGCTAAGGAAGACAGCAGAAGATAGAGACACTTAAGGGAAGGGTACCGGCTTTTACTCTCTGAATCACCCAGAAACGGCGGAGGTCCCTGACAGTGGTCCCAGCAGTCCAAGGGTCCCTGCAAGACTGTGACAAGAATTGTGAGTAAAGAACTTGAAACTGTACCCTTGAAGTCGCCTCTGTTATTTCAGCTGCATAGACACTCACAAGCACCAACTGTGCCCCGGGGCATTGCTCCACCTGTGGGGAGTAGTACCACCATTGCTGCCATATCATCCCCCGGAGGCCTCATACAGCAGCGGCGGCTTATTAGCCGCATACCACAGGTGGCGTCACGAACACAAACTTTAATTCAAGCCACATTTCTACTGACACCCACCAGGGCAACGGAGCCGGGCCCAGCCACCACTGACTACCACCGGACTAGTCCGGCCCGGCACCGGGTGTCCCATAGCCCTGGGGTGGGCGAGTCAACTTTGGCGTCACGAACAGGATTTCGTGCCCGGTCACACTACTGTGCGCCTGAAGAATTGTGTTTTACTGTGAGAAACTGCCACCATTGAAGCCACTGAGCACGGGAAGAAGGGGGGCGTGCCAGAAGAAAGGGCGTGAAGAGAAGCCCCGCCCCCTTGTCCAAGAAAGGAGCGCGAAGCAGTGCCCGCCATGGAAGGCGGAAGAAGAAGAAATGGCGCCTAGAAAAGCTGGCCGGCTGGCAGAACAAGTCAAAATGCCAGACCAGCAGAGAGAGAAAATGGCTCCTGCAAGCGGAGGCCAGGGGGAGCTTACCTGGATCAGGCCTGTGACCGCCGCTGAGCTGGAGGCTGAGGTCGGGAGGATCGCTGACGGGATGAAGGAGCAGAGCGGACGGGAGACAGCCGTGTGGGGGAAGGAGATGGTGTTGGCCATGAGGAGTCTGAAGATGTCAGTGCAGCGAGGCCTGTGTGGAGGTGCCGCCCACGACCATCCGGAGCCTACACCAGCGATGGCGATCCTGCTGCAGAACATCTCCAGCCTAGATCTGGGTGAGTCCCATGCTGCCCCTGCTGGCGCGAGTGCCCCAACCCCAGCTGCCATGCCCGCGGTCCCTGGAGAGACGCCCGGCACGGCGACGCCGATCCAGGCCGCAGCCAAAGTCAAAGGCAACTTGTAATCATGCAGCTCAGGGAATCCCAGTATGAAAAACTCAGTGCTGGTTGTAGAATTGGCTCCGTCCACCTTCATCTCTACGGCAGGAACCGTGTAGACCACTATCATAGATTTCTAAATGTAACTGCTGAAGATAAAAAAGGTCTTAATTCTAAATTCTGTGAAGATGATTTTACTCAGAAAGGAACAATCTATTTCTTTGCTTTTTTCTATATTCAATGTCAGTCTTAGCCTTTCTCAAAGTAAAATGTATTAAATATCGATATTCAGATTATTTCCTGAATGTTCCTCAGGCTGTAGATATTTTCTATAGAAGTGAAGAAGTTGTTCACCTGATTTTTTTTCTGTAAATAAAAACACTCAGGATTTTGTGAGCTCTATATACCTGAACCATAAATTTCAAGGCAAGAGAACCATGGAGATAAAATAACAAGAAAAACAAGACAATTTTCCAACGTTGACTCCCAAGGTATCTAAAACCAAAGAGGGACAAAAATAATAAGTCAAGTGGCTGATATTAACTATTACAAGTAAAATATTGCTCTAAATTGGAAGCCTTAATATTTTTAGTATTGTGTCTCGTGACTTGGATAGGAAACTCTTGGAGCTTATATCCATTCTTCCCGGTTAGATTGGAGAGGGCAATGTAATGAAATACATGACTTTTATGTTAAATCTCCTCAAATAGGTTTACCCTTTCCTGCAAGTGGATTTCTGGGTCATAATCTCCAATAAAATCACAAGTTAGCTGCGGTGAAGCATAACATACAGTGGGGAAAATAAGTATGTGATCACTCGCTCATTGTGTAAGTTTGCCCACTGACACAGACATGAACTGTCTATAATTTAAGGGTCGGTTAATTTTAGCAGTGAGAGATAAAATATCCAAAATAAAATCCAGAAAATCACAGTTATAGCAATTTATTTGCATTTTGCAGAGAAAAATAAGTATTTGATCCCTCTGGCAAACAAGACTTAATACTATGTGGCAAAACCCTTGTTGGCAGCATAGCAGTTAAACGATTTTGTAGTTGATGATGAGGTTTGATGTCAGGGGGAATTTTGCTCCTCTCATCTTTGCAGGTCATCTCTAAATCATCAAGATTTTCAGGATGTCACTTGACAATTCGGAGCTTCAGCTCCTCCATAAGTTTTCTATTGGAATAAGGTCTGGAGACTGGCTAAGCCACTTTATGACCTTAATGTGCTTCTTTTTAAGCCACTCCTTTGTTGCCGTGGCTGTATGTTTTGGATCATTGTCATGCTGGAAGAGGTTGTCACTCAGGATTTTACGGTACATGGCTCCATCCATTGTCCCATTGATGTGTGGTGAAGTAGCCCTGTGCCCTTAGCAGAGAAACACCCCCAAAACATAATGTTTCCACCTCCATGATTGACAGTGGGGATGGTGAACTTTGAGTCATAGGCAGCATTTCTCTTCCTCCAAACACAGCAAGTACAGCTAAAACCAAAGAACTCAATTTTTGTCTCATCTGACCACAGCACCTTCTCCCAATCACTCTCAGAATTATCCAGATGTTCATTGGAAAACTTCAGATGGTCCTTACGCACATGGGCCTTCTTCAGACGGGCCAGCTGCACATGAGCCATCTTCAGATGGACCGGCTGCATATGGGCCTTCTTCAGATGGACCAGCTGCACATGGGCCTTCCTCAGACAGTCTGGCTGCACATGGGCCTTCTACAGACTGGTCGGCTGCACATAAGTCTTCTTCAGATGGTCGGCTGTGTGACGCCCTGGGCAAGCCAGGGGTCACAGGTCATCACACCACCACACCCCACATCCCAGTTAGGAACACCAAAGCTACTCAAATCCTTGTTGCCTTCCTCCAGGGGCTGATGTTCACACCAGGGGTGGGCCAGGCGGTTGGCTCCGCCCACCGAGGAGTACACAGCTCTGGAGGCGGGAAGAACCAGGCAGTCCAGCTAGGGACAGAGAGGAGTAAACAGACAGATAGAAGTGGAAGTTCAAAGCAGAAGGAAGTGGTAGAGGAGCTAAGTGAAAGTGAAGTGGTAGTGGAGCAAAGAAGAAAAGGAACAAAAGGGAGCGTAGAAAGGCCTGAAGTGAGTCCAGCTAAGTGCAGGACAGGTCAGCAAGGTCAGCAACAGTGGTGATCGTCTAGAGGGGGACTGCTCGGAGGTTGCTGGAAGGACCGCGGTCGAGTAGTGGCCCGGCGGTCTGGAGCAGTATACGAAGGACAGTCAGCACCAGGGCAGGGGCCTCTCGGACCCCGGCAAGGCTAGTCGCCATAATTTGCCGAATCCGTCAGTGAAGGGGACGTCGATCCCCCAACAACCAAGTCCCGATTGAAGACAACCGTCCAACCATTAGTGAGGAACACCGCCACCGCCAGGGAACCAGCTCCTCAGGGCCAGCGTCTGCGGGCAAAGTAGGGCTCCTCCGGCTCATATCAAAGCCGGGGAGCGGGTTACCGATGGGAACCCATCGCTACCAACTTAGAAATATCAGGTGCAGGTCAGAGGGACATGACCGTTACCTGCTGGGAGAGCAAGTGCAGCCGTCCGTGGGAACCGTCTTTCCAGCCGTGTGGTTTACCGTAAAAACTGTGTCAACGTCTCAGGCTGAGTGAGTACCACAGTGCCGCAAGGCACAGCACTGCCCCCGCGTCCCTGCGCCCACCAGGCCCTGCACCTTCCACACCATCACTGGGCCCCGGGATCACCAACCCCTACCCACGGAGGGGCAACATAACACCTGGCTGCTCCACATCACCACTCCCGGGATCCCCATATTGAGCAGCGGTGGTGCTACAAATCACCACAACCGTGGGTGGCGTCACGGACTATAAACCATCCCCACACCCAACAACCCCCTTTCACTCACGGGCGAGGAGCGCCGCTAGAGTCCCCGGGATCCGGCTCATCGCTCGAGCCACCGAGCAGCGGCAGCAGCAGGCCGCAGCAGCCTAGACAGCCGGACCCGAGCAGCGGTGGGAGAGCGCGGCGTCCCCTCCTCCGCCCGCGACAGCTGCACATGGGCCTTGTTGATATGTGGGACTTTGCTGGCACTGCAGGATTTTAAGACATTACGGTGTAAGGTGTAATCAATGGTTTTCTTGGTGACAGTGGTCGCAACTGCCTTGAGATCATTAATAAGTTCCCCCCGTGCAGTTTTAGGCTGATGTCTCACCTTCCTCATGATCCTGGAGACCCCACGAGGTGAGATTTTGCATAGAGCACCAGATCGATGTCGATTGACAGTCATTTTGTATTTCTTCTTTCTTTCTTTTCTTTTGTATTTCTTTTCTATTTCCTTACTATTGCACCAGCAGTTTCTTCTTCTCACCCAGCGTCTTACTTACGGTTTTGTAGCACATTCCAGCTTTTTGCAGGTCTATGGTGTTGTCCCTGACATCCTTAGAAAGTTTTTTGGTCGCCTATGTTGTAGAGGTTAGAGTCTGACTGATTAATGGAGTCTGTGGAGAGGAGGCTTTATACATGGAACAATGTAAGAGCCGTCTGTAATGCAGGTAACGAGGGGATTAGGAGCGTCTAAGGGTACCTTCACACTTTAGCGATGCAGCAGCGATCCGACCAGCGATCTGACCTGGTCAGGATCGCTGCTGCATCGCTACATGGTCGCTGGTGAGCTGTCAAACAGGCAGATCTCACCAGCGACCAGTGACCAGCCCCCAGCCAGCAGCGACGTGCAAGCGACGCTGCGCTTGCACGGAGCCGGCGTCTGGAAGCTGCGGACACTGGTAACTAAGGTAAACATCGGGTATGGTTACCCGATGTTTACATTAGTTACCAGCGCACACCGCTTAGCTTAGTGTGTGCAGGGAGCAGGAGCCGGCACTGGCAGCGTGAGAGCTGCGGAGGCTGGTAACTAAGGTAAATATCGGGTAACCACCTTGGTTACCCGATGTTTACCTTGGTTACAGCTTACCGCAGGCTGTCAGACGCCGGCTCCTGCTCCCTGCACATTCAGGATTGTTGCTCTCTCGCTGTCACACACAGCGATGTGTGCTTATCAGCGGGAAAGCAACAATAAAAAAACGAACCAGGGCTGTGTGTAACGAGCAGCGATCTCACAGCAGGGGCCAGATCGCTGCTCAGTGTCACACACAGCGAGATCGCTAATGAGGTCACAAAAACCGTGACTCAGCAGCGATCTCAGTAGCGATCTCGCTGTGTGTGAAGCACCCCTTAGTGTCTGTAGGAGCCAGAACTATTAATGGTTGTTAGAGGATCAAATACTTATTTCTCTCTGCAAAATGCAAATACATGTATATAATTTATACAAGCTGATTTTCTGGAATTTATTTTGGATATTCTATCTCTCACTGTTAAAATTAACCGACCCATAAAATTATAGACTGTTCATGTCTTTGTCAGTGGGCAAACATACAAAATCAACAAGGGGTGAAATACTTATTTCCCCCACTGTATAGTATGGGAACTATAATGAATGACATAATACTATATGTGGTTCATAGATAGGAACATTATACTGTGTGGGGGCAACAGAGAAAAGCATTATGTTTTGTGGGGGCTATAGAGAGAGGAATTATACTGTATAGAGGACACAATGGAAGAAATTCTATATGGTGTTTACAGAGAGGAACATTATACAGTGTGGGGGTAACAGAGAAAAGCATTATACTGTGTGGGGGCTATAGAGAGAGGAATTATACTGTATAGAGGACACAATGGAAGAAATTCTATATGGTGTTTACAGAGAGGAACATTATACAGTGTGGGGCTACAGAGAAAAGCATTATACTGTGTGGGGGCTACAGAGGGAGGAATTATACTGTATAGAGGACACAATGGAAGACATTCTATATGGTGTTTACAGAGAGGAACATTATACAGTGTGGGGCTACAGAGAAAAGCATTATACTGTGTGGGGGCTATAGAGAGAGGAATTATACTGTATAGAGGACACAATGGAAGACATTCTATATGGTGTTTATGTGGCGCCCCTGACCTGGTCAGGCACCACTGAGTACTGCACCCATGCTGGGGACAGTACAACACAGGTAATCCAGAAGGCTGACCGAGGTGTGACTACACAGGCGCATAGTGATCAGGTCTCACACATGTACCTTTGAGAGGACCCCTGGGGATCCCAGGAGGGGGCAAAGCCTTCACCTCCACTTGAGGAGTGGAGGGGGCGAAGCCTCCATCTCCACTCAAGGGGTGTGGTAGAGAGCCTGGTTGCTAGGTGGCGTAGGCAGGCACAAAGGGGAAAAGAGAAGGAGGAGTAAGGAGTCTGAAGCAGAGTGTGGAGGAGTGAGGAGCATGGAAGTGGAGCTCAGACAGGAGCAGCAGGCAGGTCCCACGAGTGAGCCGGTTTAGTGTGCAGCTCAGGAAGAGCAGAAGCAGACCCTGGAGCTGTTGCAGTCTAACAGCGTCCGCGCAGTGACTACCGACGGGGGAGAACGGTCACCTGGGAGTGCTGCCCGAACACCACACACAGCTGGGGAGAGAGCAGTGTAGTGGAAAGTAAGGAGACTGTCAGGGAGTACCAGGCCCAAACGGGCGGCAGATCCCGATGCGGGGATAGATCCACCTTTCCTTGCTAAACCTGCCGGTGTGGGGCCCTTAAAGCCCACGCCACAACACCACAAAAGCCGCAGCCACGTAGCCACAGTTAGGGCCCATAGTTCACAGGAGGCAAGCAGCTGGAGTGATCTGGTCCAGGCGACAAGCAAACGGCAAACAAACGAGGGGAGCAGTTACTTCCCTGGGTGACCCCCATAGGGACTAAAAGTCGGGGTTACCACAAACCACAGAAGGGCTAAGGAAGGCGAGTCGGTAGCCACCCTCATCAGTCAGCCTGAAGGATACCTGGTTCCAACCTGGTTCATCCCAGCTACGCCCGGGTTACTCACCCTGCCACCTTCTGTGAGTAAAACCCCTGAAAGACATTCTGCTTGTGTGGAGTTATTCTGCGCCTTGTGGTTCTACACACCTACACAGGGCCCTGGGGCTTGCCTCACTCTCAGGAGGCTATTACAACTGGCTGCACCCACCATCAGCCCCAGGCATCCCTTAACCTGCAGTGGCGGTCCCCACTGACCGCAATTCTGAGAGTGGCGTCACGACAATCCTAAAAGAAGATCTCCTACCTGTGACAAGATCCAGCTACGTGGAGTCCCTGAAGGTAATGCACCGACACAACACTGGAGGGGCTTCACATCTGGCGTCACGAACAGGATAAGGACTAGACCTGTTCAGACAGGTGACCATGTGCCTGGGCGGTCCGCTTGAAAAATTGGAAGCGCCGCCATATTGCCACCATGAAAAGCGCGCTGAAAAACAACAGCAGGCCGCGCTGGGAGAAGTTACCGCCCACGAAGAGGTGTGGCTACCCAGAGATCCCCTGCAGAGTCCTGATCTCGCAAGTGAAGAGAGCGGAGGCGTTCAGAGACGTCGGGACAGAAAGGGAGCCAGAAGCCTGCTGCTGGAAGAGGCAGAGCAGAAACTGAAGAGCCTGCAACTGGAGGCAGCGACGAGTCCACTGCTGGGAAATCGTGCAGAAGAAGGCGCAGAGGAAATGGCGTCTGAACGCAGAAACCCAGAACCAGGCTCCGCTGCCTGGTGGTATCGGGAGCTTGCCCAGTTCTGCGACCGACTGGAGACCCGGGTCGTGGAGCAGATCAGAGAGGAACGCATGGAGCTTCTGGAGATGGCTGCCGCGGTGAAGGCCTATGAGGAAAAAGCTGCGCGACGAGTGCCAGACCGGACGGCGACGACTCAGACCCCGATGGTGCCACCGATGGGTGAGTCCAGTGTTGCCCCTGCCAGCGCGAGTGCCCCGACCCCTGCTGCCACGCCCGCGGTCCCTGATGAGATGCCCGGCGCGGCGACGCTGAACCAGGCCGCAGCCATACCAGGTGCGGCCCGCCAAGCCCAGGCCGCCGCAGAGATGCCCTGCCCGGCCCGCAAAGATCCGGCTGCCGCCGCGACCCTCATCCATGCCGCAGGTGTGACGCTGACCCAGGCCGCCGCCATGCTAGGCCCGGCCCGCCAAGACCCCACCGCAGCAGCGACGCCCGTCCGCGCCGCAAGTGAGGTGCTGGACCAGGCCGCAGCCACGCCAGGTGCGGCCCGCCAAGCTCCGATCGCTGCAGCGACGCCCAGCCCAGCCTGCATAGATCCCATCGCAGCTGCGACGCCAATCCAGGCCGCCGCAGCGATGCCCTGCCCGGCCCGCCAAGAACCGGCCATAGTAGCGACGCCCGCTAAGACTCCAGCTGCGACCCTGATTGAAACTGCAACGCTGATCCAGGCCGCCGCCATGTCAGGCGCGGCCCGCCAAGACCAGGCCGCCGCCATGCAGGGCGCGGCCCGCCAAGACCAGGCCGCCGCCATTTCAGGCGCGGCCCGCCAAGACCAGGCCGCCGCCATGTCAGGCGCGGCCCGCCAAGACAAGAATGTACCTCTGTTTACCCCGGCCTGCAAGGCCAGAGCAGACACCGCTCCCCAGTCTAAGGAGGTCCCTGCTAGGAAGTCCCTGATAGGAGAGGACCCCGAATACTGGAAGCTGAAGGCTGACCTAGAGGCCCAGTTCCCACAGGAGATGGTGGATCGGTATCTGCTCCCTCCGCACACCCCCAAGGCGACTTCTGCAGCAACCACGCCAAAGAGTCCCCCGCCCGGGCCTGCTGATGACCACCCATCCCCGGCGCTGCCACAACAGGAGTGCTCCGAAGAACTAAGGGGGAGAGAAGGCCAGGAAGCTGAGAAGCTGACCCCGGAGCCATCAGCAGTGGATCCATGCCCCGCGCCAGAGATGCTGCCGTATTCCCGCTGGGATGAAGAGGAAGAGTTGCCTAGAAACCTCACCTGGGGGCCTGCAGGCAGTGAAGTAACAGCCCAGCAGAACCCAGCCCGTAGGACACGGCGCCGTAGCAGAACCAAGCTTTCCCCTGCACCGCAGTCTCCAGAGCAGAAAGACGAAGTCATGGCCAGAGACTTGGAAGAGAAACGGTTCCTGAGAAGGGCCAAATCCCAGGTTAGAGGTCCACTTTGTCGTGGTGTAGTAGAGGATTTCAGTTTGAAGAGTGGATATGGTTTCATAGTAGCTCCTGGTATAAAAGAAGGCATATTTGTGAATAGAAGGGATGTTAGAGCCCATTTGCCCAGAGGACATCCGGGAAGGAACTTACAGATGGGAGATACAGTGGAATTCACAATGCATCAGGGAGAAAGAGGATGGTATGCACTTGACGTTACGCCATGTACCAGAGATTCCTATAGCAACCCAGTTGTCTCCATACCACAAGAAAAAGAAACAGATACAGAAGAAGAAAGGAAAGATAAAGGACCCACTGATGAGACTACCTCCGATGATGAGAGAAATGAAGAAAACAACAGGTGCCGCAACCCTACAGGCCCAAGCCCTGGTAAGGAGGAATCTGCGTAAAGTAAAGAAAGAAGTACAGCAAGTTATAGTTTTGACAAGTTTGCAACGTTAATGTTTAAGAAATGTGCCCACATGAACTAATGTGAGAAACCCATGAACCTTAAGGCTATGAACTGGCTATAGCCACAAACTCTCGCAGTGTACATAGTTACCCCAGAGGTACCACCACCAGAGCCAGCCTGTTTAGGGGCTTGGCTCACCTGCAACCAGGGAGCACGTCCGTTTATGGGGCCTTGGCTCGCCTGCAACCAGGGAGCATGCCTGTTTATGGGGCCTGGCTCTCCACCACAAAGAGGGTACCTGGTCAGCACCAACTGTGGAGGCCGCCTCTACATCCTGCCAGAAGAGGCTGAAGGCGCGGCTCCACCAGGCCAGGTATACCCTGAAACCACCAGCCCATGAAAGCCGCCTCTACATCCTGCCAGAAGTGGCTGAAGGCGCGGCCAACGTGAGAGGGTTTTGGGTGGGTTAACGGACTTGTGGGTGGAGGGTGGTGATGTATGGTACCTGGTGGTTTTAAAATGTTTTACGATGTTTTAATGTTTTATGCATTTTAAAAATGTTGTCTTGCAGCCCGAGGACGTGCTGGTGATAACTAAGGGGGAATGTGGCGCCCCTGACCTGGTCAGGCACCACTGAGTACTGCACCCATGCTGGGGACAGTACAACACAGGTAATCCAGAAGGCTGACCGAGGTGTGACTACACAGGCGCATAGTGATCAGGTCTCACACATGTACCTTTGAGAGGACCCCTGGGGATCCCAGGAGGGGGCAAAGCCTTCACCTCCACTTGAGGAGTGGAGGGGGCGAAGCCTCCATCTCCACTCAAGGGGTGTGGTAGAGAGCCTGGTTGCTAGGTGGCGTGTAGAGTGTGGAGTGTGGAGGAGTGAGGAGCATGGAAGTGGAGCTCAGACAGGAGCAGCAGGCAGGTCCCACGAGTGAGCCGGTTTAGTGTGCAGCTCAGGAAGAGCAGAAGCAGACCCTGGAGCTGTTGCAGTCTAACAGCGTCCGCGCAGTGACTACCGACGGGGGAGAACGGTCACCTGGGAGTGCTGCCCGAACACCACACACAGCTGGGGAGAGAGCAGTGTAGTGGAAAGTAAGGAGACTGTCAGGGAGTACCAGGCCCAAACGGGCGGCAGATCCCGATGCGGGGATAGATCCACCTTTCCTTGCTAAACCTGCCGGTGTGGGGCCCTTAAAGCCCACGCCACAACACCACAAAAGCCGCAGCCACGTAGCCACAGTTAGGGCCCATAGTTCACAGGAGGCAAGCAGCTGGAGTGATCTGGTCCAGGCGACAAGCAAACGGCAAACAAACGAGGGGAGCAGTTACTTCCCTGGGTGACCCCCATAGGGACTAAAAGTCGGGGTTACCACAAACCACAGAAGGGCTAAGGAAGGCGAGTCGGTAGCCACCCTCATCAGTCAGCCTGAAGGATACCTGGTTCCAACCTGGTTCATCCCAGCTACGCCCGGGTTACTCACCCTGCCACCTTCTGTGAGTAAAACCCATGAAAGACATTCTGCTTGTGTGGAGTTATTCTGCGCCTTGTGGTTCTACACACCTACACCGGGCCCTGGGGCTTGCCTCACTCTCAGGAGGCTATTACAACTGGCTGCACCCACCATCAGCCCCAGGCATTCCTTAACCTGCAGTGGCGGTCCCCACTGACCGCAATTCTGAGAGTGGCATCACGACAATCCTAAAAGAAGATCTCCTACCTGTGACAAGATCCAGCTACGTGGAGTCCCTGAAGGTAATGCACCGACACAACACTGGAGGGGCTTCACATTTACAGAGATGAACATTATACAGTGTGGGGGTAACAGAGAAAAGCATTATACTGTGTGGGGGCTACAGAGGGAGGAATTATACTGTATAGAGGACACAATGGAAGACATTCTATATGGTGTTTACAGAGAGGAACATTATACAGTGTGGGGGTAACAGAGAAAAGCATTATACTGTGTGGGGGCTACAGAGGGAGGAATTATACTGTATAGAGGACACAATGGAAGACATTCTATATGGTGTTTACAGAGAGGAACATTATACAGTGTGGGGTAACAGAGAAAAGCATTATACTGTGTGGGGGCTATATAGAGAGGAATTATACTGTATAGAGGACACAATGGAAGACATTCTATATGGTGTTTCCAGAGAGGAACATTATACAGTGTGGGGGTAACAAAGAAAAGCATTATACTGTGTGGGGGCTACAGAGGGAGGAATTATGCTGTATAGAGGACACAATGGAAGACATTCTATATGGTGTTTACAGAGAGGAACATTATACAGTGTGGGGCAACAGAGAAAAGCATTATACTGTGTGGGGGCTACAGAGGGAGGAATTATACTGTATAGAGGACGCAATGGAAGACATTCTATTTGGTGTTTACAGAGAGGAACATTATACAGTGTGAGGGCAACAGAGAAAAGCATTATACTGTGTGGGGGCTATAGAGAGAGGAATTATACTGTATAGAGGACACAATGGAAGACATTCTATATGGTGTTTACAGAGAGGAACATTATACAGTGTGAGGGCAACAGAGAAAAGCATTATACTGTGTGGGGGCTATAGAGGGAGGAATTATACTGTATAGAGGACACAATGGAAGACATTCTATATGGTGTTTACAGAGATGAACATTATACAGTGTGGGGGTAACAGAGAAAAGCATTATACTGTGTGGGGGCTATAGAGAGAGGAATTATACTGTATAGAGGACACAATGGAAGACATTCTATATGGTGTTTACAGAGAGGAACATTATACAGTGTGGGGGCAACAGAGAAAAGCATTATACTGTGTGGGGGCTACAGAGGGAGGAATTATACTGTATAGAGGACACAATGGAAGACATTCTATATGGTGTTTACAGAGAGGAACATTATACAGTGTGAGGGCAACAGAGAAAAGCATTATACTGTGTGGGGGCTATAGAGAGAGGAATTATACTGTATAGAGGACACAATGGAAGACATTCTAGATGGTGTTTACAGAGAGGAACATTATACAGTGTGGGGCAACAGAGAAAAGCATTATACTGTGTGGGGGCTACAGAGGGAGGAATTATACTGTATAGAGGACACAATGGAAGACATTCTATATGGTGTTTACAGAGATGAACATTATACAGTGTGGGGGCAACAGAGAAAAGCATTATACTGTGTGGGGGCTACAGAGGGAGGAATTATACTGTATAGAGGACACAATGGAAGACATTCTATATGGTGTTTACAGAGAGGAACATTATACAGTGTGGGGCAACAGAGAAAAGCATTATACTGTGTGGGGGCTATAGAGAGAGGAATTATACTGTATAGAGGACACAATGGAAGACATTCTATATGGTGTTTACAGAGAGGAACATTATACAGTGTGAGGGCAACAGAGAAAAGCATTATACTGTGTGGGGGCTATAGAGAGAGGAATTATACTGTATAGAGGACACAATGGAAGACATTCTAGATGGTGTTTACAGAGAGGAACATTATACAGTGTGGGGCAACAGAGAAAAGCATTATACTGTGTGGGGGCTACAGAGGGAGGAATTATACTGTATAGAGGACACAATGGAAGACATTCTATATGGTGTTTACAGAGATGAACATTATACAGTGTGGGGGCAACAGAGAAAAGCATTATACTGTGTGGGGGCTACAGAGGGAGGAATTATACTGTATAGAGGACACAATGGAAGACATTCTATATGGTGTTTACAGAGAGGAACATTATACAGTGTGGGGCAACAGAGAAAAGCATTATACTGTGTGGGGGCTATAGAGAGAGGAATTATACTGTATAGAGGACACAATGGAAGACATTCTATATGGTGTTTACAGAGAGGAACATTATACAGTGTGGGGTAACAGAGAAAAGCATTATACTGTGTGGGGGCTATAGAGAGAGGAATTATACTGTATAGAGGACACAATGGAAGACATTCTATATGGTGTTTCCAGAGAGGAACATTATACAGTGTGGGGGTAACAGAGAAAAGCATTATACTGTGTGGGGGCTACAGAGGGAGGAATTATGCTGTATAGAGGACACAATGGAAGACATTCTATATGGTGTTTACAGAGAGGAACATTATACAGTGTGGGGGTAACAGAGAAAAGCATTATACTGTGTGGGGGCTACAGAGGGAGGAATTATACTGTATAGAGGACACAATGGAAGACATTCTATATGGTGTTTACAGAGAGGAACATTATACAGTGTGGGGCAACAGAGAAAAGCATTATACTGTGTGGGGGCTACAGAGGGAGGAATTATACTGTATAGAGGACACAATGGAAGACATTCTATTTGGTGTTTACAGAGAGGAACATTATACAGTGTGAGGGCAACAGAGAAAAGCATTATACTGTGTGGGGGCTATAGAGAGAGGAATTATACTATATAGAGGACACAATGGAAGACATTCTATATGGTGTTTACAGAGAGGAACATTATACAGTGTGGGGGCAACAGAGAAAAGCATTATACTGTGTGGGGGCTACAGAGGGAGGAATTATACTGTATAGAGGACACAATGGAAGACATTCTATATGGTGTTTACAGAGAGGAACATTATACAGTGTGAGGGCAACAGAGAAAAGCATTATACTGTGTGGGGGCTATAGAGAGAGGAATTATACTGTATAGAGGACACAATGGAAGACATTCTATATGGTGTTTACAGAGAGGAACATTATACAGTGTGGGGGCAACAGAGAAAAGCATTATACTGTGTGGGGGCTACAGAGGGAGGAATTATACTGTATAGAGGACACAATGGAAGACATTCTATATGGTGTTTACAGAGAGGAACATTATACAGTGTGGGGGCAACAGAGAAAAGCATTATACTGTGTGGGGGCTACAGAGGGAGGAATTATACTGTATAGAGGACACAATGGAAGACATTCTATATGGTGTTTACAGAGAGGAACATTATACAGTGTGAGGGCAACAGAGAAAAGCATTATACTGTGTGGGGGGCTATAGAGAGAGGAATTATACTGTATAGAGGACACAATGGAAGACATTCTATATGGTGTTTACAGAGAGGAACATTATACAGTGTGGGGCAACAGAGAAAAGCATTATACTGTGTGGCGGCTACAGAGGGAGGAATTATACTGTATAGAGGACACAATGGAAGACATTCTATATGGTGTTTACAGAGAGGAACATTATACAGTGTGAGGGCAACAGAGAAAAGCATTATACTGTGTGGGGGCTATAGAGAGAGGAATTATACTGTATAGAGGACACAATGGAAGACATTCTATATGGTGTTTACAGAGAGGAACATTATACAGTGTGGGGTAACAGAGAAAAGCATTATACTGTGTGGGGGCTATAGAGAGAGGAATTATACTGTATAGAGGACACAATGGAAGACATTCTATATGGTGTTTACAGAGAGGAACATTATACAGTGTGGGGGTAACAGAGAAAAGCATTATACTGTGTGGGGGCTATAGAGAGAGGAATTATACTGTATAGAGGACACAATGGAAGACATTCTATATGGTGTTTACAGAGAGGAACATTATACAGTGTGAGGGCAACAGAGAAAAGCATTATACTGTGTGGGGGCTACAGAGGGAGGAATTATACTGTATAGAGGACACAATGGAAGACATTCTATATGGTGTTTACAGAGAGGAACATTATACAGTGTGGGGCTACAGAGGGGAGAACTATACCATGTGGGGGGCTACAGAGAGAGGAAATATAATTTATAGGGGCAACAAAAGGAGGCATTACACTGTATCGAAGACACAATCGAAGACATCATACTATATAGAAGCCAGAGAGTAGAACCGCAATTGGGGATATTGTCCTCTATGTTGGCTATGGAGGGGAAACTTATGCAGTTTGGAAGCCATAATGGGTGAAATTAATATTTTATGGTGTCCACAGAGAGAAATATTATATTTTTATAGGGGTCAAAGAGGTCAAACACATTATACTATGTGGGGGGCTACAGATGGAGGCAATAGACTGTGAATAATAATAAATAAAAAAAATAAAGACTGTATGGGGCACAAAGAAGGGGACATTATACTGAATAGAGGTCACAAAGGGGGATCATTTACATTATGAGAGCAAAAATAAGGGAAAGGGGAACATTGTCCTGTATTTGAGCTACAGAAAGAGACATTAAACTGCATTGAGGGCCAAGGAGGGGGATATATTTTTTTGTATGGGGAATAAATGGGGAACTTTATACTGTATAATGGATATAGAGGAGATCACTCCCGTCATATGTGGAATATAGGGAGTTAGTGGTACACTGTATGGACGAAAGAGTAGGGATCCAAGACACACACTAATATATGAAACAAAATGGTCGGCTACATAGTGTCATTGGTCTATATAAGACCCAGAAACGCCATCTTTGCCGCACTGTACCTAGAAATAGTGTAGGGTGTAGGGGCAAATTCTGCTGAAGAAGGGACAGTGTTCTATAGCATGACAGGACCTGCTGGTGCACCAGAAACCACCAGTCCTTTTAAGCCCTAATTGAAGGCTCTAATAACAGCACTATTGTTCTGCATTTACTGTACGGCGAGGTTTTGAAGTAGGAATAGTGTATTAGAGGCGTGTAGGCAGGGATTCTGACCTTACAGACCTTACTTCAGCCACATCAAAAATCTATTCTATTATCAAATAATAACGCTCTAGCTGCATTTAGTGTAGGGCTAGCTGCTGGAGGAGAGATAGTGTACTAGTTGCATGTACACAGGGATTCTAACCTTACAGACCGTGCTGCTGATTCCACCAAAATGTAATCTATGTATTTTAATAATAGTGCTCTTAGCTGCAAATTAGTGTAGGGCAAGTTTCTGGAGTAGGGGTTCTGTATTAGAGGCCTGTAGGCAGTGACTGTAGCCTTACAAGCTGTGTGTTATGGGGGGGCTGTGTTACGGTTGCTGCGAGCACTGGAGACTAAGGGGCACTTTGCACACTGCGACATCGCAGGTGCGATGTCGGTGGGGTCAAATTGAAAATGACGCACTTCCGGCATCGCATGCGACATCGCAGTGTGTAAAGGCTGGATGATATGATTAACGAGCGCAAAAGCGTCGTAATCGTATCATCGGTGCAGCGTCGGCGTAATCCATGATTACGCTGACGCGACGGTCCGATGTTGTTCCTCGCTCCTGCGGCTGCACACATCGCTGTGTGTGAAGTCGCAGGAGCGAGGAACGTCTCCTACCGGCCTCACTGCGGCTTCCGTAGGATATGCGGAAGGAAGGAGGTGGGCAGGATGTTGACATCCTGCTCATCTCCGCCCCTCCGCTCTGATTGGCCGCCTGCCGTGTGATGTCGCAGTGACGCCGCACAACCCGCCCCCTTAACAAGGAGGCGGGTCGCCGGCTACAGGGACGTCGCACGGCAGGTGAGTGTGTGTGTGAAGCTGTCACCTATCACCACATATCGCTGCTGCGACGGGGGCGGGCACTATCGCACTCGGCATCGCAGCATCGGCCTGCGATGTCGTAGTGTGCAAAGCCCGCCTAAGTCTAGATTTCTTGCTACTGCACATGTGCGAGCACCGGAGACTAAGTCCAGATTTCTTGCTACTGCACATGTGCGAGCGCCGGAGACTAAGTCCTATCTTGGAGCCATTGCACATGTGCGGGTGACATCATCGCTGACACGAGGTCACATGTCTCTGACACCTTCTATGCCGATTGGTCGCTGGTCATGTGCTTGTGATGCCTTGCTCGGTGATAGGCCAGCATGATGTCACTCCTGTCGTTCTGGCAGCGGATTGGCTCTGGTGTCCTCCATCTTGGATGAGGCACAGAGTCTATATAAGACCCTGACACACGCCGCATGGCGCTCAGTCCTCTTGGTTCATGCATAAGAGTAGACGCTCTGTGCGCGTTCTTCTAGGCATTTCTCTGTCTATGCTAGGTGAGCGCTACCGGCAGGGTAGCGTTCTTATACCTTACAGCTTCGGCTGCTGTCCGTATCCTTACCTCTTAGGGGAGCGGACATAGGCAGGTGCCTGAGGCACATGGTCTGGCTGGGCCTTGTGGTTCGACTCGTAGGTGGACGTTGCCGCTAGGGTAACGTTCCTTTTACTGTGACTAGTAGTTGTTCGTATCCTCGCACACTAGGGGAGTGAACAGAGGTAGGAGCTTTGTGCGGCTTACGCTGCTGTTCGTCTCTTTTGCACCACTAGAAGAGCGGACCTAGGTAGGTGCCATTTCGCACACATTGCCTTTGTCTCTGTGATTATTAACAGAGATCATTCCACACACCCTCCAAGTAAGGGAGGAATTGCTTTACTTTCTTATTATATCCTTCTGTGAGTTAACAGAGGTATTGCACTCTGCCATAGTCTGCAGCAAAGTCTTTGCACGGTGGACCCTGACTGTCTGATACTCCTTTAGGTTATTATCAGACAGCCCCCCATAACATTAGGACTGAGCCAAGGGTCTGGCAGTTATGGCAGAATATCAGCAGTTACACCGTTACATACAAGTACTTGAGTCACGGCTCAAGAGTATAGAGGATAAACCTCAGACCATGGTGACATCTGCACATGATCCTCGACTTGCTCTGCCAAACAGATATTCTGGTGATGCCAGATCATGTCGTGGTTTCATTAGTCAGTGTCAGATACACCTAGAGGTCAACTCTTCTCGCTTCTCTACGGAGAGGTCCAGAGTAGGCTTTATCATCTCCTTACTTCAGGACAAAGCCTTAGAATGGGCGACTCCCCTATGGGAGCGCTCTGATGTGGTTACTCTGAGACATCAAGACTTTCTTGATGCTCTTAAGGCGGTATTCATGGGTCCGCAGGTTACCCATGATGCGGCCCTGAGACTGTTAGATCTATCTCAGGGTTCGTTATCCCCTAGTTCTTATGCCATTGCTTTTAGAACTCTGGTTGCAGAACTAGATTGGCCTGAGAAGGTGTTGATTCCTATCTTCTGGAGAGGGTTGGCAGGCTATGTCAAGGATGCTCTTGCTACTCGTGAGGTCCCTGCTTCTCTGGAGGACTTGACCACAGTAGCAACGATGATCGATGTACGCCATAAGGAACGTAGACTCGAGGTCTCTTCCTCACGCCCTAAGCATCGGGCTATTCCAGTTGTTGAGGGTCCACTACCATCTTCCTCAGCATCTGAAACATCTCCCACTCCTATGGAGTTAGGTCATACGTCTTCCAGACTACGCAAGTCTGGTCCTCCTATATGTTACGTATGTCGTCAGGCTGGGTACTATGCCAACAAGTTTCCTAGTCGTCAGGGAAACTCCCTGGTCTAGTAACCATTAGAGGGGGGTTACTAGAGACGTCTTCTGCACCCTCTAAGTGTTGTATCCCAGGTCAGCTCTCGTTATCTGAGAATACATGGCCTATTATGGCTTTTGTGGATTCCGGAGCTGACGGGACTTTTGTGTCCTCAGGATTTGTAAAGGGACACAATATTCCCTCTATCATGTTAGAGGCGCCTATTCCTGTCCGTGTTGTTAATGGGAGTATGTTGTCTGACTCCATTACATTGAGGACAGTTCCCTTGCGCCTTTCCCTGTCTCAGGGTCACATAGAGGAGATTTCTTTTCTTGTTTTGCCTGAGGGTATAGACGACATCCTTCTGGGTCTCCCATGGCTTCGGACTCATGCTCCTCACATTGACTGGGAGTCTGACAGCATTATTAGTTGGGGTTCGAAATGTCAGTCCCGATGTCTTCCCTTACCACCTAAGGTCATTTCGGTTGAATCTACTGATCTCTCTCCCATACCTACACCCTATCTGGATTTCGCTGACGTGTTCTCCAAACAGGGTGCTGAGGTTCTTCCACCCCATAGGCCGTATGACTGTGCCATAGACCTTATCCCAGGTTCGGTTCCACCTAAAGGCAGGGTTTACCCCCTGTCGATACCTGAGTCGGAGGCCATGTCGACCTATATAAGAGAGAGTTTAGAGAAGGGGTTCATTCGTAAGTCTGTCTCTCCCGCAGGAGCTGGGTTTTTCTTTGTTCGAAAGAAAGAGGGTGATTTGCGTCCCTGCATAGATTACAGGGGTCTCAACGCAATCACAATAAAGAACAAATACCCATTACCTTTAATTTCGGAGCTCTTTGACAGACTGAGAGGAGCTCAAGTTTTTACGAAGTTGGATCTGCGGGGTGCGTATAACTTGGTACGAATTCGAAAGGGTGACGAATGGAAGACCACTTTTAACACCTGAGACGGTCACTATGAATACCTCGTCATGCCTTTTGGGTTATGTAATGCACCCGCAGTATTTCAGGACTTCGTAAATGATGTGTTCAGGGATTTACTGTTATCCTCAGTAGTGGTGTATCTGGACGACATCCTGATTTTTTCTCCTGATCTGGAGACTCATCGTCAGGATGTCGTTCGTGTCCTTTCCCGTTTAAGGGAGCACTCATTGTTTGCTAAACTCGAGAAATGTGTATTCGAGCAGTCCTCATTGCCTTTTTTGGGTTACATTATCTCACAAGAGGGCCTGGCTATGGATCCTGCGAAGCTCTCTGCTGTCCTGCAATGGTCCGAACCTCATTCCTTGAAGGCGGTGCAACGCTTCTTAGGATTCATAAATTATTACAGGCAGTTCATACCCCATTTTTCTACTTTGGTGGCCCCTTTGGTGGCCTTGACTAAGAAAGGTGCTAATCCCAAAGCCTGGTCTACTGAGACATCTCAGGCTTTTGAGGCAGTAAAAAGACACTTTTCAACTGCTCCCGTTCTTCAAAGACCCGATGAGAATAAGCCCTTCCTCTTAGAGGTTGATGCCTCTTTAGTGGGTGCTGGTGCGGTCTTTTTTCAAAAGAACGTTGCAGGTAGAAAAAGGCCGTGTTTCTTCTTTGCGAAAACCTTTTCACCGGCAGAGAGACACTATACCATTGGGGATAGGGAACTGCTCGCCTTGAGATTAGCCTTGGAGGAGTGGCGTCACTTGCTGGAAGGAGCGAAACATCCCTTCCAGGTCTATACAGACCATAAGAATCTGACGTACTTACAAACCGCTCAGCGTCTGAATCCTCGCCAAGCCCGCTGGTCCTTGTTTTTCTCCCGCTTTCACTTCTCCATCAACTATCTGTCTGGGAGTAAGAATAACAAGGCAGACGCCCTGTCTCGCTCTATGCTTTCTACCCAGGAAGAGATTGACGAACCTCGTCTTATCCTTCCCTCCAGGGTTTTTCATACGCTCTCCACTGTGACGTTAGACCAAATCCCACCGGGCAAGACCTTTGTTCCGCCTGATCGACAGAATGATATACTGTCATGGGCCCACACCTCAAAGGTGGGTGGGCATTTTGGTATTAGGCGGACACGAGAGTTACTGGAGAGGTGGTATTGGTGGCCACACTTAGCCAGCCACGTCAAGAGATATGTCGGTTCCTGCTACTCGTGTGCTCGCAACCGTCCATCACGGCAGAGACCGGCTGGGCTCTTGCATCCTTTACCAGTGCCAGATAGACCATGGGAGGTGGTAGGCATGGACTTTGTGGGTGATCTTCCATGTTCACAGGGACATAGATTTGTGTGGGTCATTACGGACCATTTCTCCCGGATGGTTCATCTCGTACTGTTATCGAGAATCCCATCTTCCAGGGTACTAGCCAAACTATTCCTCAAGCATGTCTTTAGGCTTCACGGGATGCCAGATCGTATCATTTGTGATAGAGGCCCGCAATTTACTTCTCGTTTCTGGCGAGATCTTTGTAGCCTTCTGCAAATTGAGTTGAATCTCTCTTCGGCATACTATCCGGAGACAAATGGTTTGGTTGAGCGTACCAATCAATCCATGATTATATACCTTCGACACTTTGTTGCTGAGAACCACGATAACTGGTCCTCCCTCCTACCCTGGGCAGAATTTGCCCTTAACAATTCACTGGCTGAGGCCACTGGGCAGACACCGTTTGTACTCAATAATGGGCAACACCCTAGGGTACTGGTACCATTTCCCGCTGCTGCACCTCCTCCTCTTGTGGCCGACTGGGCAACTAATGCCAGAGAGGTTTGGGATCGGACTCAAGAGTCGATCCAAGCAGCTAAGGACCGTATGAAGACGGTGTCCGATTGGTTTCGTCGCCCGGCTCCTGTCTTTTCTCCACGGGACTTTGTGTGGCTCTCTGCAAAACACGTGAAACTTAGAGTGAGCTCTGTCAAATTTGCTCCTCGCTTCCTGGGTCCTTATGAGGTTCTTTGACAGGTAAATCCTGTAGTCTACCAATTGAAGTTACCCGTCCATCTTAGGATCCATGACAAATTCCATGTCTCACTGCTAAAGCCGGCTATTTTACCTCACGCTCGTGAAGTGCACTCTCCTGCCTCTGATTCCTCTCGCTCTAGCTATGAGGTACGAGCCATAGTTGGTTCTAAGATGGTTAGAGGGCACAGGTTCTTCTTGATAGATTGGGAGGGTTACGGCAAGGAACATCGCTCTTGGGAGCCTGAGGAGGCTGTCCATGCTCCCGACTTAGTTGCCGATTACCTGCGTCGCCGGGAGGGCGGCCCTTGAGGGGGAGGTACTGTTACGGTTGCTGCGAGCACTAGAGACTAAGTCCAGATTTCTTACTACTGCACATGTGCGAGCGCTGGAGACTAAGTCCAGATTTCTTGCTACTGCACATGTGCGAGCACCGGAGACTAAGTCCAGATTTAGGGGGAGGTGTGTGTCTATATGTAAAATCATCCTTAAAACCTATCCTGCGTGACAACATATGTGAGGGTACTGAGAATGTAGAGTCCCTATGGGTGGAGATAAGGGGGGGGAGAATGAATAATAAAATACTGATAGGGGTGTGTTATAAGACGCCGAATATTATGGAAGAGGTAGAGAATCTCCTCATAAAGCAAATTGATAAAGCAGCGAGTCTCTTCTCTGTACTCCTACTTCTAGACCTATCCTCAGCCTTTGACACTGTTGACCACTCCCTGCTACTACAGATCCTCTCTTCCCTTGGTGTCAGAGACCTCGCTCTCTCTTGGATCTCTTCATACCTCTCCAACCGCACTTTTAGTGTCTCCCATTCCCACACAACCTCTTCATCCCGTTCTCTCTCTGTTGGTGTCCCTCAAGGCTCTGTCCTGGGACCCTTACTTTTTTCTATCTATACATTTGGCCTGGGACAACTCATAAAGTCCCATGGCTTCCAGTACCACCTATATGCTGATGACACTCAGATCTACCTCTCTGGTCCAGATGTCACATCTCTGCTGTCCAGAATCCCAGAGTGCCTATCTGCTATATCTTCCTTCTTTTCCTCTCGCTTCCTATAGCTCAATATGGCCAAAACTGAACTGATCATCTTTCCTCCATCTCCCCTGCACTCTCCACCTGATCTATCCATTACAATTAATAACATCACGCTCTCCCCAGCACCCAAAGTTCGGTGCCTCGGAGTGACCTTCGACTCTGCCCTGTCCTTCATACCGCACATCCAATCCCTCACCACCTCCTGCCGTTTTCAACTCAAAAATATCTCCAGAATCCGCCCTTTTCTCAATCCCCAATCTACAAAAATTCTAGTGCACGCCCTCATAATCTCCCGCATCGACTACTGCAACATCCTCCTCTGTGGTCTCCCTGCTAACACACTCGCCCCTCTCCAGTCCATCCTTAACTCTGCTGCCCGACTGATCCACCTCTCTCCTCAATACCACCCCGCTTCTCCTCTCTGCAAGTCCCTCCACTGGCTCCCAATCTTCCACCGTATCCAATTCAAATTACTAACACTGACCTACAAAGCTATCCATAATCTGTCTCCTCCATATATCTCTGAACTAATCTCTCGCTACACTCCAAAACGTAACCTCCGGTCCTCCCAAGATCTCCTTCTATCCTCCTCTCTCATTCGCTCCTCATGCAACCGACTCCAAGACTTCTCCCGAGCATCCCCAGTCTCCTGGAACTCACTGCCTCAACACGTCAGACTATCTACTACACTCGCAAGCTTCAAACGGAACCTAAAGACTCATCTGTTCAGAAACGCCTATAACCTTCAATGACCTCACTGCTTCACCCCCGTGCGGAGCTGCCGCCCCACCACCGTGCGGAGCTGCCGCCCCACCCCCGTGCGGAGCTGCCGCCCCACCACCGTGCGGAGCTGCCGCCCCACCACCGTGCGGAGCTGCCGCCCCACCACCGTGCGGAGCTGCCGCCCCACCACCGTGCGGAGCTGCCGCCCCACCACCGTGCGGAGCTGCCGCCCCACCACCGTGCGGAGCTGCCGCCCCACCACCGTGCGGAGCTGCCGCCCCACCTACACCCCACCTACTGTCTCCTCCCCAAAATCCTTTAGGATGTAAGCCCGCAAGGGCAGGGCCCTCTTCCCCCTGTGCTAGTCTGTCTATTGTAACGTGTACATGTATTCTGTATGTAACCCCCTCATGTACAGCACCATGGAATCAATGGTGCTCTATAAATAAACAATAATAATAATAATAATAATAATTATTATGGGGGACTTTAACTATCCTGATATAAATTGGGGAACAGAAACTTGCAGTTCCAGCAAAGGAAATAGATTTTTGATAACAATGAAAGATAATTACCTTTCACAAATGGTACAGGACCCCACAAGAGGGGGAGCACTACTAGACCTTGTACTAACCAATAGGCCAGACCGCATATCAAATATACAAGTTGGGGGTTACTTGGGGAATAGTGATCACAAAATAATAAGTTTTCATGTATTCTTTCGTAAGATGTCTAGTAGAGGGGCTACAAGGACACTAAACTTCAGGAAAGCAAATTTTAAACGGTTGAGAGATGATCTTAGTGCAATAAACTGGGATGATGTACTAAGTAATAAAAGTACACAAAGCAAATGGGAGACTTTTATGAGCATCCTGAATAGGGCTTGTGCAGAAAATATACCCTATGGGAACAAACATGCTAGAAATAGGAGGAAACCCCTATGGCTAAATAGAGCTGTAAGGGAAGCAATAAAAGAAAAACAGAAAGCCTTAAAAGAATTAAAGAGGGTAGGTAGTGATGAGGCATTATATAATTATAGAAAATTAAATAAAATATGTAAAAAGCAAATTAAGTTAGCTAAGTTTGAGACAGAGAGACTCATTGCGAGAGAAAGTAAAAATAATCCTAAAATATTCTTTAACTACATAAACAGTAAAAAACTGAAAAACGATAGTGTTGGCCCCCTTAAAAATAGTCTTGGTGAAATGCTGGAGGGGGATGAGGGTAAAGCCAACCTGCTGAATGACATTTTTCTACGGTTTTTATACAAGAAAATGCCATGGCAGATGACATGACCAGTGATACCATAAATTCACCCTTGAATATTACCTGCTTAACCCAGCAGGAAGTACGCTGCCGCCTCGAAATCACTAAGGTTGACAAATCTCCGGGCCCGGATGGCATACACCCCAGAGTACTACAGGAATTGAGTTCTGTGATAGATAGACCATTATTTTTAATCTTCTCAGATTCCTTAATAACAGGGTCGGTACCGCAGGACTGGCGCATAGCAAATGTGGTGCCAATATTCAAAAAGGGGACAAAAACTGAGCCGGGAAATTATAGGCCGGTAAGTTTAACCTCTACGGTTGGTAAAATCCTTGAGGGTTTCTTGAGAGATGCTATACTGGAGTATCTCAAGAAAAATAACCTTATGACAGAGTATCAACATGGGTTTATGAGGGATCCATCCTGTCAAACTAATTTGATCAGCTTCTATGAAGAGGTAAGTTCAAGCCTGGACCAGGGAAATGCAGTGGATGTTGTGTATATGGACTTTTCAAAAGCTTTTGATACAGTGCCACACAAAAGGTTGGTACATAAAATGAGAATAATGGGGATAGGGGAAAATATGTGTAACTGGGTTAAAAACTGGCTCAGTGATAGGAAACAAAGGGTGGTTATTAATGGTACGTACTCGGACTGGGTCTCAGTTCATAGTGGGGTACCACAGGGGTCAGTATTGGGCCCGCTTCTTTTCAACATATTTATAAATGACCTTGTTGGGGGCATGCGGAGTAGAATTTCAATATTTGCAGATGATACTAAACTCTGCAGAGTAATCAATACAGAGGAGGATAATTTTATATTACAGGGAGATTTATGTAAATTGGAGGATTGGGCTGAGAAGTGGCAATTGAAGTTTAATGTAGATAAATGTAAGGTCATGCACTTGGCTAGAGGAAATAACATTTATGATTATGTACTTAATTGTAGAACACTGGGTAAAACAGACACAGAAAAAGACTTGGGTGTATGGGGGGATGGTAAACTTCACTTTAGTGGCCAGTGTCAGGCAGCTGCTGCCAGGGCTAATAAAATAATGGGATGTATTAAAAGAGGTAGAAGTGTTCATGAAAAAAATATAGTTCTACCTCTGTACAAGTCACTAGTGCGACCGCACTTAGAATACTGTGTACAATTCTGGTCACCGATATATAAGAAGGACATAGCTGAACTGGAGAGGGTGCAGAGAAGAGCGACCAAGATTATTAGAGGAATGGGTGGGCTGCAATACCAAGACAGGAAAAACGAAGGCTTAGGGGGGATCTAATCACAATGTATAAATATATGAGGGGACAGTACAGAGACCTTTCCAAAGATCTCTTTACACCTAGGCCTGCGACTGGAACACGGGGGCATCCGCTACGTCTTGAGGAAAGAAGGTTTAAGCATAATCACAGACGAGGATTCTTTACTGTACGAGCAGTGAGACTATGGAACTCTCTGCCGCATGATGTTGTAATGAGTGATTCACTACTAACATTAAGCAGAGCCTGGACGCCTTTCTTGAAAAATTTAATATTACCAGTTATGTATATTAGATTTTATGACAGGGTATTGATCCAGGGAACTAGTCTGATTGCCGGATGTGGAGTCAGGAAGGAAATTTTTTCCCCATTGGAACTTGTTTGCCACATTGGGGTTTTTTTTGCCTTCCTCTGGATCAACATGTTAGGCTACGGGTTGAACTAGATGGACTTAGAGTCTCCCTTCAACCGTAAAAACTATGATACTATGATTTCTTGCTACTGCACATGTGCGAGCGCCGGAGACTAAGTCCTATCTTGGAGCCATTGCACATGTGCGGGTGACATCATCGCTGACACGAGGTCACATGTCTCTGACACCTTCTATGCCGATTGGTCGCTGGTCATGTGCTTGTGATGCCTTGCTCGGTGATAGGCCAGCATGATGTCACTCCTGTCGTTCTGGCAGCGGATTGGCTCTGGTGTCCTCCATCTTGGATGAGGCACAGAGTCTATATAAGACCCTGACACACGCCGCATGGCGCTCAGTCCTCTTGGTTCATGCATAAGAGTAGACGCTCTGTGCGCGTTCCTCTAGGCATTTCTCTGTCTATGCTAGGTGAGCGCTACCGGCAGGGTAGCGTTCTTATACCTTACAGCTTCGGCTGCTGTCCGTATCCTTACCTCTTAGGGGAGCGGACATAGGCAGGTGCCTGAGGCACATGGTCTGGCTGGGCCTTGTGGTTCGACTCATAGGTGGACGTTGCCGCTAGAGTAATGTTCCTTTTACTGCGACTAGCAGTTGTTCATATCCTCGCACACTAGGGGAGCGAACAGAGGTAGGAGCTTTGTGCGGCTTACGCTGCTGTTCGTCTCTTTTGCACCACTAGAAGAGCGGACCTAGGCAGGTGCCATATCTAATGGTTCGTGTCCTCGCACACTAGTGGAGCGAACGCAGGTAGGAGCTTTGTGCGGCTTACGCTGCTGTTCGTCTCTTTTGCACCACTAGAAGAGCGGACCTTTGTAGGTGCCATTTCGCACACATTGCCTTTGTCTCTGTGATTATTAACAGAGATCATTCCACACACCCTCCAAGTAAGGGAGGAATTGCTTTACTTACTTATTATATCCTTCTGTGAGTTAACAGAGGTTTTGCACTCTGCCATAGTCTGCAGCAGAGTCTTTGCACGGTGGACCCTGACTGTCTGATACTCCTTTAGGTTATTATCAGACAGCCCCCCGTAACAGGCTGTCTGATAATAAAACCCAAAGGAATATCAGACAGTCAGGGTCCACCGTGCAAAGACTCTGCTGCAGACTATGGCAGAGGAAAAGGGGTATATAAGTGTGCCACTGTAAATAGTAATAGCACAAGTGCAGAGTGCAATACCTCTGTTAAACTCACAGAGGTATATAATTAGGAAAAAAAGCAATTCCTCCCTTACTCGGAGGGTGTGTGGTATGGTCTCTGTTAATGGTCACAGAGACAAAAGCAGTGATTGTGAAATGACACCTACCTAGGTCCGTTCCTCTAGCGGTGCCAGGAGACGGACAGCAGCATAAGCCGAACAAATCTCCTACCTGCGTTCGCTCCGCTAGTGTGCGAGGACACGAACCACTAGATATGGCACCTGCCTATGTCCGCTCCACTAAGATGTAAGGATACGGACACCTAGCATAGACAGAGAGATGCCTAGGGGGATGTGCACAGAGCGTCTACTCTCATGCATGAACCAAGAGGACTGAGCGCCGGGCGGCGTGCATCAGGGTCTTATATAGACTCTGTGCCTCATCCAAGATGGAGGACACCAGAGCCAATCCGGTGCCAGAATGACAGCAATGACGTCACGCTGGCCTATCACCGAGAAAAGCATCACAAGCACATGACCAGCGACCAATCGGCATAGAAGGTGTCAGAGACATGTGAACACGTGTCACAAGCACATGACCAGCGGCCAATCAGCTTAGAAGGTGTCAGAGACATGTGACCTCATGTCAGCGATGATGTCACCCGCACATGTGCAATGGCTCCAAGATAGGACTTAGTCTCCAGCGCTTGCACACGTGCAGTAACAAGAAATCCGAACATAGTCTCCAGTGCCACAGCAACCGTAACAGTACCTCCCCCTCAAGGGCCCCCCTCCCGGCGACGCAGGTAATCAGCAACTAAGTCGGGAGCATGGACAGCCTCCTCAGGCTCCCAAGAGCGATGTTCCGGGCCGTAGCTCTCCCAATCTATCAAGAAGAACCTGCGCCCTCTAACCATCTTAGAACCAACTATGGCTCATACGTCATAGCTAGAGCGAGAGGAATCAGAGGCAGGAGAGTGCACTTCACGAGCGTGAGGTAAAATAGCCGGCTTTAGCAGTGAAACATGGAATTTGTCATGGATCCTAAGATGGACGGGTAACTTCAATTGGTAGACTACAGGATTTACCTGTCGAAGAACCTCATAAGGACCCAGGAAGCGAGGAGCAAATTTGACAGAGCTCACTCTAAGTTTCACGTGTTTTGCAGAGAGCCACACAAAGTCCCCCGGAGAAAAGACAGGAGCCGGCCGACGAAACCAATCGGACGCCATCTTCATACGGTCCTAAGCTGCTTTGATCGACTCTTGAGTCCGATCCCAAACCTCTCTGGCCTTAGTTGCCCAGTCGGCCACAAGAGGAGGAGGTACAGCAGCGGGAAACGGTACCGGTACCCTAGGGTGTTGCCCATTATTGAGCACGAACGGTGTCTGCCCAGTGGCCTCAGCCAGCAAGTTGTTAAGGGCAAATTCTGCCCAGGGTAGGAGGGAGGACCAGTTATCGTGGTTCTCAGCAACAAAGTGTAGAAGGTATATAATCATGGATTGATTGGTACGCTCAACCAAACCATTGGTCTCCGGATGGTATGCCGAAGAGAGATTCAACTCAATTTGCAGAAGGCTACAAAGATTTCGCCAGAAACGGGAAGCAAATTGCGGGCCTCTATCACAAATGATACAATCTGGCATCCCGTGAAGCCTAAAGACATGCTTGAGGAATAGTTTGGCTAGTACCCTGGAAGATGGGATTCTCGATAACGGTACGAGATGAACCATCCGGGAGAAATGGTCCGTAATGACCCACACAAATCTATGTCCCTGTGAACACGGAAGATCACCCACAAAGTCCATGCCTACCACCTCCCATGGTCTATCTGGCACTGGTAAAGGATGCAAGAGCCCAGCCGGTCTCTGCCGTAGCAGACGGTTGCGAGCACACAAGTAGCAGGAACCGACATATCTCTTGACATGGCTGGCTAAGTGTGGCCACCAATACCACCTCTCGAGTAACTCTCGTGTCCGTCTAATACCAAAATGCCCACCCACCTTTGAGGTGTGGGCCCATGACAGTATATCATTTTGTCGATCCGGCGGATTTGGTCTAACGTCACAGGGGAGAGCGTATGAAAAACCCTGGAGGGAAGGTTAAGACGAGGTTCATCAATCTCTTCCTGGGTAGAAACCATAGAGCGAGACAGGGCGTCTGCCTTGTTATTCTTACTCCCAGACAGATAGTTGATGGAGAAGTGAAAGTGGGAGAAAAACAAGGACCAGCGGGCTTGGCGAGGATTCAGACGCTGAGCGGTTTGTAAGTACGTCGGATTCTTATGGTCTTTATAGACCTGGAAAGGATGTTTCGCTCCTTCTAGCAAGTGACGCCACTCCTCCAAGGCTAATCTCAGGGCGAGCAGTTCCCTATCCCCAATGGTATAGTTTCTCTTTGCCGGTGAAAAGGTTTTAGCAAAGAAGAAACACGGCCTTTTTCTACCTACACCGTTCTTTTGATACAAGACCACACCAGCACCCACTGAAGAGGCATCAACCTCCAAGAGGAAGGGCTTATTCTTATCGGGTCTTTGAAGAACAAGAGCAGTTGAAAAGTGTCTTTTTACTGACTCAAAAGCCTGGGATGTCTCAGTAGACCAGACTTTTGGATTAGCACCTTTCTTAGTCAAGGCCACCAAAGGGGCCACCAAAAGGGAGAAATGGGGTATGAACTGCCGGTAATAATTTATGAATCCTAAGAGGCGTTGCACCGCCTTCAAGGAATGAGTTTCGGACCATTCCAGGACAGCACAGAGCTTCGCAGGATCCATAGCCAGACTCTCTTGTGAGATAATGTAACCCAAAAAAGGCAATGAGGACTGCTCGAATACACACTTTTCAAGTTTAGCAAACAATGAGTGCTCCCTTAAACGGGAAAGGAAACGAACGACATCCTGACGATGAGTCTCCAGATCAGGAGAAAAAATCAGGATGTCGTCCAGATACAACACGACGGAGGATAACAGTAAATCCCTGAACACATCGTTTACGAAGTCCTGAAATACTGCGGGTGCATTACATAAACCAAAAGGCATGACGAGGTATTCATAGTGACCGTCTCGGGTGTTAAAAGCGGTCTTCCATTCGTCACCCTTTCGAATTCGTACCAAGTTATACACACCCCGCAGATCTAACTTCGCAAAAACCTGAGCTCCTCTCAGTCTGTCAAAGAGCTCCGAAATTAAAGGTAACGGGTATTTGTTCTTTATTGTGATTGCGTTGAGACCCCTGTAATCTATGCAGGGACGCAAATCACCCTCTTTCTTCCAAACAAAGAAAAACCCAGCTCCTGCGGGAGAGACAGACTTACGAATGAACCCCTTCTCTAAACTCTATATAGGTCGACATGGCCTCTGACTCAGGTATTGACAGGGGGTAAACCCTGCCCTTAGGTGGAACCGAACCTGGGATAAGGTCTATGGCGCAGTCATACGGCCTATGGGGTGGAAGAACCTCAGCACCCTGTTTGGAGAACACGTCAGCGAAATCCAAATAGGGTATAGGTATGGGAGAGAGATCAGTTGATGCAACGACCTTAGGTGGTAAGGGAAGACATCGGGACTGATATTTCGAACCCCAACTAATAATGCTGTCGGACTCCCAGTCAATTAGAGGAGCATGAGTCCGAAGCCATGGGAGACCCAGAAGGACGTCGTCTATACCCTCAGGCAAAACAAGAAAAAAAATCTCCTCTATGTGACCCTGAGACAGGGAAAGGCGCAAGGGAACTGTCCTCAATGTAATGGAGTCAGACAACATAGTCCCATTAACAACACGGACAGGAATAGGCGCCTCTAACATGATAGAGGGAATATTGTGTCTCTTTACAAATCCTGAGGACACAAAAGTCCCGTCAACTCCGGAATCCACAAAAGCCATAATAGGCCATGTATTCTCAGAGAATGAGAGCTGACCTAGGATACTACACTTAGAGGGTGCAGAAGACGTCTCTAGTAACCCCCCTCTAATGGTTACTAGGCCTGGGAGTTTCCCTGACGGCTAGGACACTTGTTGGCATAGTGCCCAGCCTGACGACATACGTAACATATAGGAGGACCAGACCTGCGTAGTCTGGAGGACGTATGACCTAACTCCATAGGAGTGGGAGATATCTCATATGCTGAGGAAGATGGTAGTGGACCCTCAACAACTAGAATAGCCCGATGCTTAGGGCGTGAGGAAGAGACCTCGAGTCTACGTTCCTTATGGCGTACAACGATCCTTGTTGCTACAGTGATTAAGTCCTCCAGAGAAGCAGGGACCTCACGAGTAGCAAGGGCATCCTTGACATAGCCTGCCAACCCTCTCCAGAAGATAGGAATCAACACCTTCTCTGGCCAATCTAGTTCTGCCACCAGAGTTCTAAAAGCAATGGCATAAGAACTAGTGGATAACGAACCCTGAGATAGATCTAAGAGTCTCAGGGCCACATCATGGGTAACCTGCGGACCCATGAATACCGCCTTAAGAGCATCAAGAAAGTCTTGATGTCTCAGAGTAACCACATCAGAGCGCTCCCATAAGGGAGTCGCCCATTCTAAGGCTTTGTCCTGAAGTAAGGATATGATAAAGCCTACTCTGGACCTCTCCGTAGAGAAGCGAGAAGAGTTGACCTCTAGGTGTATCTGACACTGACTAATGAAACCACGACATGATCTGGCATCGCGAGAATATCTGTTTGGCAGAGCAAGTCGAGGATCATGTGCAGATGTCACCATGGTCTGAGGTCTATCCTCAATAGTCTTGAGCCGCGACTCAAGAACTTGTATGTAACGGTGTAACTGCTGATTAGAGTTGAGCGCGGTTCGAGGTTCGAGGTTCTCCAGTTCTAGGCTCGAGTGATTTTGGGGCCTGTTCTAGATCGAACTAGAACTCGAGCTTTTTGCAAAAGCTCGATAGTTGTAGAAATGTTCGAGAACGGTTCTAGCAGCAAAAAAACAGCTAATTCCTAGCTGGCTTTCCGCTGTAATAGTGTAAGTCACTCTGTGACTCACACTATTATGACATTTCAGTGTATAGTGTGCGGGAACAGCGCCTTCAGATCACTGCTGTTTGGATAATGGCGATCACTATTTTTTTTTTTTTTTTCCTTGTCTTCCTTCCCTAAGCGCGCGCGTGTAGTGGGGAGGGCCATTATGTCAGCCAATCCCAGACACACACACAGCTAAGTGGACTTTTAGCCAGAGAAGCAACGGCATGTGTGATAGGATGTCCATGTCACATGTCCCTGCATTATAAAACCGGACATTTTCCTCCAGGACGCCATTATCTGCCCTCTGCGTCCTTGGTGTCAGACATCACTGGCGCAGCTCCGTCCTGAGTCCTATCGCCGATACTGCTGTATACGCTCCATACACAGCGTTAGACAGCTTAGGGATAGCACTTTCCATCAGTCCTTTTAAGGGCTCCTACCGGCAGGGTCAGAGCCATAGGTGACAGGTCCTGAAAACAGAGACAGCGTCTGTGTAGCTAAGGTCAGGGATTTCCTCGCTGCATTTCCCCATTAGGAGGGAATAGAAAGGCAGGCTTCCATTCCTCTACCCAGAGCCCCACAATCCTAGCACTGTACCCTCGTGTCCTCTGCACACTCCAACTCATTATAACTAAGCCATTATACTAGCAAACACTCAGTGTACCTAGTGGCATCCTAAACGTGGCTATTGGACTTTGCTATAGTCCCACTAGTGCAAAGATATTTGCAGCATGTCTGCCTGCATTGCACACTCCAACTCATTATAACTAAGCCATTATACTAGCAAACACTCAGTGTACCTAGTGGCATCCTAAACGTGGCTATTGGACTTTGCTATAGTCCCACTAGTGCAAAGATATTTGCAGCACCTCTGCCTGCATTGCACACTCCAACTCATTATAACTAAGCCATTATACTAGCAAACACTCAGTGTACCTAGTGGCATCCTAAACGTGGCTATTGGACTTTTGTCTAGTCCCACTAGTGCAAAGACATTTGCAGCACGTCTGCCTGCATTGCACACTCCAACTCATTATAACTAAGCCATTATACTAGCAAACACTCAGTGTACCTAGTGGCATCCTAAACGTGGCTATTGGACTTTTGTCTTGTCACACTTTTGCAAAGACATTTGCAGCACCTCTGCCTGCATTGCACACTCCAACTCATTATAACTAAGCCATTATACTAGCAAACACTCAGTGTACCTAGTGGCATCCTAAACGTGGCTATTGGACTTTTGTCTAGTCCCACTAGTGCAAAGACATTTGCAGCACGTCTGCCTGCATTGCACACTCCAACTCATTATAACTAAGCCATTATACTAGCAAACACTCAGTGTACCTAGTGGCATCCTAAACGTGGCTATTGGACTTTTGTCTAGTCCCACTAGTGCAAAGACATTTGCAGCACGTCTGCCTGCATTGCACACTCCAACTCATTATAACTAAGCCATTATACTAGCAAACACTCAGTGTACCTAGTGGCATCCTAAACGTGGCTATTGGACTTTTGTCTTGTCACACTTTTGCAAAGACATTTGCAGCACCTCTACCTGCATTGCACACTCCAACTCATTATAACTAAGCCATTATACTAGCAAACACTCAGTGTACCTAGTGGCATCCTAAACGTGGCTATTGGACTTTGCTATAGTCCCACTAGTGCAAAGATATTTGCAGCACCTCTGCCTGCATTGCACACTCCAACTCATTATAACTAAGCCATTATACTAGCAAACACTCAGTGTACCTAGTGGCATCCTAAACGTGGCTAATGGACTTTTGTCTAGTCCCACTAGTGCAAAGATATTTGCAGCACGTCTGCCTGCATTGCACACTCCAACTCATTATAACTAAGCCATTATACTAGCAAACACTCAGTGTACCTAGTGGCATC
Source organism: Anomaloglossus baeobatrachus (assembly GCF_048569485.1). Classification (NCBI taxonomy): domain Eukaryota; kingdom Metazoa; phylum Chordata; class Amphibia; order Anura; family Aromobatidae; genus Anomaloglossus; species Anomaloglossus baeobatrachus. The sequence continues at coordinate 696,963,119 of NC_134356.1, forward strand.
CTAAACGTGGCTATTGGACTTTGCTATAGTCCCACTAGTGCAAAGATATTTGCAGCACCTCTGCCTGCATTGCACACTCCAACTCATTATAACTAAGCCATTATACTAGCAAACACTCAGGGTACCTAGTGGCATCCTAAACGTGGCTATTGGACTTTTGTCTAGTCACACTAGTGCAAAGATATTTGCAGCACCTCTGCCTGCATTGCACACTCCAACTCATTATAACTAAGCCATTATACTAGCAAACACTCATTGTACCTAGTGGCATCCTAAACGTGGCTATTGGAGTTTGCTATAGTCCCACTAGTGCAAAGATATTTGCAGCACGTCTGCCTGCATTGCACAGTCCAACTCATTATAACTAAGCCATTATACTAGCAAACACTCAGTGTACCTAGTGGCATCCTAAACGTGGCTATTGGACTTTTGTCTAGTCCCACTAGTGCAAAGACATTTGCAGCACCTCTGCCTGCATTGCACACTCCAACTCATTATAACTAAGCCATTATACTAGCAAACACTCAGTGTACCTAGTGGCATCCTAAACGTGGCTATTGGACTTTTTTCTAGTCACACTAGTGCAAAGATATTTGCAGCACGTCTGCCTGCATTGCACACTCCAACTCATTATAACTAAGCCATTATACTAGCAATTGATGCTGTCAGTTTAAGGGCCGTAGTTGCATTGTCAGGGATATTTATTCTTTATTATTCTGCTGTTAATAAAGCTAGACCACCACTGCAATCTACACCACCTCCCAATTTTTACTACCACATTTTCAGTGCACAATCTTGTCGCAATCAACATGAGTGGCAAAATGACAGATGCTGGTGGAAAGGGGAAGAGGCGTGGTGGAAAAGGAAAAAAAGGGTTTGTCCGTGGGGAAGGTGGCAAAGCTCCATTATCATCTGCTGAAGATAGACCATCTACCAGCAAAAGTAAGATGTCTACTACTTACCGTGGACAATCCGATGTGCTCCCTTTTTTACAGACACGAACAACAGGAACAAAGGTAGATGATGGCCAAAAAAGGAAAATGCTTGAATGGATCTCAAGTGGTCCAACAAGTGCCCTCTCAGCCACTTCAAGTACCGCATCCAAAAAACACCAGTCCTCTGAGTTGTCATCCCAATCAAACTTGCTTTCTCCCAGCTCTGAAGTCTCCATCAGCCCTGCACAGTATGGTGGAACTGAGATGGCTGAGTCTGCAGAGCTGTTCAGTCACACTATAGCCTGGGAATCAGAGGTCTGCTCCCAAGCTACAGTGAGTACAGAACAGGAAATGGTCTGCAGTGATGCCCAGAACCTTTGTGACTCTGATTCAGGCCGTGAGGACCAAGTTTCTGAGCATAATGTTGACCCTTTGTCACAAACTGTAACACCTGTGGTTATAGACAATGAGGAACATACTGATGAAGATGAGAAGCAGATACCCGATTGGGATGACAACTTAAATATTCGGTCAGGGCAAGAAGAGGCTCGGTCTGAGGGGGAGGGGAGTGCAAACACAACAATTGATGATGAAGTTCTAGATCCCACCTACTGTCAACCCACAGTCAGGCACTCGAGGAGGTCAACAGAGGTGGTGGAGGAGGATGCAACTGATGACAAAGTTACCTTGCGCCTTCCTGGACAGAGTCGGAGTAATGGTAGCACGTCTACAACTGCATCCTCAGCCACCACTCTGCCTCTGAGCATTATTCGGGGTGGATCAACAGGTCGCATGGCCTCTAAGCCTTGCCTAGCCTGGTCCTTTTTTGACATAGAAAAAGATCGCCCAAATTATGTGATCTGTAAAATGTGTCATGGTTCTCTTAGTAGAGGTCAAAACCTCAGCAGTTTGACAACTTCTTCCATGAATCGTCACATGAATAAATATCATATGTCCCGGTGGGAAGCTCACCGTGCTGCAATGCGGCCTAGCGGAGCGAACCATCCACCGCCTGCCCCTTCCAGTGCATCCGCGCGCTCGTCATCTTCTAGGACTGTGGGGACAGCTGTCACACCTGTTTTTCCACCCACAACTTCCACCACTGTAACCGCAACAGGCAGTTTGCTTGGTCGGTCGTCAGTTGGTTTGGAAGGGGAAACAAGTGAGTGTGTACAGCTCTCTCAGACATCGATAGCACCAACGTTGGATGAAGGCAACATCATGTCTCCGCCTGCACTTTCCTCACAAACCTGCATTTTTCCAGGGACACCCTACTCAACACCGTCTACACACAGCAGCCAGATTTCTGTCCCTCAGATGTGGACAAATAAAAGGCCATTTCCTGCGACCCATGACAAAGCTAAGAGGTTGACTCTATCCCTCTGTAAGCTGTTGGCTACCGAAATGCTGCCTTTCCGCCTAGTGGACACACAGGATTTTAGAGACCTTATGTCTGTCGCTGTGCCCCAGTACCAGATGCCTAGTCGCCACTACTTCTCTAAGAAAGGTGTGCCCGCGCTACACCAGCTTGTCGCACACAACATCACCGCTTCCTTGAGAAACTCTGTGTGTCAACGGGTGCATTTCACCACCGATACTTGGAACAGTAAGCATGGACAGGGACGTTACATGTCGCTGACTGGGAACTGGGTAACTATGGTGATAGATGGTGAAGGGTCTGCTGCACAAGTCTTGCCGTCCCCACGACTTGTGTGTCAATCCTCTGTCTGTCCAAGTTCCGCCACTGCTTCTGCATCCTCCACCTCATCTGGGTCCTCCACCTCCGCCCCAAGCCTGCCTGGTCAGGCCACCAGCGTTCTCACTGCGTAGAAGGAATCACGCACCCCTCATTACTATGCTGGCAGCAGAGCACAACGGCATCAGGCGGTCTTTAGCTTGACATGTCTTGGGAATAAGAGTCACACAGCTGAGGAGTTGTGGTCAGCTCTGCGGTCCGAGTTTAATAAATGGTTGTCTCCACTCAACCTGCAGCCTGGTAAGGCCGTGTGCGACAATGCTGCAAACCTGGGTGCGGCCCTTCGCCTGGGCAAGGTGACACACGTACCTTGTATGGCTCACGTGTTGAACCTTGTCGTCCAGCAATTTTTAACACACTATCCCGGCCTAGATGGCCTTCTGAACAGGGCACGAAAACTGTCTGCTCACTTCCGCCGTTCAAGCGCCGCAGCTGAGCGACTTGCATCGCTCCAGAAGTCTTTCGGCCTGCCGGTTCATCGCCTGAAATGCGATGTGGCGACACGCTGGAATTCAACTCTCCACATGTTACAGCGACTGTGGCAGCACCGCCGAGCCCTGGTGCAATACGTCATGACGTATAGCCTGGGCCAACGAGATGCAGAGGTGGGTCAGATCACCCTGATGGAGTGGTCTCAGATCAAGGACCTATGCACCCTTCTGCACAGTTTCGACATGGCGACGAATATGTTTAGTAGAGATGAGCGAACCGGTCCCGGTTCGGCTCGAGGCGGTTCGCCGAACGGGGGGTCTGGCTCGAGTTCGGCTCGTCGAACGTTCGACGAACCGAACTCGAGCCCATAGGAAACAATGGCAGGCAATCACAAACACAGTAAAACACCTAGAAAACACCCTCAAAGGTGTCCAAAAGGTGACAAACAACTCACAACACAACACAAACACATGGGAAAGTGACAAGGACATGTACTCATGCGAAAACAAAACAGCTGGACAAGGAAAAAGAGGAGGACACACAGATATAGGCATGGCACGCCCTTCTAAAGTCATGTAAAACACCGCAAGGTGACTCCAAGCGGAGTCTCCCTTTTTTCCAAAAATTGGGCCCCACACACCCACCCCTTCAGTGGCAGCAGTTGTGCCCCAGTTGTACACTTCACAGCTAGATTTGCATCAAGCACATTCAAAAATACGCCATTCTTATCCGTCCCCAGGATGACACCGGGGTAGGTAGCAAAGTCTTTCCTGATCCCAGCTCTGTTCATCTTGGCTTCTTTTAAAAACACAGCAAGCAAGGGTTACTCCAAGCGGAGTCTCCCTTTTTTCCAAAAATTGGGCCACACAGACACCCACCCCATCAGTGGCAGCACTTGGGCCCTAGTTGCAAACAGGATGTTTTGATTTGCATCAAGCACATTCAAAAATACGCTATTCTTAGCCGTCCCCAGGATGACACTGGGGTAGGTAGCAAAGTCTTTGCTGACCCATGACTTGTTCATCTTGGCTTCTTTTAAAAACAATGTAAGCAAGGGTTACTCCAAGCGGAGTCTCCCCTTTTTTCCAAAAATTGGGCCCCACACACACCCACCCATTCAGTGGCAGCAGTTGTGCCCCAGTTGTACACTTCACAGCTAGATTTGCATCAAGCACATTCAAAAATACGCCATTCTTATCCGTCCCCAGGATGACACCAGGGTAGGTAGCAAAGTCTTTCCTGATCCCAGCTCTGTTCATCTTGGCTTCTTTTAAAAACACAGCAAGCAAGGGTTACTCCAAGCGGAGTCTCCCTTTTTTCCAAAAATTGGGCCACACAGACACCCACCCCATCAGTGGCAGCACTTGGGCCCTAGTTGCAAACAGGATGTTTTGATTTGCATCAAGCACATTCAAAAATACGCTATTCTTAGCCGTCCCCAGGATGACACTGGGGTAGGTAGCAAAGTCTTTGCTGACCCATGACTTGTTCATCTTGGCTTCTTTTAAAAACAATGTAAGCAAGGGTTACTCCAAGCGGAGTCTCCCCTTTTTTCCAAAAATTGGGCCCCACACACACCCACCCATTCAGTGGCAGCAGTTGTGCCCCAGTTGTACACTTCACAGCTAGATTTGCATCAAGCACATTCAAAAATACGCCATTCTTATCCGTCCCCAGGATGACACCGGGGTAGGTAGCAAAGTCTTTCCTGATCCCAGCTCTGTTCATCTTGGCTTCTTTTAAAAACACAGCAAGCAAGGGTTACTCCAAGCGGAGTCTCCCTTTTTTCCAAAAATTGGGCCACACAGACACCCACCCCATCAGTGGCAGCACTTGGGCCCTAGTTGCAAACAGGATGTTTTGATTTGCATCAAGCACATTCAAAAATACGCTATTCTTAGCCGTCCCCAGGATGACACCGGGGTAGGTAGCAAAGTCTTTCCTGATCCCAGCTCTGTTCATCTTGGCTTCTTTTAAAAACACAGCAAGCAAGGGTTACTCCAAGCGGAGTCTCCCTTTTTTCCAAAAATTGGGCCACACAGACACCCACCCCATCAGTGGCAGCACTTGGGCCCTAGTTGCAAACAGGATGTTTTGATTTGCATCAAGCACATTCCAAATCCACAAGCATTTACTCTCCCCAGGATGACACAGGGGTAGTAAATTCCTTCTGGATCCATGACTTGTTCATTTTGATGAACGTCAGTCTGTCCACATTGTCACTGGACAGACGCGTGCGCTTATCTGTCAGCACACACCCAGCAGCACTGAATACACGTTCAGAGACAACGCTGGCAGCTGGACACGACAAAATCTCCAAGGCGTAACTGGAGAGCTCTGGCCATTTTTCTATGTTTGAAGCCCAAAAGGAGCAAGGCTCCAGTTGCACAGTCATGGCATCGATGTTCATTTGGAGATACTCCTGTATCATCCTCTCCAGCCGTTGAGTATGTGTCAGACTTGTTGTCTCTGGTGGCCTTGCAAAAGAGGGTCTAAAAAAATTATGAAAAGATTCCATAAAATTGCTGTTACCGGCACCAGAAAAGGTCCTACTGGTACGGGTAGACTGTTGAAGATGACGAGACCGTCCCATGTTTGTCAAGTTACAACTGGGAGATTCACTCCCTGCACCTGCACGGTTGTTTGGTGGAAAAGCCGAGCTAAGATCTAGTAACAGCTTCTGCTGATACTCCTGCATACGTGCGTCCCTTTCTATGGCTGGAATTATGTCACAAAATTTGGACTTGTACCGGGGATCTAATAGTGTGGCAATCCAGTAGTCATCATCACTTCTAATTTTGACAATACGACTGTCATGTTGGAGGTAGTGCAACAAAAAGGCACTCATGTGTCTTGCGCAGCCATGCGGACCAAGTCCATGCTGTGTTTGTGGCATAGAGGTGCTACCCGTTCTTTCTTCCTCTGACATCTGACCCCAACCTCTTTCAACTGAAATTTGACCAAGGTCTCCCTCATCCGCTGAGTCTTCCATGTCCATGGACAGTTCGTCCTCCATTTCTTCATGTTCTCCTGCACCTTGCTCAACATTTCGCCTGCTACTATGCGCCCTTGTCGATCCCTGTCCCCCATGGTCCCATGCCTGCTGCGTTGGTGATGATGAACGTCTGGACCTTCGTGATGTTGTTGTCCCTTGCGCATATGAATCCTCCTGTAGTTCCTCCCCTTCATGTTGTCCCACCCCCTGACTCCGAATAGTGTTTAGCGTGTGCTCCAGCATGTAAATGACTGGAATCGTCATGCTGATAATGGCATTGTCAGAGCTAAACATATTCGTCGCCATGTCGAAACTGTGCAGAAGGGTGCATAGGTCCTTGATCTGAGACCACTCCATCAGGGTGATCTGCCCCACCTCTGCATCTCGTTGGCCCAGGCTATACGTCATGACGTATTGCACCAGGGCTCTGCGGTGCTGCCACAGTCGCTGTAACATGTGGAGAGTTGAATTCCAGCGTGTCGCCACATCGCATTTCAGGCGATGAACCGGCAGGCCGAAAGACTTCTGGAGCGATGCAAGTCGCTCTGCTGCGGCGCTTGAACGGCGGAAGTGAGCTGACAGTTTTCGTGCCCTGTTCAGAAGGCCATCTAGGCCGGGATAGTGTGTTAAAAATTGCTGCACGACAAGGTTCAACACGTGAGCCATACAAGGTACGTGTGTCACCTTGCCCAGGCGAAGTGCCGCACCCAGGTTTGCAGCATTGTCGCACACGGCCTTACCAGGCTGCAGTTTGAGTGGAGACAACCATTTATTAAACTCGGACCGCAAAGCTGACCACAACTCCTCAGCTGTGTGACTCTTATTACCAAGACATGTCAAGCTAAAGACCGCCTGATGCCGTTGCGCTCTGCTGCCAGCATAGTAATGAGGGGTGCGTGATTCCTTCTGCGCAGTGAGAACGCTGGTGGCCTGACCAGGCAGGCTTGGGGCGGAGGTGGAGGACCCAGATGAGGTGGAGGATGCAGAAGCAGTGGCGGAACTTGGACAGACAGAGGATTGACACACAAGTCGTGGGGACGGCAAGACTTGTGCAGCAGACCCTTCACCATCTATCACCATAGTTACCCAGTGCCCAGTCAGCGACATGTAACGTCCCTGTCCATGCTTACTGGTCCAAGTATCGGTGGTGAAATGCACCCGTTCACACACAGAGTTTCTCAAGGAAGCGGTGATGTTGTGTGCGACATGCTGGTGTAGCGCGGGCACACCTTTCTTAGAGAAGTAGTGGCGACTAGGCATCTGGTACTGGGGCACAGCGACAGACATAAGGTCTCTAAAATCCTGTGTGTCCACTAGGCGGAAAGGCAGCATTTCGGTAGCCAACAGCTTACAGAGGGATAGAGTCAACCTCTTAGCTTTGTCATGGGTCGGAGGAAGTGGCCTTTTATTTGACCACATCTGAGGGACAGAGATCTGGCTGCTGTGTGTAGACGGTGTTGAGTAGGGTGTCCCTTGAAAAATGCAGGTTTGTGAGGAAAGTGCAGGCGGAGACATGATGTTGCCTTCATCCAACGTTGGTGCTATCGATGTCTGAGAGAGCTGTACACACTCACTTGTTTCCCCTTCCAAACCAACTGACGACCTTACAAGCAAACTGCCTGTTGCGGTTACAGTGGTGGAAGTTTTGCGTGGAAAAACAGGTGTGGCAGCTGTCCCCACAGTCCTAGAAGATGAAGAGCGCGCGGATGCAGTGGAAGGGGCGGGCGGTGGATGGTTCGCTCCACTAGGCCGCATTGCAGCACGGTGAGCTTCCCACCGGGACTTATGATATTTAGTCATGTGACGATTCATGGAAGAAGTTGTCAAACTGCTGAGGTTTTGACCTCTACTAACAGAATCATGACAAATGTTACATATCACATGAGTTGGGCGATCTTTTTCGATGTGAAAAAAGGACCAGGCTAGGCAAGGCTTAGAGGCCATGCGACCTGTTGATCCACCCCGAATAATGCTCATAGGCAGAGTGGTGGCTGAGGATGCAGTTGTAGACGTGCTACCAGTGCTCCGACTCTGTCCAGGAAGGCGCAAGGTAACTTCGTCGTCGGTTGCATCCTCCTCCACCGCCTCTGTTGACCTCCTCGAGTGCCTGACTGGGGGTTGACAGTAGGTGGGATCTAGAACGTCATCATCAATTGTTGTGTTTGCACTCCCCTCCCCCTCAGACCGAGCCTCTTCTTGCCCTGACCGAATATTTAAGTTGTCATCCCAATCGGGTATCTGCGTCTCATCTTCATCAGTATGTTCCTCATTGTCTATAACCACAGGTGTTACAGTTTGTGACAAAGGGTCAACATTATGCTCAGAAACTTGGTCCTCACGGCCTGAATCTGAGTCACAAAGGTTCTGGGCATCACTGCAGACCATTTCCTGTTCTGTACTCACTGTAGCTTGGGAGCAGACCTCTGATTCCCAGGCTATAGTGTGACTGAACAGCTCTGCAGACTCAGCCATCTCAGTTCCACCATACTGTGCAGGGCTGATGGAGACTTCAGAGCTGGGAGAAAGCAAGTTTGATTGGGATGACAACTCAGAGGACTGGTGTTTTTTGGATGCGGTACTTGAAGTGGCAGAGAGGGCACTTGTTGGACCACTTGAGATCCATTCAAGCATTTTCCTTTTTTGCCCATCATCTACCTTTGTTCCTGTTGTTCGTGTCCGTAACAAAGGGAGCACATCGGATTGTCCACGGTAAGTAGTAGACATCTTACTTTTGCTGGTAGATGGTCTATCTTCAGCAGATGATAATGGAGCTTTGCCACCTTCCCCACGGACAAAACCTTTTTTGCCTTTTCCACCACGCCTCTTCCCCTTTCCACCAGCATCTGTCATTTTGCCACTCATGTTGATTGCGACAAGATTGTGGACTGAAAATGTGGTAGTAAAAATTGAGAGGTGGTGAAGATTGCAGTGGTGGTCTAGCTTTATTAACAGCAGAATAATAAAGAATAAATATCCCTGACAATGCAACTTAGTTATAATTAGTTGGAGTGTGCAACGCAGGCAGACGCGCTCTGCAAATGTCTTTGCACTAGTGGGACTATAGCAAAGTCCAATAGCCACGTATAGGATGCCACTAGGTACACTGAGTGTTTGCTAGTATAATGGCTTGGTTAGAATGAGTTGTAGTGTGCAACGCAGGCAGACGCGCTCTGCAAATGTCTTTGCACTAGTGGGACTATAGCAAAGTCCAATAGCCACGTATAGGATGCCACTAGGTACACTGAGTGTTTGCTAGTATAATGGCTTGGTTAGAATGAGTTGTAGTGTGCAACGCAGGCAGACGCGCTCTGCAAATGTCTTTGCACTAGTGGGACTATAGCAAAGTCCAATAGCCACGTATAGGATGCCACTAGGTACACTGAGTGTTTGCTAGTATAATGGCTTGGTTAGAATGAGTTGTAGTGTGCAACGCAGGCAGACGCGCTCTGCAAATGTCTTTGCACTAGTGGGACTATAGCAAAGTCCAATAGCCACGTATAGGATGCCACTAGGTACACTGAGTGTTTGCTAGTATAATGGCTTGGTTAGAATGAGTTGTAGTGTGCAACGCAGGCAGACGCGCTCTGCAAATGTCTTTGCACTAGTGGGACTATAGCAAAGTCCAATAGCCACGTATAGGATGCCACTAGGTACACTGAGTGTTTGCTAGTATAATGGCTTGGTTAGAATGAGTTGTAGTGTGCAACGCAGGCAGACGCGCTCTGCAAATGTCTTTGCACTAGTGGGACTATAGCAAAGTCCAATAGCCACGTATAGGATGCCACTAGGTACACTGAGTGTTTGCTAGTATAATGGCTTGGTTAGAATGAGTTGTAGTGTGCAACGCAGGCAGACGCGCTCTGCAAATGTCTTTGCACTAGTGGGACTATAGCAAAGTCCAATAGCCACGTATAGGATGCCACTAGGTACACTGAGTGTTTGCTAGTATAATGGCTTGGTTAGAATGAGTTGTAGTGTGCAACGCAGGCAGACGCGCTCTGCAAATGTCTTTGCACTAGTGGGACTATAGCAAAGTCCAATAGCCACGTATAGGATGCCACTAGGTACACTGAGTGTTTGCTAGTATAATGGCTTGGTTAGAATGAGTTGTAGTGTGCAACGCAGGCAGACGCGCTCTGCAAATGTCTTTGCACTAGTGGGACTATAGCAAAGTCCAATAGCCACGTATAGGATGCCACTAGGTACACTGAGTGTTTGCTAGTATAATGGCTTGGTTAGAATGAGTTGTAGTGTGCAACGCAGGCAGACGCGCTCTGCAAATGTCTTTGCACTAGTGGGACTATAGCAAAGTCCAATAGCCACGTATAGGATGCCACTAGGTACACTGAGTGTTTGCTAGTATAATGGCTTGGTTAGAATGAGTTGTAGTGTGCAACGCAGGCAGACGCGCTCTGCAAATGTCTTTGCACTAGTGGGACTATAGCAAAGTCCAATAGCCACGTATAGGATGCCACTAGGTACACTGAGTGTTTGCTAGTATAATGGCTTGGTTAGAATGAGTTGTAGTGTGCAACGCAGGCAGACGCGCTCTGCAAATGTCTTTGCACTAGTGGGACTATAGCAAAGTCCAATAGCCACGTATAGGATGCCACTAGGTACACTGAGTGTTTGCTAGTATAATGGCTTGGTTAGAATGAGTTGTAGTGTGCAACGCAGGCAGACGCGCTCTGCAAATGTCTTTGCACTAGTGGGACTATAGCAAAGTCCAATAGCCACGTATAGGATGCCACTAGGTACACTGAGTGTTTGCTAGTATAATGGCTTGGTTAGAATGAGTTGTAGTGTGCAATGCAGGCAGACGCGCTCTGCAAATGTCTTTGCACTAGTGGGACTATAGCAAAGTCCAATAGCCACGTATAGGATGCCACTAGGTACACTGAGTGTTTGCTAGTATAATGGCTTGGTTAGAATGAGTTGTAGTGTGCAATGCAGGCAGACGCGCTCTGCAAATGTCTTTGCACTAGTGGGACTATAGCAAAGTCCAATAGCCACAGATAGGATGCCACTAGGTACACTGAGTGTTTGCTAGTATAATGGCTTAGTTATCAGTTGGAGTGTGCAGAGGACAAGAGGGTACAGTGGCAGGATTGTGGTGCTCTGGGTAGAGGAATGGAAGCCTGCCTTTCTATTCCCTCCTAATGGTGAAATGCAGGTAGGAAATCCCTGACCTGGGCTACACAGACGCTGTTGCTGTTTGCAGGACCTGTCACCTATGGCTCTCTGACCCTGCCGGTTGGAGCCCTTAAAAGGACTGCTATAAAGTGCTCTCCCTAAGCTGTCTAACGCTGTGTATGCAGCGCATACAGCTGTATCGGCTATAGGACTCAGGAAGACGGAGCTGCGACAGTGATGTCTGACACCAAAGACGCAGAAGGCAGATAATGGCGTCCGTGAAGAAAATGTCCGGTTTTATAATGCAGGGACATGTGACATGCAGATCCTATCACACATGCCGTTGCTTCTCTGGCTCAAAGTCCACTTAGCTGTGTGTGTGTCTGGGATTGGCTGACATGCTGGCCCGCCCCACAAGACGCGCGCACTTAGGGAAGGAAGACAAGAAAAAAAAAAAAAAAAAATGGCGATCGCCATTATAGAAACAGCAGTGATCTGAAGGCGCTGTTCACGCACACTATACACTGAAATGTGATAATAGTTTGATTCACAGAGTGACTTACACTATTACAGCAGAAACCAAGCTATGATTTAGCTGTTTTTTGGCTGCTAGAACCGTTCTCGAACGTTTCTAGAACTACCGAGCTTTTGCAAAAAGCTCGAGTTCTAGTTCGATCTAGAACATGCCCCAAAATCACTCGAGCCGCGAACTGGAGAACCACGAACCACGAACCGCGCTCAACTCTAATGTTTAGCGCTGACAATGCCATTATCAGCATGACGATTCCAGTCATTTACATGCTGGAACACACGCTAAACACTATTCGGAGTCAGGGGGTGGGACAACAGGAAGGGGAGGAACTACAGGAGGATTCATATGCGCAAGACACAACAACATCACCAAGGTCCAGACGTTCATCATCACCAAGGCGCCAGGCATGGGACCATGGGGGACAGGGATCAACAAGGGCGCATAGTAGCAGGCTAAATGTTGAGGAAGGTGCAGGAGAACATGAAGAAATGGAGGACGAACTGTCCATGGACATGGAAGACTCAGCAGATGAGGGAGACCTTGGTCAAATTTCGGTTGAAAGAGGTTGGGGGGAGATGTCAAAGGAAGAAAGAACGGTTAGCACCTCTATGCCACAAACACAGCGTGGACTTGGTCCGCATGGCTGCGCAAGACACATGAGTGCCTTCTTGTTGCACTACCTCCAACATGACCCTCGTATTGTCAAAATTAGAAGTGATGATGACTACTGGCTTGCCACACTATTAGATCCCCGGTACAAGTCCAAATTTTGTGACATAATTCCAGCCATAGAAAGGGACGCACGTATGCAGGAGTATCAGCAGAAGCTGTTACTAGATCTTAGCTCGGCTTTTCCACCAAACAACCGTGCAGGTGCAGGGAGTGATTCTCCCAGTTGTAACTTACCAAACATGGGACGGTCTCGTCATCTTCAACAGTCTACCCGTACCAGTAGGACCGTATCTGGTGCTGGTAACAGCAATTTTATGGAATCTTTTCATAATTTTTTTAGACCCTCCTTTGCAAGGCCACCAGAGACAACAAGTCTGACACATAGTCAACGGCTGGAGAGGATGATACAGGAGTATCTCCAAATGAACATCGATGCCATGACTTTGCAAATGGATCCTTGCTCCTTTTGGGCTTCAAATCTAGAAAAATGGCCAGAGCTATCCAGTTACGCCTTGGAGATTTTGTCGTGTCCAGCTGCCAGCGTTGTCTCTGAACGTGTCTTCAGTGCTGCTGGGTGTGTGCTGACAGATAAGCGCACGCGTCTGTCCAGTGACAATGTGGACAGACTAACGTTCATCAAAATGAACAAGTCATGGATCCAGAAGGAATTTACTACCCCTGTGTCATCCTGGGGAGAGTAAATGCTTGTGGATTTGGAATGTGCTTGATGCAAATCAAAACATCCTGTTTGCAACTAGGGCACAAGTGCTGCCACTGAAGGGGTGGGTGTGTGTGGGGCCCAATTTTTGGAAAAAAGGGAGACTTCGCTTGGAGTAACCCTTGCTTGCTGTGTTTTTTAAAAGGAGCCAAGATGAACAGAGCTGGGATCAGGAAAGACTTTGCTACCTACCCCGGTGTTATCCTGGGGACGGTTAAGAATGGCGTATTTTTGAATGTGCTTGATGCAAACCTAGCTGTGAAGTGTACAACTGGGGCACAAGTGCTGCCACTGAAGGGGTGGGTGTGTGTGGGGCCCAATTTTTGGAAAAAAGGAAGACTCCGCTTGGAGTCACCTTGCGGTGTTTTACATGATTTTAGAAGGGCGAGCCATGCCTATATCTGTGTCTCCTCCTCTTTTTCCTTCTCCTGCTCTTTTGTTTTCACATGAGTTTATGTCCTTGTCACTTTCTCATGTGTTTGTCTTGTGTTGTGAGTTGTTTGTCACCTTTTGGACACCTTTGAGGGTGTTTTCTATGTGTTTTTATGTGTTTGTGAATGCCTGCCATTGTTTCCTATGCGGTTCGAGTTCGGTTCGTCGAACGTTCGACGAACCGAACTCGAACGGGACCTCCGTTCGGCGAACCGACCTCGAGCCAAACCGGGACTGGTTCGCTCATCTCTACTGCTGATATTCTGCCATAACTGCCAGACCCTTGGCTCAGTCCTAATGTCTGATTATAAAACCCAAAGGAATATCAGACAGTCAGGGTCCACTGTGCAAAGACTCTGCTGCAGACTATGGCAGAGTATAAGGGGTATATAAGTGTGCCACTGTAAATAGTAATAGCACAAGTGCAGAGTGCAATACCTCTGTTAAACTCACAGAGGAATATAATTATTAAATAAAGCAATTCCTCCCTTACTTGGAGGGTGTGTGGAATGGTCTCTGTTAATGATCACAGAGACACAAGCAGTGAGTGTGAAATGGCACCTACCTAGGTCCGTTCCTCTAGCGGTGCCAGGAGACGGACAGCAGCGTAAGCCGCACAAAGCTCCTACCTGCGTTCGCTCCACTAGTGTGCGAGGACACGAACCACTAGATATGGCACCTGGAAGGTGAAAAACTTTTTATTGGGGTGGTGAGCGGCACAATTACAAGAAAGACTCTGACAACAGGAAGGAGAGACCTGGAGAGACCTGTGTCAGCGTCCACCCGACGGCCGTTTCGGCATGAAATGCCTTCGTCAGGGGAGTCAGGGGAGACTCTCCTGGTTCTTTCTCAGGTATGTCTTCCATGGATAATAATTGTCCTCCTTCCCTGGATTTTCCCATGGCTTTTCACTAATAGTGCTTAGTTAGGTCCTTTTAAGCACAGATTGGTCACATATTGGTGACAATTAGCTTAACCTGGGTAACTCTCAGACTTTGGTCGTTTCTATATTCTTTTGCCAAATATTGACCAACTCTTTTTGCCATCTATAGCCATTTCTGACTTTTTCATCGATGACCTTTAGCTTGTGGCCGTTTCAGCACATACCTGATTAGTGTATCTTACTACGCATATTTTTGGTCACTCATTATATTGTAACTATGGGTCCATAATGTGTTATATGGTGTTTAAACATGCACCTTTATTGTGCTGGGAATTCCTGTTGTCAGAGTCTTTCTTGTAATTGTGCCGCTCACCACCCCAATAAAAAGTTTTTCACCTTTCAGCTACCTGGGCTCTATTGGTCGTTTTTTCTTCTGTTCTTCTATTAATGGTTGCGATTGCCCTAGTCCACTCTAAGATTGATTATTATGAATTATTTCAGTACTGTACATATTAATCTTGGAGTTATGTATTGGTTGTTAATCTTGTAGATATGGCACCTGCCTAGGTCCGCTCCACTAGTGGTGCAAAAGAGACGGACAGCAGCGTAAGCCGCACAAAGCTCCTACCTATGTTCGCTCCTCTAGTGTGCGAGGACACGAACCACTAGATATGGCACCTGCCTAGGTCCGCTCTTCTAGTGGTGCAAAAGAGACGAACAGCAGCACAAGCCGCACAAAGCTCCTACCTCTGTTCGCTCCCCTAGTGTGCGAGGATACGAACAACTGCCAGACGCATTATAAGGAACGTTACCCTAGCGGCAACGTCCACCTACGAGTAGAATCACAAGGCCCAGCCGGACCATGTGCCTCAGGCACCTGCCTATGTTGGCTCCATTAAGATGTAAGGATACGGACCGCAGCCAAAGCTGTAAGGTACAAGAACGCTACCCTGCCGGTAGCGCCCACCTAACATAGACAGAGAGATGCCTAGAGGGACGTGCACAGAGCGTCTACTCTTATGCATGAACCAAGAGGACTGAGCGCCGGGCGGCGTGCGTCAGGGTCTTATATAGACTCTGTGCCTCATCCAAGATGGAGGACACCAGAGCCAATACGCTGCCAGAACGACAGCAATAACGTCACGCTGGCCTATCACCGAGCAAAGCATCACAAGCACATGACCAGCGACCAATGAGCTTAGTAGGTGTCAGAGACATGTGACCTCATGTCAGCGATGATGTCACCCGCATATGTGCAATGGCTCCAAGATAGGACTTAGTCTCCAGCGCTTGCACATGTGCAGTAGCAAGAAATCCGAACATAGTCTCCAGTGCTCGCACATGTGCAGTAGCAAGAAATCCGAACATAGTCTCCAGTGCTCGCACATGTGCAGTAGCAAGAAATCTGGACTTAGTCTCCAGCGCTCGCACATGTGCAGTAGCAAGAAATCCGAACATAGTCTCCAGCGCTTGCACATGTGCAGTAGCAAGAAATCCGAACATAGTCTCTAGTGCCACAGCAACCGTAACACTCGTCATGATTTACCACTCATGGTTGATGTACCATTCCCCTTTCAAAAAGTTGTTTTACAACCCTACGGCCACACCTGTCGGACACCTGACACAAAAGATACTTCTTGCCTGAGATGGCAATATTGGGAAGGTAATAAAGAGTACCAATACCTACAAAGTTAACTGGGCAATTTATAGAAGGCATCAATAAGTTGCAATACCTAGAAATGTGTTTCACTGAGTAATTTGAAGCAGGCATTAAAAAGTGACAAGAAATATATAGCTAGTTCATTAGCAAATATAGAGCAGGCACTAATAAGTAACAATACCTAGAAATGTGGTTCAATGCCTAATTTGGAGCAGGCACTGAAAGTGCCAAAACCTATTAAGCTAGTTCACTAGCAAATCTAGAGCAAGCATCAGTAAGTAACAATATAAAAAAATGATGTTCACTTGGTAATTTGGAGTAGGCAGTAATTAATAGCAATATCTAGAAATGAGGTTCACTGCGTAATTTGGAGCACATAGTAATAAGTAGTAATACCTATTTAGATCCTTCACTGGCAACTCTTTATCAGGCACTGACAAGTAGAAATCCCTATTTATGTCATGAAATGTCGATTTGTGGCACGCAGCTTTCCCTACACTGCAAAGCCCTATTCTACATTATCCCTCTCCTCTCTGTCGCAACTACCTATGGTTAAATCCCTAGCTAACTGTCTAGCAGCACTGGTGGGAGCACTGACAGCTGCACTTTACCTAATCTTTAACATTCCCAAATTTCGTGGATGCCACGTGTCCTCATTTTATATGCAGGGGAACATGTGGCTTAGGCAACCAACGACACAAGTTGGACACACTTGTGTCTGAACCTTCTGGATGTTTTTTGCACCATGATTGGCTACAGGAACATCCACAAATAAAGTTAAGGAAAAAAAAAAGGCGCCACTTCTCTGGCTTCTCCAGAGCCCCAAGCCCCTCCACTCATTGAAGACAGCCCCCGTTCATCACACAGCACCGCAATCCTACCCAAGCACAACATTTTTGGAAAACGAGATGAGATATCAAAGAAAACCGAACATTGCCGACTTTTGGGAAAAGTGCTTCGGGTTATCAAGCCGAAGCCCAACAGGCTAAAGCTCGTACTAAATTTGAAATTGGCGAACCTTTATCGAACAAGTTCACTCATCCCTACTCAGTGACTGCACCAGCAGAATAGTGAGTGCAGCTCTGAAGCATAATATAGGATTATTTATTATTAATTATTATTATTATTTATTTTATTATTAGGATGTAACTCAAGCTTAATACACGATCAGTAATGTCATGTATGTACTCAGTGACTGCGCCAGTGGATGAGACAATTCTGGGCAGCTGCAGGCTGCTATCTTTCGACTGGGAAGGCAATATTAATGGTGCCTTCTATTTTGATAATAACAGCCTGCACCTGTCTGCTTTACTGTGGCTGGATATAAAAAATGTGGGGACCTTATGTCATTTTTCCCCTCTATTTTGACATTCAGCCACAGTAAAGCTCACAGATGCGGGCCGCAGCCTGCCTCTGCTGTTTTAACTTCACTGGCTATCAAAATATGTTGGGAGCCTATGTTATTTTCTTAAATTATTTATTTATTAATTTTTACACTTTTATACAGCAAACTGACTGCATCCAATCTCAGATGCAGACACAGAGGGTGGGTGGGGTAAGCGGTGAATGTACAGGAACCTTAATTAGTGGGCCTGGAAGAGATTCTGATTGCAGCGTGATCCTATGGGAAACACCGGAAAACATGGTATGGCTAACTATTCTAGTCCTACTACCATTTAGGTTCAACCACAGCACCCTAGCACTGACTACGGCCATTATACATCCCCAAACATCTCGTCCCCATTGACTTGTATGGAGTTCATTGCTTGAGGTTAAGTTCAGTGTCAAGTTTCTTCGCCGATCCCAATTTTTTATCCCCATGCTGGTTTGGCGAACTCGAATATCCATGGGAAACCCATTGTGCCACGATCTGCCGTATCTGAGATTCCAACTGAGCCCTTGCAGGTGGATCAGGCACATCCGGCAAAGATCCGCCTAGTGGTCGGTCGCACCAGAGAGGCGTACTTCCACTGTGAAAGTCATATTAACCTGATCTGTTTCTTTCCTTGAAAGCTGGGGAGCTTCTGAGCCTACCATCTGTAGGAGAGGATACCCTAGGTGAGAGCAAGTCCTCTTCATCCTTATCCTTAACTGTAAATCTGTGTTCATATCATGTTGCAACATTCAGCTCCCCGAGTTGGCCTTTCTGGACTCTGGGTCCTCCTAGAACTTCATACAGAAGGCCATCGTGGATCAATACCAGATTCCCATTTATCGACTTCAAGTTCCTATAGTGGTGCCATCGATTGATGGAACTCCTTTGGCCGAGGCTTTCCTATGCATTACCGAACAAGTTGAGCTTCTGGTGGGAATGCAGCACATAGAGAAAATCACTTTCTAGATGTTACCAGGGATGTCGCATCCTCTGCTATTGGGTCTGTCGTGGCATCAGAGACATGTGCCTGTCTTGGACTGGATAACCAGAGATGTGCTCAGATGGGGTCAGTCGTACAGCGAATAATAAGAACTGAGAGTGCACAGATAATAGTAAACTAACCAAGGTTTTAAGAGAATGTTTTTTCCTTTTTCTCTTGAAGTTTTGTTTAAATCTTTTATTAAATATAAAAAGAAAAACAATACAAAACTCCTACAACATATCCTCATTTCTTCTCTGTAATATTTTGACTAAAAAGGAATCTGTCAGCAGGTTTTTTCTATGTAAACTGAAGTCAGCTGTTAAGGTTAAAGCATAAAATTCCACCGAGCGTCTCCTGTGAAGATCTGTGTTGTGAATTTGCATTGGTTTTATAAGCAGCAGCACCTTATCATTGGTGTGACTTTCTGGCCATGTTGTCCAGTACACCCCTCCTCTAAGTGGCAGCTCACTGTCTGTGTACAATGTCTATTGAGAGCCTAGTGGGGGCGGGGACAGCTCTCTCAGCTCTGCTACATGGCCAAATCTATAAATCCTCAATGTGTTAGATTACTGGGTGCAGAGTTTCTACGTGATACATCGTTGGATTCAGACGTTTTTTGCCTACATTATGCTGCTCTCAGATGGGGTAGCAAAAACCTGCTGACAGATTCCCTTTAAACTGGCCATGAATATTGAATTATGGTGTGATTAAAGCCCACTATGCTAAACGTGTTCTCATTATGCCCTCATTTGCTCAACTTGATTGAGTTGAGAGGTTTCTTTCAGTGGAAATTTTGGAGTTAGTCACGTCCGGACTTTAGTGTCTTTTCCAAATCAATCTGTTTCTGGCAATGGCTCATATCCAACAAAGCAAAGGGAATGGCAAATTGACATTAAACCCACCTGGAATAGCTCTCCTTTTACATTTGTCAGCAAGTGGTGGTCCAGGTTGAGGTCTAGCAATATCTTTACATGGCCGGTCTGCACCTCCGTTATAGAGAAAAAACTATGGTAGATCTGAAGCCTGTGTCACACCAACTCTATTTACCGCCCGGCACCGCCTCTGTCCTTACGACGGACATCAATGTATTGCATAACTTAAGGCAAAGGAACCATCAATCATGAAGGTGGAGGCGGTGCGGTAAATAGAGCTGGAGTGACTGAGGCTTCAGATTTACCTTAGTTCTCCCTCTTCATTTGCATATAAATCAAAACATTGATTTCTAAGTAAAGGAGGAAAGGACTGGTCATGTTAAAGTTTTGCTGGACTCATCTTTGACAGACCTATATGTGCACGTAAACAGTTTAGGTTTTGTTTTTGGGGGGGTTTGTAGTTCTGATTGTTCGACTTCATATCGATCTGATTTGTATAAGGTCAAAATTATGAGCCAAGAATGGGTTTATCGGAGAGGTCCATGGACTCCAATGTACAAATCTTGGAAATGTCTTCTAGATTTTAAGAAAAGTCTCTTTGATTCTAACTTGTTACGATTGAACATATATGATTATTATTATTATTATTATTATTATTATTATTATTATTATTAATAATATTTATTTATAGAGCATCATTGATTCCATGGTGCTGTACATGAGAAGGGGTTACATACAAAATACAAGTGCAAGTTACAATAAACAGACTGGACCTTGCCCATGCGAGCTTACATTCTATAGGATATTGGGGAGGAGACAGTAGGTGGGGTGTTGGTCGGGGCCGGCAGTTCTGGCATGGTGGTGGGGCAGTAGCTGTGGTGGTGACACAGTGGGGTATTGGAGATTATAGACTTTTCTGAACAGATGAGTTTTCAAGTTCCATTTGTAGCAGATAATCTGACGTGTTGAGGCAGCAAGTTCCAAAAGACTGTGGATGTTCGGGAGAAGACTTGGAGGCGGTTGCATGAGGAGCGAATGAGAGAGGAGAAGAGAAGGAGATCTTGGGAGGACCAGAGTTTACGTTTCGGAGTGTAGCAGGAGATTAGTTCGGAGATATATGGAGGAGAAAAATTATGGATGGCTTTGTAGGATAGTGTTACTAGTTTCAATTGGATATGGTGTGGGATTGGGAGCCAACGGAGGGATTTGCAGAGAGGAGAAGCGGGGTGGTAGTGAGGAGAGAGGTGGATCAGTCAAGCCGAAGGATTAAGAATGGACTGGAAAGGCACGAGCGTGTTAGCAGGGAGGCCACAGAGGAGGATTTTGCAGTAATCAAGGCAGGAGATTATGAGGGCGGCACTAGCATTTTTGTAGATTGAGGATTGAGGAAAGGACGAATTCTGGAAACAGATACAAAATGAATAACCTACATAGACATCATGTCCTCATATTCGGTTTTGGAATGTATTGATTTGTTTTCTCAATGCTGACCTGATCTCCTGACTTCTTAAGCTGTATATGATGGGGTTAAATAATGGGGTAAACGAGGTGTAAAGCAAAGAAAGACCCTTATTGAGGTTGGCTGAGTAACCACTCGATGGTGCGCCATATACAGAAAGTAAAGAGCCATAGAATATAGAGACCACGAGAAGGTGCGAGGAGCACGTGGAGATGGCTTTTTGTCTCCCACTTTGCGTGGGTCTCTTGAAGATCATGAAAAATATCCAAAAGTATGTTAGACATATAAAAACAAAGGGAAATAATGTAACCGATACAGCGATGATCAAATCCTCCACTTTTACAATGTAAGTGCTTGAACACGACAGTTCCATAAGCGCAACTGTATCACAGAAGAAGTGATCGATGACGTTGGATCTACAGTAATGAAGGCTATAGATCTGTGCAGCTAAGCTGATGGACGTCAAAGTACCTACAAACCAAGACCAGAACATGAGGTGATACTGAACCCGAGAGCTCATAAGTGAAGTGTAATGTAGATGGTCACAAATGGCCAAGTACCGATCATAGGACATCACCGCGAGGATGAAGCACTCAACAGTCTCTGAAACACAAAAGAAGAGCTGAGTGATGCAGGGACCTAACGAAATGGTGGCTCCTTCCCCCAACACCACATGCAACATTAAAGGTACTATGCAAATGGTGACCAGTAGGTCTGTTGCCGCAAGATGACCAAGGAAGAAGTACATTGGCGAGTGCAGCTGGTGGCTGGTCGAAACCAACATGATGATCACACAGTTACTGGCCAAAGACATAAAAAAGATACCAAGAAAAGAGTAAAATGTGGGCAACTTCATGTAACTGAGGTTCTGGAATCCAAGAAGAAGAAATTCCGGGGCTAGAGTCTCATTCCATGGAAATATGGTCTAAAATGAAGAAGGACAATGTGACTTACAACACAGAGAATGGATTTGCAATATGTACAATATTTTTCGCATTCTTTATATTTTTATTATTGGGGTAGACTCCTTGAAGGTGTAATTTTACTGGTTTTGACTCTTCTCACTCACTCGCACTCACATGTCAGCTTCCCTCTGAAAACAGCACTATGCTCTTCCAGTGTATCTTTTTAATAGTAATAAAACTGATGGCACTTCCTAATGGAAAAATGTGAACAGTTGCACACTAAACATGAAATACACTGTAACAAATATACAGCTGCACTCGGAGAGTCTCAGCTATGCAAACATTGTGCATAGAAGTGTGAAAAGTCTAAGGACATAAATTAAAAAAATTGAGACACTTCGAGCATAAAAATAGCTAGTTTTATGTTAGCCCAACAGCCAGTGTCAAGGCGTCTCTCTTTTGCTGGGTTTTTTACTAAGTGCCTCTGCCCAGGCTGAAAAGCCACAACTTTACAGGCAGGCAGGAACCTGCTAACAGAACATTAAAATATTATGTCCAAATTCCTACATTCAATATTTGCATACCTTAGTATCTCAGAGTACAGCTGTATATTTGTTAGACTATAGTTCCTGTTCAGAATGCACCCGTTCACATTTGTCTGTTAGGAGGTGCCATCAGTTTTTTTTTATTTTGGATTATGAGGTCGTGCCATCTGACTGAGCACTCCTTCCCTCCAGCTTAAGGGGATTTTTAGTTTTCTATTACAGATTCCTGCCCGACAAGAAAATTGTAGGCTTCTTAGTCTTGGTAGAGGCATTTAGGTAAGGATCCAGCAAAAGAGATACGCCTTGATGCTGGCTGCTGGACTCACATAAAACTGGCCTTTTTTATGCTCTATGTGTCTTAATGTTTAAATATATTTCCTCAGCAGTAATGCATGTCCATATTGCTATGTTCAATGTTTATATACCTTGGCGTCTCAGAGTGCAGCTGTATATATGTTAGAGCATATTCTTTTCACTACAGCTGGACTGCAATACTAGACAAAACCTGTGCATTACTTTGTCATTATTTCTGGTTTCTTTAATCTCATACAATCCTTTAATATTGATAACATTTGTTAGATGGTCCTGAAATCTCTGATAAAGGTGCACTAATAATCCATAGTCATGGTCCCGACCTACCCTCATTTCTTATTAGAGGGCCAAGGAGGAAAATATTTGCTCCTCTTAATTCAAGCCTCGAAAAAAGAGATTTGTTGAAGGAATCCCTTAGCTGGAATTTGGAAGGGAAGAAACTGGCAGGAGAAATATCAGCAATTAGCTAAGATTTATGAGGCTGTGCTCACATGTCATGGTTATGGTTGATCTGTACCATTCGTGAGTGCAGGTCTCCAGATTAGCTTAGCCCTAATGAATACTGCACATTTTTGACCCTCATTAACCAATGGAGACCTTGAGGAATAAATTGAATGGTAACGTGAACGTATCCCATTAATTTACGTGAATCGCATTCAGTGCAACCGATCTTTCAGTCCAAGACGAAAAGATACAAGGTACCTGCATTATTTCAGCTCCAAAAACCTCCTCAAAAATTCCAGTAAGAAATCCTTTCTTCCAATAAGTGAAGAAAGCAACATAATCACTGACACCGGATGCTCCCTATATTCATGGAGACTGGTGTAATAATACAGTCTTTATAAACCCTTCATAATAACTGTAGGGACCTCCCAAGAATCCCAAAGAGCTAATTATACGGATGTAAGAAAACAGGAATTAACCTGTTATCTCTTCGTAGAACATCAACCATTGCAGTTTGGCCGTAGAGAACCATTCACTAGCCCAGGACGGCCTACAGGAAAGATGCCCTCACCCAGACCATGGGATGACCGGGGTACAAAAAGTCACAAAAGCCGATTTTAGTAATGAATCCACCCATACACCCTGAATTTCAGCTTTGACCTGTATAGATAGTTCCAGAGAGTGGTCATCCTTAGCGGCTGCCATTAATAGTTGTAAAAGGTGAGGAAATAAAAACTGAATTGAGAACTCATTCTGCAACCTTGTCTTATGAAGGTCTCCTATACAATTAGTTGGTTGTTGTAAATGGAGACTGAGCATCAAATGAGTCTGGTCATTGTCTGCCCCCGGCCAGTCCTTTGCCTTCTCCTAAATATGCTCCATGCTATGTCTTTCGGCTGTCTATCTTTGGGGACTGCTCCGAGGCAGATTAGCTTTCTTATATTTCTATCCGTGAGAATATTTAGTTCACCGGCTTTGTCGAGACGACCAGGTCATCGTAGGCTCGTCCCACGGCCCACTTCCAGTTGTGTGTCAGGATTAGGTCTGCAGTCCGTTAAGGTTCCAGCCACGCTGTTACTATTTGGGATTCTGCATTTTTTGATCCTCCTTGATCCCTGAATCATAACAATGCTCTCTGCTATGACTTTCGGATATCATGCCTTGTAGTTCTGGAACTTGGAGGTGTCTCTGACTCGTGGCTCCATCAGACTTTGCTCCAGTCTTGTGTCCTCTCAGTGTCTTGCTACAAATCAGTTGCGACCACAAGGGTCCAGATTCCAAGACACGAGTTTTCGTAGCAGTTCCCACAGGCCATGTATCTAATGGTCCTGACATGCATAACATGATTGATGATGTTAGATAACAATTAGGATGTCAGTGTGACTTTGCTCAGTAGTTCAGGGACTTTTCTCATGTGTAGACTCACTCCAGTATCCACCTGTTATATCTCAGCCTGTTGTGTTTGGACTCACTGACCAGCTCCTCCACCTCATGATGGTAGATTTATGACTTTTCTGAGTTTTTCAAATATGGGTTCTAATTAGTTTAAAGCATGAGTCCCGTGGAGGGTTTTTTGCACCGAGTAGTGCTTTAACTGCAAGTCCACTGCCAACTGTCTGATACTCACCCACCAGTGGCTTCACCTTCCAAATGCTTTACTTTCTATCGCCACCAATCTGCTCAGTCTCAGGTGATTTGGTACCTGGTAGCAGCTTTGGTGTTTGCTGGAGCGCGTCGTGGGGTCACAACTCAATACATGTCTGTCAGAGCATCATTCTGGCCTCGTTATAGCCTCATGCCGGTCTCATTCTGGTGTCATTCTGGCCTTGTACTGGCCTCATTCTGACCTCATTCGAGCCAATTCTGGCCTCATTCTTTCCACGTTCTTGTCTCATTCTTGCCTTTTTTTGGCCTCGTTCTGGCCTCGTTCTTGCCTCGTTCTGTACTCATTCTGGCCTTATTCTGGTCTTGTTCTGGCCTTATTCTGGTCTTGTTCTTGCCTCATTCTGTACTCATTCTGGCCTTATTCTGCAGTCGTTCTGGCCTTATACTGGGCTCGTTCTTGCCTCATTCTGTACTCACTCTGGCCTTATTCTGGTCTCGTTCTGGCCTTATTCTGGTCTCGTTCTTGCCTCGTTCTGTACTCATTCTGGCCTTATTCTGGTCTTGTTCTGGCCTTATTCTGGTATTGTTCTTGCCTCATTCTGTACTCATTCTGGCCTTATTCTGCAGTCGTTCTGGCCTTATTCTGGGCTCGTTCTTGCCTCATTCTGTACTCACTCTGGCCTTATTCTGGTCTCGTTCTGGCCTTATTCTGGTCTCGTTCTTGCCTCGTTCTGTACTCATTCTGGCCTTATTCTGGTCTCGTTCTGGCCTTATTCTGGTCTCGTTCTTGCCTTATTCTGGTCTCGTTCTTGCCTCGTTCTGTACTCATTCTGACCTTATTCTGGTCTCGTTCTGGCCTTATTCTGGCCTCGTTCTGGCCTTATTCTGGTCTCGTTCTTGCCTCATTCTGTACTCACTCTGGCCTTATTCTGGTCTCATTCTGGCCTTATTCTGGTCTCGTTCTTGCCTCATTCTGTACTCATTCTGGCCTTATTCTGCACTCATTCTGGCTTTATTCTGAACTCGTTCTGGCCTTATTCTGGTCTCGTTCTTGCCTCATTCTGTACTCATTCTGGCCTTATTCTGCACTCGTTCTGGCCTTATTCTGGTCTCGTTCTGGCCTTATTCTGGCCTCGTTCTGGCCTTATTCTGGCCTCGTTCTGGCCTTATTCTGGTCTCGTTCTTGCCTCATTCTGTACTCATTCTGGCCTTATTCTGCACTCGTTCTGGCCTTATTCTGGTCTCATTATTGCCTTGTTCTGTACTCATTCTGGCCTTATTCTAGACTCGTTCTGGCTTTATTCTGCACTCGTTCTGGCCTTATTCTGGTCTCGTTCTTGCCTCATTCTGTACTCATTCTGGCCTTATTCTGGCCTCGTTCTGGTCTTGTTCTTATCTCGTTCTGTATTCATTCTGGCCTTATTCTGGTCTCATTCTGGTCTCGTTCTTGCCTCATTCTGTACTCATTCTGGCCTTATTCTGGCCTTGTTCTGGTCTTGTTCTTATCTCGTTCTGTACTCATTCTGGCCTTATTCTGGACTCGTTCTGGTCTTGTTCTTGTCTCATTCTGTACTTATTCTGGCCTTGTTCTGGTCTTGTTTTGGCTCTCAGAGAGATACAATGAGCACATGTGGCATAACTTCTGACTTCCAGCTAGTCAAACCTAGTAGGTACAAGATGATGTCTTTGGATGAGAGAGATACCGAAGGAAGGTGAAGCTGCCGGAAGGTAAGTATAATACCATGGATAGGGCGCTTAGAGTAAAAGCACCACTCCAGGACTAAAGTAAAGTAAGAAAAACCCTGGAATAGTGCTTTACACTTTGTTAATATTTTGGAAATTAAGGTTGAAAGTTCTGCGTCCAAAATATATAAAGCTTACATGAAATAAAATCCCTTGTAAAAAAATATGAACTTTTTAAATATACATTAAAACCTTTTGGATTTTCAAAACATAACGAAAAAAAGCAAAATAAAAATCACTTCAAGGTGCTGATATGTGCGGGGATAATAAACGTTGATATACTCTCAGGTTTGTACCAAATAAATAACATACTATTCAGGCCCTAGATCCATTTCTATATTGTCTAATACTGCCAATCCTCAGAGCCTGGCCCCCTAAAAATTGCCATAATGCGCCCCCTCATTGATGACTCTCCCTGCCAAACCCTAGACAACCCATATACCTTAAACTAACCACGTGCATTTCAGCCCAGCAAAGTCCTGTATGTATAGTAACAAATAGGATAACTCATACAACATAATACACATATATATATAAATATATATATATATATATATATATATATACATATATATATTTATTTATTTACTGTTATTATAAACAGTTGCTAGTAGACGATGAAAGATCTCTAAGGGCCATAAAATTAAAAATTACAAACTTCTTTTGTGTTAAGGAAAAGAAAAAGAAGAGAAAAAAATAATATATATTTACTTTTTTTAAACTAACAAAAAAGGAAAATGGGCAAATGCAAATGCTTGAGTACCCTGTATGGTTAGTATCTAGTAGCACCCCCTCGGGAAATATCACAGCTTGTAAATGCTGTTCCAGCCAAGAGTCTTCATTGGAGAAGTCTACCAGTTCATGAGATTCCTGGCTCGCCTTTCATGCTTTTTTTCAGGTCTAGTCCCAGTTTTTCATTGATGTTCAGATCAGGAAACTGTGAAGCCATTGTAAAGCCTTCAGCTTGCTCCTTTTATGTCTCTATTGTGGATTTTTATGTGTGTTTAGGATCATTATCCATTTGTAGAGGCCATCCTCTTTTCAGCTTCAGCTTTTTCACAGATGATGTTTTGTTTGCATCAAGAAATTGTTGAAATTACATTGAATCTATTCTTCCCTCTACTTATGAAATGTTCCCTGTGCTAATGGCTGCAAGACAACCCCAAAGTATGACTGATCCATCCCCATGCTTATTGGTTGGGGTTATGTTCTCTTCCTGAAATTCTGTGGCATTTTTTTCTCAACAAATACCTGACTTTTTGATTATTGTAGTCAAAAAGTCACTGCATCGCACCATCAGATGTCCCCTGGGTCTTAGTCTATGTCTACAGCAGGGTGCAGGCCAGAAGTGGCCCACACTCTGCTGGAGTTCCCGGCAGAGCAGAGAGCTAACTACAGCAACGTAACCTCCTTTCCTGGCAGCACTCACAGCAATTGTACTTGCATATTATTGAGGTGAGTACAATTGATTGTCCCTGGTTGGTGGCTCCCCCGTGGCTTGGAGTGTCTGGGGGTCCCCTCCTGGTAGTCTCTCAACTTTTGTCCGTATGATGGTAGCGTG
Source organism: Anomaloglossus baeobatrachus (assembly GCF_048569485.1). Taxonomy (NCBI): domain Eukaryota; kingdom Metazoa; phylum Chordata; class Amphibia; order Anura; family Aromobatidae; genus Anomaloglossus; species Anomaloglossus baeobatrachus. The sequence continues at coordinate 696,991,070 of NC_134356.1, forward strand.
AACCCGCTCGACAGTTATTATTTGTAGTGGCTGAGTCTCAGTCTGATGGCAATGTTGAAACTGATATTCAGCTACTGTCCTCTGCTGCTCACTAATCCTCGCCACATATGATATGTAGGGTTCCACCATTTGGGCATGTTGCACATGAGTCAGTGACTTGGCAAATTCAAGCGCTTTTTGAACTCTGTAAGACCACAAAATGTGGTAGAGGAATGGCAGAAATGGGCGCTAAATGTTGCACCTTCTCAGCTAGGTACAGCAAGTCAGGGTATGTTTTGAGAAATTTCTGAACAACTAGGTTCAGCACGTGAGCCATGCATGGCTCGTGTACCAGCTTGCCGACCTTTAAAGCTGCCGCTGACCTTTATCACAAACGACCAGACTGAGTTGGAGGTGCAGTGGGGAGCGCCACTAATTGTTCTATTTTTTATACCTTGCCACAGCTCTGCTGCAGTGTGTGGGTTCTGACCTAAACAGATCAGCTTCAGCAGAGCGTGTTGCCGCTTTACTGATGCGTTGCTGCACAGCTCCCAGCTTGCCAGTGATGAGGAGGGTAATTGAGCAGAGGATGAGGAGGAGGAGAAACAGGAAGTGGCATATGATGAGGCGGAAATGCTAGTAAAAGTTGGGCCTTCTATTCTAGGCATAGGTAGGATGTGTGAAGTTCCAATTTGCGACTTTGTCCCAGCCTCCACCAGGTTCACCCAGTATGCCATGAAAGATATTGTATTGTCCCTGTCCACAACAACATGTCCATGTGTCTCTTGTTAGGTGGACCTTCCCAGTTACGGTGTTGGTCACAGCATAGTTGAGATTGTTTAACATGTGCTTGTTTAACATGGAAGGAGCACACCAGACAAAATAGTGGCAGCTGGGAACACTGTATCATGGGGCAGCCACAGCCAAGAGATCATGTAAACAGTGTTCTCACAAGCCTAAATGGTAACATCTTCACGAGTAGTAATTTGGCAATGTGCAAGTTTAGGTTTTGTGCCTGTGGGTGCGTTGCTGGGTATTTATGCTTTCTTTCCAAGATCTCAGGCAAGGACAATTGGATGCTTTGCTGTGACAAGGAAGTGGATGTAGTTTATGTTTGCTGTGTCTGTGCAATTGCAGCTTGTGGGTAGGATGTATGACCCCCTGTACAGCAGATTGTGAAGGGCTTAGCAGAGACAACATGGCAGTGGTTTGACCCGCAGACACAAATTTGGTACCCTGGTGTTCTGCCCACCTACTGGGGTGCGTGTCTGCCATGTGGTTCCGCATACTGGTGGAGCTCAGTTTGCCTTTGCCCTGGCCTCTGCTCAACTTGGTATGGAAGACGTTACAGACTACAATGTGTTTCTTTGAAGAACTTTCATAAAAAATTTCAGACAGTGGCTGAACGCCCCTTGCACTGACTTAGGCCACAGTAGGGGTGCTCTTCGGAACAGTTGACCCAGTTCTCACTGTGGACAAACCATTACCCCTAGGTGCCTGTGTTGGTGCTACATATCCATCTTCCTCTGTGTGGCTGTGCTGGCTATGCATGTCAATGGTCCAGATCAGATCAATGGACTCATCATTCACCACCTCATTTTCCATTTCATCCTCCTTCCAAGTTGAGAGTTTAGGCTGACCTGATGGCAACTGTGTTTCATCATCATCAGCCTCCACCTCTGGAGACAGTAAATCAGGTTCCTCAAACTAGCTTTCTTCTGCCCGTAGGTCCTCAAATACTTGTGAGTCAACGCACACCACCTTCTCACGTCCCTCTTCTATGTTACATGGTGAGAGGCCAGAGCCAATCAAAGGATAGTGCAAAACAGATCCTCAGAGGGGCCAAGCTTGAGGTCATATGTCTCCTGTGACTGATGATGGGTGGAGGAAGGAGGTCCAGGTTGTGATTAGATGGGCCAGCCTTCTGTGTACCCACAGTAGAATGTGTGGTTGTGGAAGATTTGTTGCTGCCTGACAAATGTGAAGACACCTCCAAGACAGAATCTGCTCTTGCTCTTCTGGCTTCCATACATGTTTACTGTCCAGAATGGTAAATTTGGCAAGGAAGAAAGTGCGATGTGTCGCGGGCGGGGAGGACGCCGTCATTGCTGCGCTCTCACTAACGCTCGGGTCCGGCGCTGCTGCTGCTGCTCGGTGGCTCGATCAGTGGGCCGGATAGGGGAACTCGAGCGGCGCTCTTTGCCCGTGAGTGAAAGAGGTGGTTGGTTTGGGGGATTTAGTACGTGACGCCACCCACGGGTCGTGGTGAAGATAGGCACCACCGCTGCTGATGACGGGGATCCCTGGAGCGATGGTAGGGAGCAGCTGGGATGTTGCTTTCCCCCTCCGTGGGTAGGGGTTGGTGGTCCCGGGGCCCGATGATGTGACGGGGAGGCAGGGTTGGTGAGGTGCAGGGTTGCAGGGACAGCGCGGCGCCGTGCGGTTGCCCGTCCCCGGTCCTACGGTTCCGCGTTGCTCCACCACTCCTGCAGACGGCCACCACCGTCTGCCAACCTTGCTGTCAGTGCCTGGGCCACAAACCCAGACACCCAAGTGCTCACTCCTCTCACTTCAAACTACTACACTGTTCTCTGCCTGTTCTGTCACTTTTCCCGCCTCCAGGCCTGTGAACTCCTCGGTGGGTGGGGCCAACCGCTTAGCTCCGCTCCACCTGGTGTGGACATCAGACACTGGAGGGAGGCAACAAGGGTTTTTGTTTGGCTTGTGTCCCTGTCTAATGGGGGTGGTGGGGTGTTTCTATGTTACCTGTGACGACTTGGCTAGGCCAGGGCGCCACAGATGCATCAAGCTTCTTCTGACCTGACATAGACTCAGTGCCTTGTCACCCATCACTGACACCACCACGCCCACATCCACGTCCCTGTCTCTTAACAACTGGCTTTTTTGTCATTTTGGGTTTTGGTGACATATTTGCAGTTGTTGATGGCCCAATTAAAGCAAATTTTGTCCCCAAAAATATTGTATTAGTGAGTACTTTGTACCAGGCAGCACAAAATGCTAGCAGGATTGCTTCATATTTGGCAAGCCCACTCGCACCATATTAATGTGGCTGAAGTGGATATGACAAGACATGAGGACCCCCAAAATATTAGAGAAACAGGGCCGATGCATTTAGTTTATCAGGCAGCACAAAATGCTTGTAGTACTGCTCTGTATCTGGCAAGCCTACTAGCAACGTGTTAATGTGGCTGATTTGGATGGCACAAGCCAGCCCGTGACTCCCCACAATGGGCATATTGTAAACTGCTATGGAATATGTATTGTACTATCTGACGATATAAAAAGTCAGAAGGAAGCAGCGGCACTATCTATGGCTAAGACATAAAAACAAATTTATTCAATAGGTGTGCATAAAACCGTGAGGAAGAAGCTGTGTGCAATCGCTCTCAGGACTATGGCCATTATGCGCTGGCTTGCGCTTCAACAGGTCCTTTTGAAACGCATGCTAGTGCGAAATGGCCGTAGTCCTGAGAGCGCTTGCTCCCGGCTTCTTCCCCGCGGTTTTATGCACACCACTGGAATAAATGTGTTTTTATGTCTTAGCCATGGATAGTGCCGCTGTTTCCTTCTGACTGTTTATATCTTGGAGACTTTACCTCTTTTGGAGCGTGCACCCTGGGCCAGCATTCATCAACAGAGGACTTGATCAGACTCTCTCCTTTAAGAGCCGTGAACTAAAGTCACCCCGCAGTAGTGCAGGACTGTTGTCTCCTCATTTGGTACATTCCACTATCTGAGTCTCAATGAGGGAGGGACAGCCCAAATATATAAGTAAGTAACAGTCTCTCCCAAACATGTCACTTGGCCATATCTGTGTGCTCAAGAAATGAAGGTTTCCTGACACCTACAGGCCCTCTAAAAACTTAAATTGAGGGGCACAGAATGACATGGAAGAGGAGGAGGGTAAAGCCCAGTGCTACAATGGGTGCATTGTAAACTGCTATTGAATATGTATTCCACTATCTGAGTCTCATGGAGAAAGGCCCCTCCAAATGTTTATATGAGGGTCTTCCCAAACATATGTTACTTCGCCACCTCAGGGCCCTCACCAAAGTCAGGTTTCCTGATACCTCCTGGCCCTCTGAAAACTTGAATTTAGGGCCTCTGAATGACATGGAGGAAGAGGAGGAGGGGGATAAAGCCCACTGCCACAATGAACACATTGTAAACTGCTATGGAATAAGTATTCCATCATCTGAGTCTAAATGAGGGAGGGACCACCCAAATGTATAAGTAACAACAGTCCCTCCAAAATGAATGTTGCAGGACGACTTGATGCCCCTCAGGTCAAAGATCAACAAACCAATGGGCACGTTCTAGCTGGCCTTGTAAAGTGCTGAGGAATAGCTAACTAGAAATTATGTATGACAGAGGGATATACAAATGGAAGTCAGGTCCCTCTCAATTGTAAAAGTAAAAAAAAAGCCAAAACACTACGAGTGAACAAACGCTAAAGTGTTTTTTGTCCTTCTTTTATTTAGCCTTATAGACAAGTGATTATGGAGGAAAACTGTTTCTTAACCTTTTTTGCCTGTAAAATGTAATTTAGGTTAGGTTTGGCCGGTGTTCTTGTGCATCTGTAAAAGTGGCGTAATACTGTGACATCCTCATTCCCAGAAGCCATATGTGAGTCTGAAATGCATGCAGCATATTCTCCAGGCTCTCCCCATTCAGTTTCATCACTTCCCCATCCATTGCATCTTTTTCCTCAGACCCCAGACCTCTTTGTTGGGTCCAGTAGAAAATTACTCACGTTTCCCATTGACTCGCATTGTACTTGCTATTCTGTATGAATACGCGATTATTACAAAGTACTCGTTACGAGTGTAGCGATTACGAATATTCTGGTACTTGCTCATTTCTAATTTTGTTCTATGTTTTAATTCTGACCCTTTTTTGCACGGGTTTGATCTTGTAATCAATCGTTGTAGCTAATTCTGCTAATTTTGTTACCGTTATATGCACGGGAACAAAACTATGTAAAGTCTGATATATCTATAGCATTAGTCATGACAAAGGCTGAAGCACAGCTGAAACACATCGATAGCATCACCCATGCGACAATTGTATGTCTTACCTATGATGTCCTTAATGTGAACTGCTAACAATAAAGTAGAATCGTTTGTTGAGACGAACTTCATCTTTTATCAGGTATTAAGAAACTAGTCTTTTTGTTTTTAAATCACTCTTTTTGAAGCTGTGACTTTTTATGGTTTTTATCTGCCAAATATGTACTTTGGAATAAATCAAAAAGGTCAGTGGAGCCTCTGTTAGGAGTCTCGACACAGAAAATAGCCAGATATCCCTCCGGGAAGGACCTAGCCAAGGTCGAGACTTTCTGTATCGAGACTCCTAACAGAGGCTCCACGGACCTTTTTGATTTGCATACTTACGAGGGGGCAATGTGCCTAGGATTTCACTGTGTTGAGCGCCCTTGCAGGGTGCCGGCAGTGTTTTCCCTGGCTTGTCTCCCCGAGATCAGTGATTGTTTTGTCTTGTTGGTCTACTAGGTATTGCTCTCACCTGGCCAGAATCCTACTCCACTCTGATGAGGGGCAATACCACGAAACAGTGGGCCGCTTAATATGGTGGTTATGGTGGTCTCCTAAAAAGAGCCACTCCTTGGCTAGGTCCTTCCCGGAGGGATATCTGACTATTTTCTTTGTTGAGACTCATAACAGAAGCTCTATGGACTTTTTTGATTTGCATACTTCCCAGGGGGCAATGCACCTAGGATTTCAGTGTGTTGAGCGCCTTTGCTGGCTGCCAGCAGTGTTTTCTCTGGCTGGTCTCCCCGAGATCAGTGATTGTTTTGTCTTGTTGTCTACTAGGCATTGCTCCCACCTGGCCAGAATCCTACTCCACACTGATGAGAGGCAATACCCCAAAACAGCTGTCTGTGGATGGATACCTGGCCTTGGTATTTCCCTTGTCATATCTTTAAACTCGTTAAGAGCTGGATATTGACTAAAACGGCCACTTAATATGGTGGTTATGGTGGTCTCCTAAAAAGAGCCACTCCCTGGCTAGGTCCTTCCCGAGGGATCTCTGGCTATTTTCTGTGTCGAGACTCCTAACAGAGGCTCCATGGACCTTTTTGATTTGCATACTTCCCTGGTGGCAATGCACCTAGGATTTCACTGTGTTGAGCGCCCTCGCTGGCTGCCAGCAGTGTTTTCTCTGGCTGGTCTCCCCGAGATCAGTGATTATTTTGTCTGTTTTCTTTGGAATAAAGAAATCTTTTTATATGAAGACATACACGCTGGACTCTTGCTTTACCTAGAATAGATGTTGTCCTGACAAGGGCAGCAAGAACTGTAAGGCTCTAATCCCTGCCTTGAAGCCTCTAATCCTAACCTATCCCTCCTCCAGCAGCTCTTTCTACTCTATTTCCGTGGTAGACAGCCCTGAGCGTGGTGTCTCTAGGTCTTATATAGACCCGATGACGCTACGCTATGCGGATGACCAATCACAGTAATGCCAGTAACCAACAATGCTACTGCATCTCCATGATTGGCAGGCAACGCCTGCGTGCTTACTGGCTAATAAAAAGTTGGGAAAAATGCGGAGTAGGGACTGGAGCATGGCGCCCGATAAGAGGAACACTCAATCAAGTAACGGGCACATCAAGCACACTCATCCATCACTAATACGAGTCAATTACCTATATTTGGGATTATATTAACCCGCAAAAAGTATTTCCTTTTCCTCTTGAACTTTTGTTTAAACTTTTTATTGAATAGCAAAAAAAAAAAACAATACAAAGCTCCTACAAAATATCCTCTTATTTTTTCTGTGTAATATTTTGAATAAAAAGGAATCTGTCACAGGTTTTTGCTATGTAATCTGAAGTCAACATGCTGTAAAGGTTAACGCATAACATTCAGTGATACTTCTCCTGTGATGGTCTGTGATGTTTATTTGCTTGGTTTGATTAAGCAGCAGCTCTTTGTCATTGGTGTGATTTGCTGCCCATGTTGCCCGGTACACCCCTCCTCTAATTGTCACTTCACTGTCAATGTACAATGTCTATTGAGAGCCTGGTGGGGGCGGAGCAGCTTTTTCAGCTCTGCTGCATGGCTAAATCTAAAAATGCTGATTGTGTTAGATTATTGGGTGTAGCGGGTCTATGTGATACATCATTGCATTCAGAGTCTCTTTGCCTACATCATGCTGCTCTCAGATGAGGTAGCAAAAACCTGCTGGCAGATTCCCTTTAAGCTGAATAATTGACAATGCGTAGGTCTGGTTTGTATAAAGTCAATAAGATGAGAACACAATGGGTTCATCAGAGAGGTGTTCTATAGACTCCAATGTACAAATCTTGGAAATGTCTTGTAGACTTTCAGAAAAGTCTTCTTGATTCTAACTTGTTACGATTGAACAAATACAAAATGAATAACCTTCATAGACATCATGTCCTCATATTCGGTTTTGGAATGTGTTCAATAGTTTTCTCAATGCTGACCTGATCTCCTGACTTCTTAAGCTGTATATGATGGGGTTAAATAATGGGGTAAATGAGGTGTAAAGCAAAGAAAGAACCTTATTGAGGTTGGCTGAGTAACCACTCGATGGTGCGCCATATACAGAAAGTAAAGAGCCGTAGAATATAGAGACCACAAGAAGGTGCGAGGAGCACGTGGAATTGGCTTTTTGTCTCCCACTTTGCGTGGGTCTCTTGAAGATCGTGAAAAATATCCAAAAGTATGTTAGACATATAAAAACAAAGGGAAATAATGTAACCGATACAGCGATGATCAAATCCTCCACTTTTACAATGTAAGTGCTTGAACACGACAATTCCATAAGAGCAAGTGTATCACAGAAGAAGTGATCGATGACATTGGATCTACAGTAATGAAGGCTATAGATCTGTGCAGCTAAACTGATGGATGTCAGAGTACCTACAAACCAAGACCAGAACATGAGGTGATACTGAACCCGAGAGCTCATAAGTGAAGTGTAATGAAGAGGGTCACAAATGGCCAAGTACCGATCATAGGACATCACCGCGAGAATAAAGCACTCAACAGTCTCTGAAACGCAAAAGAAGAAAAGCTGAGTGATGCAGGGACCTAACGAAATGGTGGCTCCTTCCCCCAACACCACGTGCAACATTAAAGGTACTATGCAAATGGTGACCAGTAGGTCTGTTGTCGCAAGATGACCAAGAAAGAAGTACACTGGTGAGCGAAGCTGTTGGCTGGTCGAAACCAACATGATGATCACACAGTTACTGGCCAAAGACATAAAAAAATACCAAGAAAAGAGTAAAATGTGGGCAACTTCAGGTAACTGAGGTTCTGGAATCCAAGAAGAAGAAATTCTGGGGTTATAGTCTCATTCCATGAAAATATGGTCTAAAATGAAAAAGAACAATGTGAGGATAGATTTACAATATGTACAATATTATTTGTATTCTTTCTATTTTTTATTATTGGAGTAGACTCCTGTAGGAGGTAATTTTACTGTTTTTGACTTTTCTAAGACACAAAAATATCAACTTCCCTCTGAAAACAGCACCAGGACAGTCTACAGGTCCATTAATTTTGGTAGTAAGAAAACTGACGGCACTTCCTAACAGACAAATGTGAACAGGTGCACATTAAACATGAACTACACTCTAACAACTATACAGCCGCACTCTGAGACTCCAAACTATGAAAACATTGAATATAGAACTCTGAAAATGAATTACTGCTAAGGAGAAAAAAAAATGTGACACTTACAGCAAATTCCTAATTCAATATTTCCACACCTTAGTGTCTCAGAGAGTAGCTTTATATTTCTTAGATTATATTTCATGTTCAGATTGCACTTGTTCACATTTGTCTGTTAGGAGGTGCCATCAGTTTTCTCATTCTTTTATGATGGGGTCATGCCCTCATTCTCATCAGTGTAAGGGGATTTTTAACTTTCAATTACAAGTTCCTGTCTTCCCATAAAATTGGTAGAGACATTTAGGTAAGGATCTAGCAAAAGAGATATGCCTTGATGCAGGCTGCTGGGCTCACAAAAAAATGGTCTTTGTTATGCTCTAAGTGTTTTAATTTTTAAATTTATTTCCTTAGCAGCAATGTATGCCCAAATTCCTATATTCACTGTCTGTATACCTTAACATCTCAGAGTGCAGCTGTATATTTGTTAGAGTATATTCTTTTGATTAGAGATGGGCTGAAATACTAGACACAACCTGTGCACTGCTTTGGCTTTATTTCTAGGTTCTCTAATCTTATACAACTCTAAAAACATTTGTTAACTGGTCCTGAAACCTGTGATGAGGGTGCACTAATAATCAGTAGCCATGGTCCTGCTCTACCACTCAGTTCCTATTCGAGCACAAGGAGAAGATTATGTGCTTCATTTAGTCCAAGCACCGAAAAAAAAGAGATTTGTTGAGGGAATCTATTAGCTGGAGTTTGGGAGGGGGAAGAGTTTGGCTGGAGAAATATCGGCAATTAGCTAAGACGGATTAGTCTCTGCTCACATGTCATGGATATTATCATGATTAGAGTATCGATGGTGGATCTGTAGCATTAGTCACTGGAGGTCTCCAGATTAGCTTAGCCCTAATGAATATTGCGCTATTTCGACCATCAATAACCAATGGAGACTTTGAGGAACAAATCGAATGGTAATGTGAACTTATCCTATTTATTTGTGTGAATCACATTCAATACAACCATGGAGTCAATGACCGAAACTGCAGCTTCATTTATAGGTCCAAGAAACCAAAATACAAGGTACCTTCATTATTTCAGCTTCAAGAGCCCTCCTGAACAATCCCTGTAAAAAATCCTTTCTTCCAACGAGTTTGCAAAAGAAGCTAATCATAGACACCTGATGTTCCCTATATTTATGGAGACTTATATAATATTGCAGGAGCTGATTCTGTCTCTATAAACACTTCATAATAACTGTAGGGACCTCGCAAAAACCCCAAAGAGCTCATTACAAGGATGAAAGAAAATAAGAATTAACCTGTTATCTCTTCTTAGAACATCAAACATTGCATTTTGGCCTTACAGTCACATTCACTAGCCCAGGACGGCCTACAGGAAAGATGCCCTCACCCAGACCATGGGATGCGCGAGGGGCAAAAAGTCACAAAAGCCGATTTAAGTAATGAATCCACCCATATACCCTGAATTTCAGCTTTGACCTTTATAGGTAGTTCCAGAGAGTGGTCATCCTTAGCGGCTGCCATTATTAGTTGTAAAAGGTGAGGAAATAAAAACTGAATTGATAATTCATTCTGCAACCTTGTCTTATGAAGGTCTCCTATACAATTAGTTGTGTGATGTAAATGCAGACTGAGCATCAAGTGAGTCTGTTCATTGTCTGCCCCCGGCCAGTCCTTTGCCTTCTCCTAAATATGCTCCCTGCTATGTCTTTTGATATCAGTTCTGGAACTTGTTGGTGTCTCTGACTCATGGCTCCATCGGACTTTGCTCCAGTCTTGTGTCCTCTCAGTGTCCTGCTGCAAATCAGTTGCGACCCCAAATATCCAGATTCCAAGGCAAGAGTTTACGTAGCCGTCTCCACAGGCCATGTATCTAATTGTCCTGTCTGTGGATGTGCATAACATGATAGATGAAGTTAGATAACAATTAGGATGTCAGTGTGACTTTGCTCAGTGGTTCAGGGACTTTTCTCATGTGTAGACTCACTCCAGTATGCACCTGTTTTATTTCAACCTGTTGTGTATGGACTCACTGTCCAGCTTCTCGGCCTCATGATGGTAGTTTTAAGACTTAGCTGCATTTTTCAAATTAGCGCTATTGTCGCGGGCGGGGAGGGAGCCGTCGCTGCTGCGCTCTCGCTGGCGCTCGGGTCCGGCGCTGCTGCTGCTGCTCGGTGGCTTGAGCAGTGGGCCGGATCCGGGGACTCGAGCGGCGCTCCTCGCCCGTGAGTGAAAGGGTTGGTTTGGTTTGGTGATTTGGTCCGTAAAACCATCCACGGTTTGTGGTGAAGGTGGGCACCACCGCTGCTGGTGACGGGGATCCCGGGAGCGTTGTTAGGGAGAAGCTGAGATGTTTTCCCCCTCCGTGGATAGGAGGGTTGGTGGTCCCGGGGCCCGGTTGAGGTGACGGGGAAGCAGGGCTGGGCAAGGTGCAGGGTCGCTTGGACTGCGCAGCGCAGTGCCAGTCGGCACGGTAGTACTCACTCAGCAACAAATGGATTCACAGTCTCTGGGAAAACAAACGGCTAGATGGACGGGTCCCGCAGCCGGCTGCTGTGGCTTCTCCCGGACGGCTGGTGGTGATTGCCTTTCCCTGCACCTTTTGTGTGTGTTCGGTCCCGATGGCTTCCCACCGGTAACCCGCTCCCCAGCGTGGATATGTGCCGGAGGAGCCCTTTTGCTCTGGCCCTGGGAACTCTAGCTGTGTCAATCAAACGAAAAAGGGCAAGATGTACGACCAAATATAACATGTTGTAATGACTACACCCAAGATACATAAGCGCAGACCAAGAGAAAAAGGGGCAAAGTAGTCATGGGTCACACATAGGACCACAGAGTCAATAATACAGTCAGTACAACTTCATTTGCAAAAATATGACAATTTTTTTATTTAAATATAATACACAGCAAAAGAAGTGACAATACAGAGACATCATCTGCAGTGCTGGTTACGTTACATTGATGATGCACTTATGATCTGGGGGGGAACCGACCTTGAACTTAATTCCTTTTTTTCTGTTTTAAATTCTAACGACCGTAATGTCAGGATGACCTTCAGGAGCGACAAAGAGACTATGGACTTTCTGGACATTAAGATCTTTGTCCAACCTGATAGGTTTGTCCACACCGACATCTTCCGAAAGGAGACGTTGGTGAATAGCTTGTTACATGCATCATCCTCACACTTACCCTCAACAATTAGGGCGATCCCTGTGGGACAATTTTTGAGGATTAAGAGGATATGTTCCTCCGATCAACTGTTTGATGCACAAGCTAAGGACCTCTCCCAGCGCTTCAGGAGCAGAGGCTATAGTGCACGTAGCATTAAGCAAGGCTATTCCAGGGCTAAAGCCGCCTCCAGACACAAACTACTATCCACATCAAATAAGATGGAAACTACTATTGGACCAATTCGATTTATCTCTACCTTCAGTAACCAGTGGGGCGAGATAAGACGTATTTTAGATAAGCACTGGTCATTATTAAAAACTGAACCCGTACTAGCGAAGGCCCTCCCTGACCACCCCCTCATGACAGCAAGGAGGGGAAAAAATCTGCGAGATATCTTGGTGCATAACCATTATATACATCGGGATACCTTACCCTTCAATATTGGGAAACCAAAATGGGGATGTTTCCCCTGTGGCTCATGTGTATCTTGCAGAAATATCGAAAGAGCCTTCTCCTTCACATCGGCGGATGGGACAAGGGAGTTCACTATCAGACAATATATCTCCTGTAACACAGATCATGTCATTTACCTTGCTAAGTGTGGATGTAACTTGCTGTATGTCGGCCTGACAACTCGACAATTCCGTGTACGTACACGTGAACATGTCAGGGACATTATAGCGGCAAGGGAGGTGGACGATTTGTGCTCCCTTAGGACCATTCCCCGACATTATAAGTTGCACCATGATTGCAATCCTGCATCCTTTAGAGTACGGGCCATTGACAGGTTGCATCTGGGCTCAAGGGGTGGCAACTACCAACAAGCATTGGCGCGTCTTAAGTGCAGGTGGATTGTCACCTTGGGTACAATGGTGCCGGGTGGATTAACGAAAAATTATCTTTTGCCCCTTTCTTATGAATTCCACCTGACCTAGTCTCTATTTGGTTCTTCATTTGGTCCTTGATTTTAGTGGTATACCTCGGTGTCCTTTTTAAAACATTTTACTGATGTTGGTGTGTTTTTTTGTTCTTTTTTGTTTTTCTCTTTATTTGTTTACAGGCTTAGGCTATTGCCTCTACATGTGTTCCGCTTCATGGATTCTCCTCTTTGGATTTAATCTCCTTATTTGGACTCTCTGGATATGTCATCCTTCGGCCATATGAATAATAATGTAGATGGCTCTATGATCACCCCTCTCCTTATTTACAGCATGGAGGGAGTACTTGGAGAATCTTTGGAGGAAGTGACTTTAGATAGACACTTTTTTTGTCTATCTTTGTATACACAAATCCGGACATATGGAGAATTACTTTGCTCTATCTGCTCTTTGTTAGTGTACAGTGATTATATTGTCCGGGCTATATAGGAATGGTTATTTCGTACCCTGCTTGGTCCTCATGCATTGAGTGGCAGAGGTGGCCTCGTTTCTATCTATCTTGTTCTGGGCCGCCTCTATAGATTTCACTCCCTGTATTGCCGGCTCTTGTTTCTGTTTATTATAGACTATATTGTGTTATGTTTAGATATAGGAGCGGTATGGATACAGGGACTGAGATCTCTTTTTGATCTTTATAGTCACCCCTCTATATGGGCCGCTCACTGTTTATATATTGCAGGGCTCTATTTCCATTCGTCGCTATTTGCCCTTTGCGTTGCCCATTTCCTCCATGGCCGCTGTGGCGGTGCGCGCGCAGTGGCACTCCTGCTATATCAGCGTCGGCCGGCCTCCATACGGCGTGACGCGCGCACCCTGTGTGACGACACAGGAAATGCTCGCGTCACTTCCGGGAGAGCCCTATGACGCGGTCTCTGGCCGGAGTCCCGCCTCGCGCGCGACCAATGGCTGACAAGCCGGTCATGGAAGTGGCGTATTTAAACACATGCCAGCCTTACTCACATCACTCCACAGCCCCCCGAAGAAGATAACGAAACGTGCACGTCGGGGCACGTTTTTCTCGGCGTCCACGGTAACCACTATGGGTGAGTTTAAGATGGGAGTCTTTTAACGCCCTTTATTACTACTTACTCCTCATCTGTCTGTTTATGAAATGGTCTGGGATCTGGCCCCTTTGTGCACTGGGAACTATTCATTGAACTTGCCTGACATGTGGGACACACATTGTAGTGTCTCCCATAAAACTCTTGTATGCTATGTTATTTAAAGTGGGGCAAGTTTGTAGTTGTTGCATCAGTGCATAGAGGAGTCATCATGAGACATATTTGTACACTACTCCCTATATGGTACGTGGATCCGTGTTTTACATCAGTGACATAACTTTAGCCTGATCAGTGTTCTTTATAAATTCTTTTGCTGATGTCTCTGTATTGTCACTTCTTTTGCTGTGTATTATATTTAAATAAAAAAATTGTCATATTTTTGCAAAAGAAGTTGTACTGACTGTATTATTGACTCTGTGGTCCTATGTGTGACCCATGACTACTTTGCCCCTTTTTCTCTTGGTCTGAACTCTAGCTGTGGCGGTAGCTGTATTTCCCTTTTGCTGTTTGGACGGTTGCCTTCAATCAGGTCTTGGCTGTTTGGAAACCCCTGGGGTTCCGGTCACTAACGGATTTGACCTGTTTAACGGCGACTCCAAGCCTGGTCGGGGTCCGCAGGCCCTGCCGGTTTGTGCTGGCTTTACTTTGCTCCCCGGTTCGGTACCGGCGAGCCACCGCCCGTCCCCGGCCCTGCGGTTTCGCGTTGATCTGCCTCTCCTGCAGACAGCCACCACCGTCTGCCAACCTTGCTGTCGGTGCCCGGGCCACGTACCCGGACACAGTCAGTTTTCTCCTCCACTACCACTTCCCTAACTGCACTCGAGCTCTGCCCAAGCTGAACTAACTTCCTTTCCCGCCTCCAGGACTGTGAACTCCTCAGTGGGTAGGGCCAACCGCCTGGCTCCACCCCACCTGGTGTGGACATCAGCCCCTGGAGGGAGGAAACAAGGATTTGTGTCTGACTGATGTGCCTTTCTGGGGTGGGGGTGTTGTGTTGTAGTACCTGTGACGACCTGGCTAGTCCAGGGCGCCACACTATGATTAGTTTAAAGCATGACTTAAGTGGGCACTTTATTGCACCAAGTAGTAAGTCCCCTGCCCCCTGTCTAATGCCCTCCAGTGGTTTGACTCTCAAATGGCTTCACCTTCTATCGCTGCCATTCTGATCAGTCTTCGGTAATTTGGGACCTGTTGGCAGCTCCGGTGTTTGTTGGAGCGATGAAGGTCACAACTCAATACATCTCTGTCAGAGCATCATTGTGGCATCGTTACAGACCAGTTATGCGACCTATAGGCAATGGAAACTGCCAAGACCTTTTTACCTTGCATGGGGGTGGATCAATCATGCTTTATGATTGTGTTGCAACCAAGGACACAGGGACAATTTCACGGGTAGAAGGAAGAATGGATTCAATGAAATTTCTTGATGCAAACATAACACCATCTGTAAAAAGCTGAAGATGAAAATAGAAGACAAGAGAAGAAAAGAGAAGAAAAAAGGAGAAAAGAGGATGGCTTCTGCAGATGGATAATGATCCTAAACACACATCACAAAAATTGTGTGCAAGCTGTAATACAGTGATACAGGGTGCCCAAACATTTGCATTTGCCCATTTTCCTTTTTTGTTAATTAAAAAATTTGAAAGATTAATCTAATATACAAAGCTGAGTGTATGTATGTATGTATGTATGTGTGTGGGTATGTATGTGTGTGTGTCCGCTAAAGAAATTTGCACCGTTGCGTTTATGATCACAAAATTTTGCATAGCTGCCTCATTTGACTCAGGGAACATCAGAGACTATGTTTTGAGAGGAAAATGTAACCCAGCGCATTACAGTTATTTGCCAAAAAACCTGCTTTCATTAAAGTGAATGGAGCTGGGAGCCACAGTGCAGCCACCACGTCAGAATAATGTTGGCATGCCCAAATTCAGCCAGGGAAAGAGACAGACAAACGGAGACAGACAGGCAAAAAGACAGACAGACAGGGAAAGAGACAGCCAGGGAAAGATACAGATAGAGACAGAGAGACAAAGAGACAGACAGACACCAAAAGATAGACACAGACTGACACAGACAAAGAGACAGGGAAAGAAACAGACAGGGAAAAAGACAGACAGACAGGAAAAGAGATGGAGAGACAGATAGGGAAAGGGATAGAGAGAGAGAGAGACAGAAAGAGACTGGGAGAGAGACAGAGAGACAGTTACTAGAGATGAGCCAGCCCCCTAAAGTTTGAGTTTGGTTCGGTTCGTCGAACGGAGGACAAGTTCGTTGAGCATTCGACGAACGTTCGACGAACCAATTCGAACCCCATTGAAAACAATGGCAGGCAAACACAAACACATACAAACACATAGAAAACACCTTCTAAGATGTCCAAAAGGTGACAAACAACTCACAAGACACCACAAACACATGGGAAAGTGACAAGGACATATACTCATGCGAAAACAAAAGAGTTGGACGAGTAAAAGGAGGAGGAGACACAGATATAGGCATGGCACGCCCTTCTAAAATCATGTAAGACACCGCAAGGTGACTCCAAGCAGAGTCTCCCTTTGCTCCAAAAATTGGGCCACACAGACACCACTTCAGTGGCAGCACTTGTGCCCCAGTTGTATGCTTCACATGTTGATTTGCATCAAGCACATTCAAAAATATGCCAGCCTTTACTCTCTCCAGGATGACACAGGGGAAGTAAATTAATTGTGGATCCATGACTTGTTCATTTTGATGAATGTTAGTCTGTCCACATTGTCACTGGACAGACGCGTGCGCTTATCTGTCAGCACACACCCAGCAGCACTGAAGACACGTTCAGAGACAACGCTGGCAGCTGGACATGACAAGATCTCCAAGGCGTAACTGGAGAGCTCAGGCCATTTTTCAAGATTTGAAGCTCAAAATGAGCAAGGCTCCAGTTGCACAGTCATGGCATCGATATTCATTTGGAGATACTCCTGTATCATCCTCTCCAGCCGTTGACTATGTGTCAGACTTGTTGTCTCTTGTGGCCTTGCAAAGGATGGTCTAAAAAAATTATGAATTGATTCCATAAAATTGCTGTTACCACCAGATACGGTGATACTGGTACGGTTTGACTGATGATGACGGGACAGTCCCATGCTTGGCAAGTTACAACTGGGAGATTCATTCTGTGCACCACTGGTGTTTGGTGGAAAAGCCGAGCTAAGATCAAGTAACAGCTTCTGCTGATACTCCTGCATACGTGCGTCCCTTTCTATGGCTGGAATTATTTCGCCAAATTTGGACTTGTACCGGGGATCTAAGAGTGTGTCAAGCCAGTAGTCATCATTACTTCTAATTCGTACAATCCGAGGGTCATGTTGTAGGTAGTGCAGCAAGAAGGCGCTCATGTGTCTTGCACATCCACACGGACCAAGTCCTTGCTGTGTTTGTGGTGGCGAGGTGATAACCGTGCTTCCTTCCTCTGCCCTCTCCCCCCAAACTCGAACAACCGAAATTTGACCAACGTCTCCCTCATCTGCTGAGTCTTCCATGCCTATCAACAGTTCGTCCTCCATTTCTTCCTGGGTTCCTGCACCTTCCTCAACAGTTTGGCTGCTACCATGCGCCCTTGTTAATCCCTCTCCCCCACCGTCCCATGCCTGCCGCCTTGGTGATGCTGAACGTCTGGACCTTGTAGATCTTGGTATCTTGGTATCTTCCGCATATGAATCCTCCTGTACTTCCTCCCCTTCCTCTTGTCCCACCACCTGACTCCAAATAGTGTTTAGTGTGTGCTCCAGCATGTAAATGACTGGAATTTTCCTGCTGATAATGGCATTATCAGCGCTAAACATATTTGTCGCCATGTCGAAACTGTGCAGAAGGGTGCATAGGTCCTTGATCTGAGACCACTCCAGCAGCGTGATCTTCCCCACCTCTGCATCTCGTTGGCCCAGGCTATACGTCATAATGTATTGCACCAAGGCTCAGTGGTGCTGCCACAGTCGCTGCAACATGTGGAGAGTGGAATTCCAGCGTGTCGCCACATCGCATTTCAGGCGATGCAAGTCGGTCAGCTGCGCCGGTTGAACGGCGCAAGTGAGCAGAGAGTGACCATGCCCTGTGCAGAGGCCCATCTAGACCGGGATAGTGGGTTAAAAATTGCTGGACAACAAGGTTCAACACGTTAGCCATACAAGGCACGTGTGTCACCTTGCCCCGGTGAAGGGCCGCACCCAGGTTTGCAACATTGTCGCACACGGCCTTCCCTGGCTGCAGGTTGAGTGGAGACAACCATTTACTAAAATCGCTCTCCAGAGCTGACCACAACTCCTCAGCTATGTGACTCGTATTTCCCAGACATTTCAAGGTAAAGACCGCCTGATGCCATTGAGCTCTGCTGCCAGCATAGTAAGGAGGTGTGCAGGATTCCTTGTGCGCAGTTACAACGCGGGTGGCCTGACCAGACAGGTTTTGGGTGGAGGTGGAGGGCCCAGATGAGGTTGAGGACGCAGAAGCAGTGGAGGAACTTCGACATACAGAGGATTGACGCACAACTCATGGGGACGGCAAGACTTGTACAGCAGACCCTTCTCCATCTCTCACCATAGTTACCCAGTGCCCAGTCAGCGACATGGAATGCCCCTGTCCATCCTTACTGGTCCAAGTATCGGTGGTGAAATGCACCCTGTCACACACAGAGTTTCTCAAGGAAGCGGTGATGTTGTGTGCGACATGCTCGTGTAGCATAGGCACACCTTTCTTGGAGAAGTAGTGGCGACTGGGCATCTGGTACTGGGGCACTGCGACGGACATAAGGTCTCGAAAATCCTCTGTGTCCACCAGGTGGAAAGGCAGCATCTCTGTAGCCAACAGCTTGCAGAGGGTGAAAGTCAACCTCTTAGCTTTGTCATGGCTAAGAGAAAATGGTATTTTAATTGTCCACATCTGAAGGACCGAGACTTGGCTGCTGTGCGGAGACGGCGTTGAGTATGGTGTCCCTGGAAAACTGATGGTCTGTGAGAAAAGTGCAAGCGGATACATGATGTTGCCTTCATCCAAAGTTGGTGCTCTTGATGTCTGAGAGAGCTCTACACCAGCACCTGTTTCCCCTTCCAAAACAACTGATGACCTGCCAATCAAACTGTCTTGTGCGGTTAAATAGGTGGAAGGTCTGCGTCGAAAAACGTGTGACAGCTGTCCCCACAGTCAGAGGATGAAGAGCGCGCGGATGTACTTGAAGGGGCAGACGGTGGTTGGCCCGCTCCGCTAGGCCGCATTGTAGCACAGTGAGCTTCCCACTGGGACTAATGCTTGTTATTCATGTGACGGTTCATGGACGAAGTAGTCAAACTAGTGAGTTTTTGGCCTCTACAGATTGGCGACAAATCTTACAGATTACATGAGTTGGGTGATCCTTTGCGATGTCAAAAAAGGACCAGGCTAGGCAACTAATAGAGCCTATGTGACCTGCAGAACCACCCCGACATGTGCTCAGAGGCAGAGTTGTGGCTAAGGATGCAGTTGTTGACGTGCTTCCAGTACTCTGTCTTTGTCTTTGTTCAGGAAGGCGCAAGCTAACCTCGTCATCAGTCGCATCCTCCTCAACTGCCTCTGCTAACCTCCTCGAGTGCCTGAATGTGGGTTGACAGTAAGTGGGATCTACAACCTCATCATCAACCTGTGTGTTTGCACTCCCCTCGCCCACAGACCTAACCTCTTTCTGCCCTGACTGAATAGTTAAGTTGTCATTCCAATCAGGTATCTGAGTCTCATCATCATCAGTATGTTACTCATTGTCTCCACCTAGAGGTGTTACAGTTTGGGAATAAGGGTCTACATTATCCTCAGAAACGTGATCATCAGGGCCTGAATCTGACTCACAAAGCTTCTGGGCATCACAGCAGATTATTTCCTGGTCTAGACTCACTGTAGCTTTGGAGCAGACCTCTGATTCACAGGCTATAGTGTGACTGAACAGCTCTGCAGACTCAGCCATCTCTGTTACACCATACTCTGCAGGGCGGGTGGAGACTTGAGAGCTGGAAGACAGCAAGTGCGATTGGGGTGACATCTCAGAGGACTGTTGCTTTTTGGATGTTAAAGATGAGGTGGAGGAGAGTACACTTGTTGGAGCACTTGAGATCCATTCAAGCATGTTCTTTTTTTGTGCATCATCTACCTTTGTTAGAGTTGTTCGGTTCTGTAAAAAAGGATCACATCAGATTGTCCACGGAAAGTAGAAGACCTCTTTCTTTTGCTGGAAGATGGCCTTTCTTCAGCAAATTTTACTGTAGCTTTACCACCTACCCCACGGACACAAACTTTTTTTCCCTTTCCAACACGCCTGTTCCACTTTCCACCAGCATCTGTCCTTTTGCCACTCATTTTGTTTGTGACCAGATTTGACACTTAAAATGTCGTAGCAAAAATGGAGAGGTGGACCACCCGGGACCGAGTACCCCATATCCCTGGGCGACACACATGCATCTCTTTATTTTTAAAATGTAAATGCCAGCCCACATACTGTGTGTTGCATGGACCATACTTCCCTGGTCTCCATGTTGTTGTCTGTACTAGCAGGGTATGGGTATCCTGTCTCTATTCCACCTCTATATTTCTTATGAGTTAATAGTCTAAGAAGCTAATGGCTATGCCAAAACAGTGGTGCTGTACTGTAAAATGTATTTTTGCTGTTTTCCAAGCTATTCGACCCGCATACAAGGTTGTCCTGGAAAAAGTTGCTTCTTTTTGCTCAGACAATGTTCCCCAACTCTGAGGACTGTTTTTTCCACCAGGACAATGCGCCATGCCACACAGCTAGGTCAATCAATGTGTGGATGAAGGACCACCACATCAAAACCCTGCCATGGCCAGACCAATTTCCAGACCTGAACCCCATTGAAAACCTCTGGATTGTAATCAAGAGGAAGATGGATAGTCACAAGCGATCAAACAAAGAAGAACTGCTTACATTTTTGCACGAGGAGTGACATAAGGTCACCTAAAAGCAGTGTGAAGACTGGTGGAAAGTGGCCAAGACGCATGAAAGCTGGGATTAAACATCATGGTTATTCCACAAAATATTGATTTCTGAATCTTCCTGAGGTAAAACATTATTATATTGTTGTGTGTAAATGATGATGATCTTGTTTTCTTTGCATTATTTGAGGTGAAAGCCATGCATTGTTCTGTTATTATCACCATTTCTCATTTTCAGAAAATAAATACAAAATGTATTGCTTGAAAATTCGGAGACGTCGTCAGTAGATTATAGAATAAAGAACAATTTACATTTTACTCCAAAATATAAAGAGGAAAATCAGAAAAACTGACAATTTGGACGTGGTCTCTTAATTTGTGCCAGAGCTGTGTGTCTGTGCAAACGTGTACACTATATACACTCCATTCTGTGCTATGTACAGACAGTGTACTGAGCACAGTACACAAATTCTATTTGATATATTGTCTTTCTTGTGAGTTGAGTGCTTCATTGGCCCAAGCTTATTCTTCCTTAAATTTACTGTTGTTATTGGGCCTTTGTACCCTCATTTATTTATTGATTTAATAATTATTTCATAGTTGTTCATCCCAATCCCTGTTTGGCTAGTATTAAAGTTTGTGACACATGCATGGTGTCAATATACTCACTGCATTCCTAGATGAATTCATTGAGGGGTGTGGTTTGTAAAATAGGGTCACTTGTGGGGGTTTCTACTGTTCTGTCACCTCAGGGGCTCTTCCAATGTGACATGGCACATTCTTCATTTTGTATTGTGTCTCAAAAGTAGTTTTCAACCACATATGGGGTACTGGCGCACTAAATAAACTTATTTGATATTCTGTCCATCTAGTGAGTTGAGTGCTTCATTGGCCCAAGCTCATTCTTCCTTAAATTTACTGTTGTTATTGGGCCTTTGCACCCTCACTTATTTATTGATTTAATAATTATTTCATAGTTGTGCTTTCCCAATCCCTGTTTGGCTGCTATGTTATTTTCCTGATCTTTATCAGGTCTTCTGGGGATAGCACACGCACATTTGTGATATATTAATAATATTATTGTTATATATTTGAAATTTTCTATTTGGATAATTGTTGGTTTGGTACTGGTGTGCCTTGGTTTGTTATGGCTTCAGGTTGGGAAGCGCGAGAAGCCTCCTGGAATAGTGAATCTGCTAATGTTTTTGGGGCCCCCTCTGGTTATGACTGATGGTGGTTTCTTTCAACTAACCAAACATATTACAGCTGCGCAAAAAAAGGGGATACATGTATGGTGGAATATCAGAAGTCTAGAGGAATCCTTGAAATCTGGTTTTATTCCGAGAGGTTTAAGAGTCCAGATCTTTCCAGCTTGGGAAGCACAGGAGGATTTTAAAACAACTTGGGAAAGGGGCTTGACTCAGTGCTCCAAAATCATTATAAATATGCTTTTGGAACACGATAAGACCTTATTAGAGAGTACTAAGTCCAATATCAGAAATTTGGAAGCTAAATTATCAGGTTTTGACCTTGAAAAATTAGTACATCCCTTCCAGATAAAATTAAATCAGAACTGGATAGATTTGAATGAGATATCATTGAGGGTAAAAGAAGGACGTTTCATAGGGATCGAGACGATTTCACCAATCAGGTTGCATTTAAGTGGAAACACAGGGGCAATAGGAGAATGATGACTGCAAAAAACTCAACCACCGGATATTCTAGCAGTGGAGCCACAAGTGAAAGTGATTTTTTATCAAAAAACAGCGATATAGACGCCGCACCCGACGAGGGAAGAAAAAATCTAAGGAAGGTAGATCAGGGATACAGGAATCCAACTTGGAGGGATGCCTACAAACAGAAGAATTCTCAATGCAAATAGTTGTGGATGATGATCTGGAAACAACAATAGCAACCTCGATACATGTCAACGATGTAGGTAAGCTACAAGTTATTAATTTATCTGACCATCTTCTCACCAAAGATCAAGAGGCCGTTCTTGCTAGAGGACTTACATTCTCTTCCACAAATAAAGTGGTCAAATTCACATTAATAAAAGATGTATACCTCTTCTGTTTCGGGTCATCTATAAACAGCCAAAGCTATTGGATGGCCTTGATGAGACGGACCGACAGGTTTTGGATGATCTTTTAGATCTACTTAAAGAATCCGAAACTTCCTCAGATAGGTCACCATGCCCACTGAGGAACAAATCTAAGGCCTCATAACCCTTGTCTATGGTACCAGCAGTGCAATTGTTCTTTGAATTGACTAAGGTACTAAGGTAGATATTATGAATTACCTTACCAACCAATTGTGGGACATAATTTGAACTCACCTGAGAAGAAAGCACTAAAAGAACTGAGTGAAAATAAAATGTTTGTCATCAAAGAAGCCGATAAAGGTGAGAACATGGTTCTTTGGCCAACCAACATGTACCTTGATGAGGCCAAGAGACAGCTCCTCAATTTACGCTTCTATTCTAGGTTACCATCTGATCCTACTTTGACTTTTCAAACAAAATTTGCACGACTACTAGATAGAGCATTGGAGATGTGCATTATTTCAAAAAAGGAGAATGAATTCCTTTGGATCCCGAAACCAACTGTAGCAACATTTTATCTTCCACAGAAGATACATAAGGACAAACAGAGACCACCAGGATGCCCTATTGTTTCAGGTATTGGCAGTCTTTGTGAAAAGGCGGGCACATCCATTGATTATTTACAGGACCCGTTTCTAATTGACCTCCTAAAGTTTGTACTTCATCACAACTATTTTGTTTTTGATGGTACCTTCTATCGGCAAACATCGGGCGTGGCTATGGGGGCACGTTGTGCACCGTCCATAGCAAATTTGTTTCTTGGCTGGTGGGAGGCCACGGGCGTCTATACTTCTACCCAATACTCAAATAACATCTTGGGGTGGTATAGATTTATAGACAACGTGGCCTTTTTCCGGCATGGGTCGGAATTGGATTGTAGAAATTTCTTGACCACATTGAGTGATAATTCCTGCAATATCTTTCTAACATCTACAATTTCACCAATAGGAGGAAACTTTTTGGATTTGACACTCACGATTCAGGATGGACAGTTGCATACTAACCTTTTTCGGAAGCCAACAGTGACAAACGAATTACTTCATTTTATCAGTTTCCATCCACAACATCTAAGGAAAGGAATCCCAGTTGGCCAATTCCTAAGAGTCAGGCGGAATTGTACAACAGAGGAAGACTTCCGGATACAGGCTCAAGGGCTTACCAATTGTTTCATCCAGCGTGGGTACCCGAAGAAAACTCTTTCCAATGCCTTTGTAAGTGCTAAAACAGAATCACAAGATTCCCTTCTCTCTTCTAGGATACTGACTGAGGACCAACGACCCAGGTTAACAACAAATTTCCACAACCAATGGAAGAGATTTGGAGAGATTATTGCAGATCATTGGAGGATCTTGAGAAGAGACCCCAGAACACGGGACATCGTGAGTGAACGCCCTTTAATCGCG
Organism: Anomaloglossus baeobatrachus; assembly: GCF_048569485.1. Lineage (NCBI taxonomy): Eukaryota > Metazoa > Chordata > Amphibia > Anura > Aromobatidae > Anomaloglossus > Anomaloglossus baeobatrachus. The sequence continues at coordinate 697,015,387 of NC_134356.1, forward strand.
GCCAAGAGAGCCCCAAATCTTGGGGACCGGTTGGTCAAGAGTCATTTCACCAGACCAACACAGCAATTCGGACGTGGTACTATCACCACGGGTTCTTTTCCTTGTGGTGAGTGCAACATCTGCCCATATGTTTCACCCACTCATAGTGTGTTTAACAATACTAATGAAGGGAGCAATCATCGCTTAAAATTTTACATTAATTGTAAAATGGTTTGCGTTATTTATGCAATTATTTGTCCCTGTCCCAAAATTTATGTCGGGGAAACCACCCAGGAACTCAGAAAGCGAATACAAAAACATGTATCCATGATTAATCTGGCTTCAAATGATTTATCTAAGGGCAAGAAGATCACTTCCATTGCCTCGCATTTTTATCCCATCATCGGGGCAGGCCAAATGGATTGAGGTCGGTGGGTCTGGATAGGCTTAGGACAAATATTAGAGGCGGGGATATCACTAAACGCTTGCTTCAATTAGAATCTCGCTGGATTTGGTGCCTCAACAGTGTCACGCCAAACGGCCTAAATGAAGAACTTTTGTTTACTGGCTTCTTGGGCTAGGCTGTTTGGTGTTCTTCTCCCCCTCTGGTATAACATAATATCTATTCTTTGTATTCTTATCCTAAAATTTTGCCTTTGATTGTTTCTAGAACTTGGATTCCGGTCTCCTCTTCATGATTCACCATATCTTGGACTGCTGGATGAAACTTTTGTGGAATCTCTTGAAGAATCCTATTATACTTTTTCAATGTTTTCCACTTCATGTGTAAAAAAATATTGTCACCCATTATCAATGTATTTGAGGCTATTGATTTGCATGTAATCCTTTTCGCTTCTTGCTGGGGTTACACAGGGGCCTGGATATTATCAAAGACATAGGTCCTCATTATCCCATAAATAATCCCCTCTTTCCCTTCTATATGTCCTATTTTGTATGCCCTTGTATTTCTGATTATCTTCTATATTTTGAGAAATCTTATATGATTCCCCTTATTACCTAAAAGATCTAAAATTTTAGTTAACTTTTTTTCCTGTGAATATATTTGACTATCTGACATAATAGGAGTTTGGTCATTATAGATATTGAAAATATTTTTGATATATGTATATCTTTCATCAAAATACATTGTTACATCTACCATATAAATATGATCTCTCCTATTAGATGTCTCTTAGCTGGGAAATTTTATTAGGATCTTAAATAAACACCTTCTTTTGATATGCATAATAAACCATATGTATGTAATCATTTACAAGGTATTCAAAGAGACATATATACAAGAATCTCATTTGAATTATGTACATAGGCTTCAGATCTATTTCTTGCAAATATGCAAACTATACGGTTACTAATCCAACTTCACCCCTTGAATTACGTGTGTGTGTTACTGTATTCATACGGTAGCACATCTTGGTTTCATGAATTGCAAAATAACTGCATGTCTTGATGCCTGCGCATAAATGACTTTCCTTCTATCTCGGAATCTGATTTCTAGCACATGCGTACTGATGGTATTTTGAATGCTACACAACTTCTCTTTTGTGAATAGCAAGATTGCGTAAAATGAAACATGCGCAACAGCACTTTGAATGAATGATACGTCTTTGGCTTTTAGGACTTGCAAGCACTAGGGGGATTGCGTAGGTCGGCGCATGCGCAATGCATTTTTTCATTCCTTCTGTCAAGGGAGGAATTTGGGTGAAGACTGCTAATGGAGTCTTCGTTTGGGATAACAGAGATGGTGCCGTATTAGCTATATATATCCCAGCCGATATTAATGTATCAGACAATGAATACATGAGACATGTTCTCCTTGAGTCAGCATCACCAACTGAACTCGTGTATTGCAAGACACCCAATTATACAGTTTGCATCTCTAACCTTGAAGCTAGAACAAGGCAGTAAGGAGTATTTCACTCCCTATTTTCTCCCAGCACATTGTTTGTTTCTTGTACATTCTTTCTGTGTGAAAGCTACTGATAAGACTTTGCAGCTTCACATTCTGGCTTCATTATTTTTGGTTAACTCCTTCATGACTATACAGCTGGGTCTATGCGATGGCTACATAGACAGACAGATAATTACGCAACTACATCTACATTTTGATTATTTATATACACAGATATTCTTATTACGTTTGAACAAACAAGCTATAGCTCAGGCGACCTCCACACTTCTACCTGATGGGGAGCCTGGCATTTGTGCAGTTGCGACTTCCGGACGCCTGGAGCTCCATGCAGACCGCTACACACCGGTACCTTGTTTAGACATTTTAATGTGTATAAATATATGTTTGTATTGTTTATGTGCCCAGTTCTCTCCTTTATTTCCCCTGATGAAGCTTGTTTTACAAGTGACACGCGTTGGGTGGTGGTTAAGGTACTCCTGGCATCATGTCTGAATCTTCACTGAATCTTTGTTAGTGATGGGGCTTTTTTCACATCTGATTATGACACCTTGGATGTCCAATGCAGGTTGTATGCTACACCACTTTGGGATGTTTGATATCATCAGATTGGTGTTTATTTGATCCTTACCTGAGGTATAACTCAGACTAAGTATAGGATTATCACTATAGGATTACATCTTGTCTTCATTGAGTATATATATTTAAGGACATTGTCTGTTTAACTTACCTGCTGAATACTGTCATTCATTGTCTGTCTGTGATGGTTTTGACATTTTTTGCCCACTATATTTATGCCTTATATATATTCTTTCATGATGGATAGAGTTTTGGTTTTAAATTATTTTATTCTTGTCTAAATAAACTTATTTGATATTTTGTCTATCTTGTGAGTTGAGTGCTTCATTGGCCCAAGCTTATTCTTCCTTAAATTTACTGTTGTTATTGGGCTTTGGACCCACACATATTTATTGATTTAATAATTATTTCATAGTTGTTCATTCCCAATCCCTGTTTGGCTAGTATAAACGTTTGTGACACACTTATGGTGTCAATATACTCACTGCATTCCTAGATGAATTCATTGGGTGTGGTTTGTAAAATAGGGTCACTTGTGGGGGTTTCTACTGTTCTGTCACCTCAGGGGCTCTTCCAATGTGACATGCCACCCGCACACCATTCCAATTAAAACTCAAAAATGGCGCTTTTCCCTTCTTCATTTTGTATTGTGTCTCAAAAGTAGTTTTCAACCACATATGGGGTACCGGCGCACTTAGTAGAAATTGCACAACAAATTTTATGGTCCATTTTTTCCTGTTACCCTAGTGAAAATGAAAAATTTGAGATTTAAGCAACATTTTATTTGGTTAAAAACACATTTTTTCATTTTCAAGGCTCAAAGTTATAAAATTCTGTGATGCACCTTGGGGTTCAAGGTGCTCACAAACCATCTAGATAAACTCTTTTAGGTGTCTAGTTTCCAAACTGGGCTCACTTTTGGGGGCGCACCACTGTTTAGGCACATCAGGGGGTCTCAAAACACAACATGGTGTCTGCTAACAATTCCAGGTAGTTTTGCATTCAAAAAGTCAAATGGCGCTCCTTCCCTTCTGAGCCCTGCCGTGTGCTCAAACAGCAGATTTCCACCACTTAGGGATATCGATGTACTCAGGACAAATTGGTGTATTTTCTCTTGTTACCCTTATGGAAATGCAAAATTTTGGGCTAAAGTAACATTTTTGTTTGGAAAAAAGTAGAATTTTAATTTTTTCCTTCCACATTGCTTTAGTTCCTGTAAAGCATCTAAAGGGTTAATTAACTTCTTGGATGTGGTATTGAGCAGTTTGAGGGGTGCAGTTTTTATAATGGTGTCACTTTTGGGTATTTTCTGTCACCTCGGCCTCTCAAAGTCACTTCAAATGTGATGTGGTCCCTAAAAAAAATGGTTTTGTAAATCTTGTTGGAAAAATTAGAAATTGCTGATGAACTGACCCCTTCTAATTTCATAACCCCAACAAATTTTGTTTCAAAAATTGCGTATGCGTATTGAATTGATGATGCCCTACAACTTTGTAATTCACTTTTTTTCTCTATCTCGTTCCATTTTCTAGATAAAAATGCTAACTCCGTTGTTTTCCACCAGGTGGCGCTATAGGTGGATTAATTGCGTAGCGCATGGATACTTTACTATACCTAGACACCACTTCTATGCCTATAGCTGCTGCCATTCTCAAGTTTATTGCGGTGGACAGGATAAAAAAGCTATGGAACCCATAGGGTGGAGGGGCGACATGACCAGAGGGAAGGGAAGGAGTGATGGGATTAATAAAGGAAATAGGAGTTTGGAGGTTTATGGGATGGCGAATGGGATTGGTTGGAGAAAAGGTGTCCCAGGAGGGGGGGTATATAAGGAGCTGGGGAGGTGTTTTACCTTCCTTTTGCGACTTCCGATGGAGACTGATGTGATCTGGAGGAAGACGGAATGGCAGATCTGCAGGACTTGGAGCGGCTGATACGAGTGGCGATGGTGGTACATGGGGCCCGGCAGTGCAGTCCCACATCAGGAAAACCCCACATGTAACTGTTTAATACTGTTTGGTCGCACCACAGGGTTCGGAAGGCAAGGAGCGCCATTTGGTTTTTAGAGCACAGATTTTCCTATAATAGTGTGTGTACACAATTTCCAGAGCCGCTAAGTGTCAGAACAACAAAAACACCCTTCAAGTCACTACATTTTGGAAAATACACCCCTATGGGAATTCATCTATGGGTGTAGTGACGATTTAGTTTCTGGAAAACACCTATGGTGTCAAACGCAGTGAATGTTGCAGAATTAAAAATTGCAAATAAGTCATTATAGTGCCCGTACATTGTACCCAGCTTGTGCTTCTGGAGACCTGCACCCATTAAATTAGGCGGGCACTGCTGGCTACAACAATGCCAAATATTGAGATGCTAACTGTGGCCTAGGCACATTGTGCAGCTCAGAAGGGAAGGAGCATTTGGATTTGAGAGCACAGATTTTGATGGATTCTTTTTTTGGGGGGAGCCATAGCGTTTTTACAGGATCCTTGTACTACCAGTAACACGGTAGCTCCCTATATGTCCATTAACAGATGATGACCCTGAATGGGGATTTGTGTTTTTGTGGGTAGGGTACAGAACATATTGGATTCCCCTTTATCCTGTGCTCTGCACTGAACACTTACATAGGGGTTTCCATCTACATCTCTGAAATATGTGATTCAGGTGAAACCCACGATGGATCCATTCACTAATGAAGCAGCAAAGTTACTCTGGACTCTGTTTGGCCTTGTTCAGCGGTGTCCATCTTTTCAAAGGTGAACAAAATTTTGATGACCGCACTTTTATGAACGCCTAAAAAGACGGATAAAAAGATGGACACCGTCGGCCCACAGGCCAGATGGGAGGTCAAAGTGACCCTCTCTGCCACATTGCTGTGAATTTTTAGGAATTTTGTCTTAATCATGTTTTTCAGAGATTTACTAATAATCCCCGCTGTAAGCGCTCAGTGTAGAGCGCAGGATAAATGTGAGCCGCACATTACTCCCAGCTTTGAGACGCAGAATAAACAAGTTAGCAGTGGAATTGGCTTTATTTAATATTTTTTATGCCGTTCACCATATGGTATAACTGATTAGGCAACTTTATTCCTCCAGTCAGTACAATTACAGCAATACCAGGTTTATATAGTTTTTTTTAAGTTTGGCTACTAATCACGCTAAAAAACAACTTTTTTACAACATAAAGGTTTTTTGCATCACTGAATTTTGAAGGCTATAGTTTTTTATTTTTCTGCCGACAGAGTCATGTCAGGGAGAAGTTTTAGAATTTATTGGTACCATTTTGAACTACATATCTTTTGATTGCTTACACAAAACTACATATTTATTGGAATATTCATTTTTTTGTTCTTTATTTTCAGATTTTTCTAAAATTTTGACCATTTGTTTTACTTTTTTAGTACTTAGTCGCTTAATGGGACATTACTTCCCATAAGGAAGAGGGGGGGACCTGCAGATGTGTCTTTATAGAGGGAGAAGGAAAAAACCTGCAGATATGTCTTTATAGAGAGCGGAGAGAAAAAGCTGTAGATGTGTCTTTATAGAGAGCGGAGGGAAAAACCTGCAGGGGAAGTTAGGAGTCACCTCACACACAATGGAGTCAGAAGTTAGCTCCGGACGCAGCAGGTGTCAGAAGAAACTTGGGAACAGACAGGCAAGCAAAGACACGGACAGTGTGGGGCCCATGGTCTGGAGCTGGTGGCTTCTTAGGAAAGAAGGGGAATCCCAGGGTTCGCGGGGAGTGCGGAAGGCACCTGTGACCCGTTCCACAGCCCAGGAGCTGGGGGGAGTGAAGGGAAGCTGTCAAAAGGTGACGCAGAGAAGGAAACACCGGCTTCGACCTCCGAAGTATGAAGCCCAATCACAGCGCAGCCTGGCACTCCAACAGCAGAGTGTTTTCAGTGAATAAATAACTTGAACTTCCCCCTCTGTGTCGTCTCATCATTGCAGCACTTCCATCATCGCACCCCTGCACCACAGGCGACTACAACCGCCATCATCCTCCCTGGGGCCTGAGCTTGGACTGTGGAGAGCTGTACCATCCAAACTGCGTTGTCATCCACCCCAGAGAATAAGTCCCACAGTGGTGGCTAATACTCGCTGCACACCACAGGTGGCGTCACGAATAACAACTCCCATCATCCCCATCTTTATTGACACCGTCGGGGTCACGAAACCGGGCCTGGCTGCTGTGACAAACCAAACAGACACCAGTCCGGTGACAAGTAACCCCTGAGACCCCATGGGCGTCTCATGAGCCATACATCACCGAGCACAATGTCAAGCCGTATATCACCAAGCACAGTGCCGAGAATCGGATTGAGTAAAACCTCCACCAAAGGTGAATGCCACAAAAATATAAACATGGTTTAGGCTGAAGTAGAGAGTAGATTGTGAGCTCGGCCTTTCCCTAATATCAGATTATGACTTTATGAATGCTCTTGTGGATAAGTAAGCCAACAGATCTCACAGAGACAAAACTTCACAATCTTGCAGAAATCTTTCCCAGAAAAGCTGGAGATCTAAAAAGACCATCTCCATATCAACGCTTATGGAATTAATGGTAAAGCTCTTTTTGTTGGACACTGACAGTGATTGGAGATACTCAGCATGAACTCCTATCTAAGACCATTATCAATATATTGTGACACATATTATATCAATTGCCCATCCCCTTCTAGAAAACATCTATAATGTGGGGGTATTTTCTAACTAATGTTTGTGCCTCTTCCATTGACCCCTGTCCCTGTGATGACAAAGTACCCGTGAATGCCGGCTGAGCAGCGTTTCTATATATCACGAGTGTTGGGCTCAGAGTTAAAACCCTGCATCACACTATCCTTGACCTCAAATCCACTTTTTTATGGCTGCCCTTATTTCTTGGTTTTTCAGGCTGTAAATGTAAGGGTTAAATAATGGAGGCACCACTGTATATAGTAGAGATAGAATCTTCTTAACGCCGATGGATTGTCCTCTGGAAGGTGACACGTAGATGGCAATAAGGGTTCCATAATACATACATACAGTAGAGAGGTGGGAGCTGCAGGTAGAGAAGGCTTTCTGTCTCCCAGTGGTGGAGGATATCTGAAGTATGGCCACCACTATACAGATATAAGTACAGATAATGAAGAACACCTCAAAGAACGTCTCAGGGGTGGCTATCGCCAGCACTACCATCTCCAGAATAGACGTATCGGAGCAAGCAAGCTGTATAAGAGGAGCAAAGTCACAGAAGAAATGGTCAATGACATTATCACGACAAAAGGAAAGGTCTGAGATGAGAATGACAATGATGAGGGTTACCATAACACCCAAGAACCAGCAGAAAGCCATCAGACAATGGCACAACTGGAAAGTCATTGTGATGGAATACCGTAATGGATGGCATATGGCCAAATATCGGTCATAAGACATAATAGTGAGAAGAAGACATTCAATGACTAAGGAGGTACCAAAGATGTAAAATTGTGCAATGCAACCAATAACAGAAATGTTTGATCCATTGTGTAAGATGACCTGAAGCGCCAATGGGGAAACAGATGACGTGAGAATAAGATCACAAGATGACAGATGGCTGAGAAAGTAGTACATGGGGTGGTGGAGCTGAGAGTTAGTGTAGACTAGAGCCAAGATCAGAAGATTCCCAAGTATAGTGGCCACGTAGACCATAAGAAGAGAAGAGAAAAGAAAGAATCTTACGTCCTGAAGACCCTGGAACCCGAGAAGGAAGAATGTATTAAGACCTGTCAAATTTGCTGAAGTCATCTGAAAAAAGAAAGATTTGGCTAATTATATTCTTAATCTGTCTATATACATATATAAGCCTTAGAGACGGGCAAATATTCGTGTTTGGATTACTCTTACCAAATACCTAGTACTATTCCAGTAATGCAAGTCAATGGGAAATCTTAAAGAAAACCACTTGGGTTGCCCACTGACTGCTTTAGGTTTGTTATTCATGACGAATACTGGAATAATACTTGGTATTTGGTGTGAATAAGGTGAACCTGAATATTTCACTATTCGCCCATCTCTAGTAAGCATGATTGCATGTCTGGTATAGGCCATGAGGTGGACTTACCGTAATCTTGTACTTACAGTATATTTAGAGAGTGTCCGTCTTCTCAGGATTCCTAATCTTCAGGTGGTAACAGTAACAGAATTGTCTTCTATCGGTGAACTTGTGTAAAACAGATAATCACAAGATCCTAGTATAAGGAGAAGGAGCTGAAGGTGTCAGGAGGACGGCTGCTCCCGTCTTTTATAAATGATGCTTGTGGTGAGAAGAAAGCTGAGGCCCTTGTGGGAAAGTCTCAAGATATTGATTAAACTCCCCTTTAGGGATGAGATTGGATCACAGACTTTACTCTACTGGTATATCCTTAATACAATTATTGCAAATTACAATGCAAAAAAAGTATTATAAAAGTATTATAGTATTAAACCATTTGTGGTCTGGATTAGCAATGATTACTGATCACTGACCACTGAATGTCAGATGCTCGAGGTGTCACAGTTCTCATAGATGCATATGTGGCACCCACGGGGAAGGGGTTCAATACTCGTCGCTGGGCCTGGTGATGTCGGGTCTGGGGATGTCACGGTGTGACCTTTGTGCCCGGCTTCATGGCCCTGAGATGTCCACAATAAAAGGGGGTATAGGAGGTGATGATGGGGGTTGTTGTCGTGACGGCATCTGTGGTTCGCGGCCAGGGATTAGCCGCCACTGTGGTCGCTGTTCTCTGAAGTGGATGGTAGTGGCAGCAGAGATGGTCTCGCTTCCTACAGGTGGAGCAGGCCCTGGGGATGATGATGAGGGGAGAGGTACTGGACCGTTAGCACCAAGGCTTGGGGTGGCGGTGCCGGCAATAACAGGCTCACACATTCTCTGCAGTTCCAGGTTGTTTTACTCACTATTATGCTGCGCGCCCGGGTAATACTGGTCACCCGCTGTGATGGGCCTCGTCGAAAACGGATCCCTTTAAAGATCAGTCTGGTATGATGGTCAGTGGACCCTTACTCCTAGTGCTGTGCAAGGTGGATCCCCGTGACTTACAGCTACTTTGGGACCCCAGTCTTTGTTGAGTGAAACTCCCATCCCGTTTGCAGGTGTCGCGGTTCCGTAATGAGGCCTGATGCAGATCAAGGCCCCGGATCCTATATGGCACTGTGCTTCAGGGTCTGTTTTGGCCAGGGAGACATGCAATCTCCCCGTCACGGTAGATTCTGGAAAACCAACTTAAAGAATGATCTTCCCTAGGGTCCTGCACCCTGTGTGGTGCCGGTGCCGAGGGAGCAGTGAAGCTCTCCCCTCGGCAACTGTATGAACTTCTGTGTCCCACCAGAACCACCAGTGAGACTGTCCACTCCTTTCCTCTCCTGCTGGAGAACTTCCTAACTGTTATGCTGCTCCTCACTCCTCCTGGTGGCTGTTCCTCCCCCGGGTCCCTGTCACTAGTGGGTGGCTGCCCCCCATGTTTGGAGACTGCCTTAAAACCCGACCCTAGCCCAGTCCCGAGTGGGGAGGGCAACCTGCTTGTGTGTTTGAGTTGTGTAAGTGCTGAAACCGGTACCAACCTCCTCTGGATCCGGGTTGCGCACTGCACCTTAAGTGAGGTGCAGTACCCTGTAGCGACCGAAGCCTCAGGGGCACCACACATAGTATCCCATTATCCCCTGGGAAAATGAATGTATTAAACTCCTTGGCATGTTATGCCCTTTTGCTTATCCTACTGATTTTTTTAAAAAGTAGCTGTTGAGAGCTATTGGGAGTACCTTCTGATGCTGTGCTCCATGGTGTTTGAACCATTATCCCCTGGGGAAACTGCATTTTTTGAAATCCTCGGTGTTAGCTAGTGGAATAAAGCCTGAGTTCCAGAGTGAAACAACTGCCACTTCCACGGTGCTGCATGCTTCACAAACCACGGTCTAGGAAGCAGGCAATGATGCCTCCTGCTCCCAACCTGCTTTTGGTCAGATGCAATCATCATCATCGACATCAGCTTCGATGTCCCAGCGTGGCGTTCGTTTGTACATAAAACATACATTTCTGAATCATTTGAATAGAATTTGAATAGAGGGCCACTGGAGCCGGTGGTACTGGTGGAGGAGGAGAGCAAGGCCAACACCCAAATGGCCACATTGGCAATAGCACTGTAAAGTGTTATGGAGTACGTATTCCAACTTTCACACTAATGATATAGGGGACGCAGAAAACTACACATGACTGCCATCCTTCCCCAATGTATGTTACAGGGCCCACCTGAGAGCCCTAAGAAGTCTGAGATTTGAGGACAGCCAGTGGCCCTTCCTACATTTGAATAGAGGGCCACTGGAGCCGCTGGTGCTGGTGGAAGAGGAGGGCAAGGTCAACATCCCAACGAGCACATTGTAGATGACCTTTAAAAGTGCTGTCAAATATGTCCCAAAAAAGGAGGTGTGAAACAGACACCAATATAATGTATAAGTTACAGCCCTTCCTAATCGAAAAAGAAGGAAAAATGTAAAAAACGAAATGTGTGAACATATGCTAAAGTGTTTTTTTTTTTTTTTTGGCAGGTTGGGGCTTGATTTGACGTTTTATTACAGTGATTAGGCACTAGAAACTGTTTCTTAGCAATTTCCCCCCTTTTACTTTGGTTTCAGAGCTGTTCTGGCGACTACGTAAACGTCGCGTGCTGCTCTGACCACGTTATTCAAAGACACCAGAAATGCAGTCAGGCCCCTTCTACAGGCTGTGCCCATACTGCTTTAGCCTTTTCCCATCCATTTCAGCCTTTCCCTCAGTCACCACAGGTCACCGCGACAGGTTCAACGTAAAATTATTCTGGTTTCCCATAGACTTACATTGGAGATTGAATATTCTCGAATAGCGGCGAGGTATTTGTTGGATATTTATCAAATCGAAAAATAGGGTATTCGATCATCCCTAGTGTGGCGCCCTGGACTAGCCAGGTCGTCACAGGTAACACACAAACACCACCACTCCCATTAGACAGTTACATTAGCCAAACATAAAATCCTTGTTGCCTCCCTCCAGGGTCTGATGTCCACACCAGGTGGGTCGGAGCCAAGTGGTTGGTCCCACCCACCAAGGAGTTCACAGGTCTGGAGGCAGGAAAAGCTAAAAGTTAGTGTTTGGAAGTGGAAGTGAGAGGAGTCAAGTGAAGGGTGTCTGTGTTTGCGGCCCAGGCACTGACAGCAAGGTTGGCAGACGGTGGTAGCTGTCTGCAGGAGTGGTGAAGCAACGCGGAACCGTAGGATCAGGGTCGGGCGTTGGCCCGCCGATACTGATCGGGGAGCGAAGTGAAGCCAGCACACACAGGCAGGGCCATCGGACCCCGACCAGGCTTGGTGCCGCCGACAATAGTCAAATCCGAGTGTGACAGGAACCCCATGGGTTTCCTAACAGCCAAAGACCCGATAGAAGGCAACCGCCCACACCGTGAGGGTATACAGCTACCGCCTAAGGCTAGAGACCCAAGGGCCAGCGCCTGCGGGCAAACGGGCTCCTCTGGCAACCATACACCAGGGAGCGGACTACCGTTGGGGATCCATCATAGTCAAACAAGTACTGGGATAGACAGCTGCCATCACCTGTCCGGGGAGAGACACTGCAGCCGGCTGCAGGACCCGTCCATCCAGCCGTTTGGTTTACCGAGGACTTTGTGCATCTCTTACTGAGTGAGTACACCCGTGCCATCAGGCACCACGCCGCGCTGTCCCTGCAACCCTGCACCTCACCAACCCTGCCTCCGCGTCACACCACCGGGGCCCCAGGACCAGCGACCCCTATCCACAGAGGGGGAAAACAACATCCCAGCTGCTCCCTACCATCGCTCCCGGGATCCCCGTCACCAGCAGCGGTGGTGCCCATCTTCCCCACAACCCGTGGGTGGCGTCACGGACTAAATCCCACAAACCAACCACCCCTTTCACTCACGGGCAAGGAGCGCCGCTCGAGTCCCCGGATCCGGACCGCCACCGAGCAGCAGCAGCAACGCCGGACCCGAGCGTTAGCGAGAGCGCAGCAGCGACGGCGTCCTCCCCACCCGCGACAACTTGGCGTCACGAACAGGATTGGATCCCTCTACTTACCAGTAGAAGTGCGCCTTGTGATCTCCGTCGGCGGCGTCCGGCCGAAAATTTTGAAGCGCCGCCATCTTGGCGCGAAAATCTCCCGCTCAAGCGTCTTCTCCGAGCAGGGAAGGCGCGAAAGCGAAGCCCTGCCCCAACAAGCGGAAGTGCTGAAGAGAACCAAGGGGGGACGGGAAAAAGATGTCTGCGCCCGACGGAGCTGTTGGAGGAGTGGCGGTTGCAGCTGCCGCCGCACCCGTGGTTGAAAACGGGATAGCCCTTGCTCCGGCCGCAGGAGCTGGGGGGGCCGCGGGCCCAGCGGTCGCCCAGGTGATGCTGTTCTCCCTGCCCTATGTGCCCGGTGCTACCTGGCTACCGCAGTACGATGGGAATCCTGATGCTCTGCAGGTGTTCCGGAAAAAGATTAGCCCGGTCCTCGTTTTATATCCCTTGGCTGATAGGCAACGGGCAGCGGTAGTGCTAGGGCAGCTAACCGGCGCGGCTGAGCAAAAGGCGAAGACCTGGACCGATGCGGACCGGGCCTCGGTGACTACCATTTTTGAGAAACTACAAATCGCTTTTGAGATCCGCACAGAAGCGGAGCTGAGGATGCAGTTTTATCAGTGCCGACAACGGCCTGCGGACAATGTAAGAGACTATGCCCTGCACCTGCAAACAGCCCTCCGTATGCTGAAATGGGTGGACAGTATTAATGATTCGGACAGCAATAAGATGCTAGTAGAACAATTCCTGCAGGGCTGGGGTCCGCGGAAGACCGTAAGCAGCTGCAGCTGTGGGCCCTAGAACACCCCAATCTGGACTTTTCCATGCTGAAAGAGCGGGCCAGCAAGGTCCTGCAGGCCCCAATGCCAGATGCTCCTGAAGCGGCTTCATGGCCGGCTGAAACCGCTCCTATCATGGTGGTACCTCCACCCCCGGCTCTACCGGCCCCGGCAGCGCCCGTCGGGATGATGGAGGAACTAGCGGCCCAGGTCCGCTGCATGGATGGAGACCTGGCCAAGATCCTCGCCGCACTCCAGCTTCCGACGAGAGTCAAGCCCCCAGGAGGAATCCAGCTCGCCGACAGCCCAGAGGATGTCCCCTGGATGCAGCGGAGAAGGACCAATGACTCACAGTATGGGCCTCCTATCTGTTACAGGCGCAGCAAGCCTGGCCACTACTCTAGGCGGTGACCGTTAAACGAGCAACCCCTGGGGCCAAGGGCCAATCCTCAGGAGTAGACACCAACGGCCCCCCCGATTGGCGAGACCGGTATGTCGGAGCTCGCCCCATCATCCCCCTGGCAGTGGACAGCGTCCCGCTCATCCCCCTCTTGGACACAGGATCACAGGTAACCACTATACCATATACACTGTACCAGCAGTATTGGGGCACTGACGAACTTGCCCCCTCTGATGATAGCCTGACCCTTATCGCAGCCAATGGGCTCCCGCTAACCCAGGTGGGCTACAAGCAAGTGACCCTGACTGTGGGACGTGCGGAGTTAAAGAATCAAGGGATGATTGTGGTAATGAATGAACCCAGTGATCACAACCCGAAAGTAATCTTGGGGACCAACGTGATGGAGCATTGTATGAGTGAGGTGCTGAATTTGCTGCAGCAGTTGGCCGCCACAGCAGGAGGGGGCCGATAGAGGGCTGTGCAGCGTGAAATCCGGGCCCTTCTGTATCGACAGCAAGTGAGCTCGACTGGCGGAGAGATTGGTGGAGTGAGGGTGATGGATGTGGCCCCCTTAGTAGTGCCACCCCGAAGTGAAATGATGATCTGGTGCAGGACAGCAGTAGGCCCCCAGGGGCGCGACTACCCGGCGATGGTGGAACCCATGCCTTCTGAACACTGGCCCACGGTGATGGCGGCCAGAGGGGTGGTTGACGTTAAAAAGGGGAGAGTGCCTGTAAGAGTGCTGAATTGTGGAGAGGAGGAAGTCAGGCTCCCCCGTTACGCTACCCTCGCCAAGTTGCTCACCTTAGACCCTCACACCATTCACGAAGCTGTCCTTCCTACCTCAGCATCCCCTGCCAGTAACCATTCACCCCCTGAACAATTAGAGGAGTGGTGCCAGGAACTACACGTACAGTTAGGTCCATAAATATTTGGACAGTGACACAAGTTTTGTTATTTTAGCTGTTTACAAAAACATGTTGTGACGGGGTATGCAACAGAGCAGTGAGGGACGCCAGGCCAAGGAACAATCCAAAGGGCTTTATTGGAACCACAAAGAATAAGCAGCAAACATAAATATAAATCCTTCAAATCTGCAAGGAGTCCACAACAGAAAAACAAAAGATCCAGGGGCACCGCCTGGTATTCCGATGCCAGGGGAATTAGGGCAATGGTCCTTATATGAGTTCCTTGAGTCCAACAGGTGAACAACAAAACGCAATCCCACGTGGCCGCGGATCTCCAGTCTGTAACAGTCCACACACACAGACCCCAGGATCCAGCCTCAGCTATGGATCCTAGTCCTTCTCCAGCCGAGCTCCAACTAACTGAACTAACATGCTCTTCTCTCCTGGGATCAGCCCCGTAGTTGGGCACACCTCCCCCTGGCCATTTGATGCATGAATGGACTTTAGACTGCTGGCTCTGTTCTGTTTACCAAGTTGTAGATTGGAGAAGTCCCATGTTGAGAAGAACAATAGATATGCAACCCCCACCAAATCAATGACAATAGCTACTGCTGAAGCCTGAGTGCAATATGATACAGGCTGGGGGAAGGTATAGTCACTTACATCCCAAGACATAGTATTACAGCAAATACAGTGAGAAGGTAAAATACATCACATGGCATCTTATACAAAAATATGGAATGGAGAAAACTACATACATCATGACAATTCCTTCCCCTCCCAACTTGTGTACGTACTAGGGACCTCTACAGGTCACTGGTTAAGTACACACAGGCAGAGCGTTACTTACATGTGGCTTCATGCAGCCACGAATTGGCATCGTAGCTCTCCCACATCATTGCCCAGGAGAACAGCTGCAGGCAGACCCCCCATCACCCCAACCACACATCGCCTGACTCCAAAACCAAAGTTCAGATCCACAGTGGCTGTGGGAATAGTCCTCCATTGTCCACCAGCCAGTTCAATGACAATCCCAGGTCCTCTATGGATTGCCTCAGGCCGAACCACTCGGGGATCAGCCAGTGTGAGGAAAGCACCCGAGTCACAAAATCCAACAAGTCTCTGTCCATCCAGCACAACCTCCTGCAAGTGCTTACCTCGATGAGCAGAAGTCGTCATAACTGCGGGTCGCACCCCGTAAACTCCTGGTGGTGCAACATGGGGGGCTGAGTCACTAGGCCAGTCCTCACATAACGGTGCCACATCTTCCTCCATGGCACTGGGCTGTAAATAATTAACAATCCGATTGGGTGCAGGATCAGTCCTCATTTGAACAGCTGGGCAGGAGACTTGCCGATGCCCTGGCTGTCCACATTGATAGCATCTGAGCTGGGTCTCCCTCCATCCAAGGCGTCCTCTTGGGTAAGGGGTAGGGGAACTTGGAGGCCGGCTCCCACCTGAAGGTGCTGTAGGGGTTTGAGGATGATTCCTCCATGGCCTGGCTGGGCATGAGGCCTGCAAATGCCCGGGATGCCTACAAACATAACACCTGCGCTCTGTTACTTCCTCTCCCCGGCGTATTCCAGAAAGTGCAGTAGAAGCAACTGGAGGCACATTAACACGGGTATCAACATGTGGTGGCTTAGAGGAACGGGGAACAATGGGGACAGAATAACTGGGGGCATCCGGTGTTGTGGAGCTGTTAGGCGTCTCTCCATCCTCCAACAGAACCCTCCACTGAGGCTTGATAGTGAGCACCTCATCAGCTAGAGCAGCAGCTTCCTCCACTGTCGCTGGTTTTCTCTCACGCACCCATTCCCGGATCTCAGCGGGGCACTGGGCAAAGAATTGTTCTTTTAGGATGACCTGCAGGAAGGTCTCCCAAGATAAGGCCTCCTCTGCCTCCAGCCAGCGATTACATATTTGTTTGAGTCTATGAGCATATATCTTAAAAGACACTTCCCCATCACAGGCTGAAGCACGGAACTGAGTCCTGTAAGTGTCTGGGGTCACAGCATAATGTTCTAGAATAGTCTGTTTAATATCCGCATACTCACAGTTCCACCGAGGGTCCATAGCTCTATAGGCTTCAGCAGCTCCCCCCTCTAGGAGCCCAACCAGATGCCGGACACGCTCCCTGTCCGGGACTTCCATTAATCGACACTGATGCTCAAAGTCCTGGAAGAAGCCCTCAATGTCGCCTGCAGCCTCATTAAACGGCTTAAAGTCTTTGCGGGACACCCTGGGAAGTTCCCTCATGATGGGTGCTGGGGTTACAGTCTGTCTGGAACCTCTCGCGGCTTCCACAGCGAGCTGCTTATCCAGCAGTGCCATCTCCTCCATCCTGCGCTCCTTCTCTTCAGCTCCACGCATGGCCTCCCTCTTATCTTCTATGGTGGCCTCATCTCCAAGCAGTGCCATCTTTTCCTTGTACCACACAACCCATTGACTTTTTTGGGTATTCACCTCCAGCTCCCGTCTTTCCTCCCTTTGCTGTGAGGATCCTTCCTCCACGTCATTTTGAGAGCAGACTCCTTCTAGCGCCTCAATCAGCTGCTC
Source organism: Anomaloglossus baeobatrachus (assembly GCF_048569485.1). Taxonomy (NCBI): domain Eukaryota; kingdom Metazoa; phylum Chordata; class Amphibia; order Anura; family Aromobatidae; genus Anomaloglossus; species Anomaloglossus baeobatrachus. Next base: position 697,032,603 of record NC_134356.1, read on the forward strand.
CTTGGAGAGTCCTTTGAAACGAACTCCTACTTCACGGGCCTTTGATTGCAGGCTCCCCAAAGTCCAGGTCTTGTACTCTGCAGTGCTGGTTCCTGATGTTGAGCCATTGTCCTCCATTCCTTCTGCTCTGATCCCACCGCTGCCACCAGTTTGTGACGGGGTATGCAACAGAGCAGTGAGGGACGCCAGGCCAAGGAACAATCCAAAGGGCTTTATTGGAACCACAAAGAATAAGCAGCAAACATAAATATAAATCCTTCAAATCTGCAAGGAGTCCACAACAGAAAAACAAAAGATCCAGGGGCACCGCCTGGTATTCCGATGCCAGGGGAATTAGGGCAATGGTCCTTATATGAGTTCCTTGAGTCCAACAGGTGAACAACAAAACGCAATCCCACGTGGCCGCGGATCTCCAGTCTGTAACAGTCCACACACACAGACCCCAGGATCCAGCCTCAGCTATGGATCCTAGTCCTTCTCCAGCCGAGCTCCAACTAACTGAACTAACATGCTCTTCTCTCCTGGGATCAGCCCCGTAGTTGGGCACACCTCCCCCTGGCCATTTGATGCATGAATGGACTTTAGACTGCTGGCTCTGTTCTGTTTACCAAGTTGTAGATTGGAGAAGTCCCATGTTGAGAAGAACAATAGATATGCAACCCCCACCAAATCAATGACAATAGCTACTGCTGAAGCCTGAGTGCAATATGATACAGGCTGGGGGAAGGTATAGTCACTTACATCCCAAGACATAGTATTACAGCAAATACAGTGAGAAGGTAAAATACATCACATGGCATCTTATACAAAAATATGGAATGGAGAAAACTACATACATCATGACAATTGTTCAGAAATACAATTATATATATAATATGGGCTGAAAGTGCACACTCCCAGCTGCAATATGAGAGTTTTCACATCCAAATCGGAGAAAGGGTTTAGGAATCATAGCTCTGTAATGCATAGCCTCCTCTTTTTCAAGGGACCAAAAGTAATTGGACAATGGGCTCTAAGGGCTGCAATTAACTCTGAAGGCGTCTCCCTCGTTAACCTGTAATCAATGAAGTAGTTAAAAGGTCTGGGGTTGATTACAGGTGTGTGGTTTTGAATTTGGAAGCTGTTGCTGTGACCAAACAACATGCGGTCTAAGGAACTCTCAATTGAGGTGAAGCAGAACATCCTGAGGCTGAAAAAAAAGAAAAAATCCATCAGAGAGATAGCAGACATGCTTGGAGTAGCAAAATCAACAGTCGGGTACATTCTGAGAAAAAAGGAATTGACTGGTAATCTTGGGAACTCAAAAAGGCCTGGGCGTCCACAGATGACAACAGTGGTAGATGATCGCCGCATACTTTCTTTGGTGAACAAGAACCCGTTCACAACATCAACTGAAGTCCAGAACACTCTCAGTGAAGTAGGTGTATCTGTCTCTAAGTCAACAGTAAAGAGAAGACTCCATGAAAGTAAATACAAAGGGTTCACATCTAGATGCAAACCATTCATCAATTCCAAAAATAGACAGGCCAGAGTTACATTTGCTGAAAAACACCTCATGAAGCCAGCTCAGTTCTGGAAAAGTATTCTATGGACAGATGAGACAAAGATCAACCTGTACCAGAATGATGGGAAGAAAAAAGTTTGGAGAAGAAAGGGAACGGCACATGATCCAAGGCACACCACATCCTCTGTAAAACATGGTGGAGGCAACGTGAAGGCATGGGCATGCATGGCTTTCAATGGCACTGGGTCACTTGTGTTTATTGATGACATAACAGCAGACAAGAGTAGCCGGATGAATTCTGAAGTGTACCGGGATATACTTTCAGCCCAGATTCAGCCAAATGCCGCAAAGTTGATCGGACGGCGCTTCATAGTACAGATGGACAATGACCCCAAGCATACAGCCAAAGCTACCCAGGAGTTCATTAGTGCAAAAAAGTGGAACATTCTGCAATGGCCAAGTCAATCACCAGATCTTAACCCAATTGAGCATGCATTTCACTTGCTCAAATCCAGACTTAAGACGGAAAGACTCACAAACAAGCAAGACCTTAAGGCTGCGGCTGTAAAGGCCTGGCAAAGCATTAAGAAGGAGGAAACCCAGCGTTTGGTGATGTCCATAGGTTCCAGACTTAAGGCAGTGATTGCTTCCAAAGGATTCGCAACAAAATATTGAAAATAAAAATATTTTGTTTGGGTTTGGTTTATTTGTCCAATTACTTTTGACCTCCTAAAATGTGGAGTGTTTGTAAAGAAATGTGACAATTCCTACAATTTCTATCAGATATTTTTGTTCAAACCTTCAAATTAAACGTTACAATCTGCACTTGAATTCTGTTTCAGAGATTTCATTTCAAATCCAATGTGGTGGCATGCAGAGCCCAACTCGCCAAAATTGTGTCACTGGCCAAATATTTCTGGACCTAACTGTAGGTACTGAAACCACACCCACGCATCACAAAGAGGGGGTATACCGGGTAGTGCAAGAGTATGAACAGGTTTTCAGCAAATACCCATTAGATTTCAGGAGGATTAGGGGATTCAACACCATATCCCTACAGGCCTACACCCACCCATCAAAGAGAGGTATAGGCCCATTCCGCCAGCACACTATCAATGCGCTAAAGACATGTTGAGGAACATGAAGGAGGCGGGGGTCATTCGGGATAGTTGTAGTCCCTGGGCAGCCCCACTGGTGCTGGAAAAGAAGAAGAACGGCACCATGAGAATGTGTGTGGATTACCTGAAGATCAACCAGATCACGCATAAAGATGCCTATCCTCTCCCCCGTATCGAAGAGTCGCTAGCTGCACTGAGAACTGCTAACTTCTTCTCTACCCTCGACCTCACTAGCGGGTACTGGCAGGTAGCGGTCGCGCCAGAGGACCGTGAGAAGATGGCCTTCGCCACTCCCATGGGACTCTGTGAATTTAACAGCATGCCGTTCGGGCTGTGCAATGCCCCTGGGACCTTCCAACGGCTAATGGAGTGCTGCCTGGGACATCTCAACTTCGAAACTGTCCTACTGTACCTGGACGATGTGATCGTGTATTCCCAGACGTACGAGGCCCATCTGGAACATCTGACTGAAGTGTTCGCGTCCCTAGCCAAATATGTGATGAAATTGAAGCCCTCTAAGTGCCACCTACTGAAGCCCAGGGTGCAGTACCTCGGACACGTGGTGGGCGTGGAAGACGTCGCCCCAGATCCCGAGAAGATCACTGCCATTCAGGACTGGCCGAGGCCGACCACGGTGAGGGAAGTGAGACAGTTTCTGGGCCTGGTGGGCTACTATCGTCGTTTCATTAAGGGATACACAAAGATGGCCGCCCCCATGCAAGACCTCGTCGTGAGACAGACCAAGGGTGGCAGGCCCTCTGGAACCCCGTTGGCATGAGAAGAGAAGCACGAAGAGTCCTTTCGCCAGCTGAAGACGGCCTTGACCGGGGAAGAAATCCTGGCGTACCCTGACAATAATCTCCCATTCATCCTCTACACCGATGCCAGTAATGTAGGCTTGGGAGCCATCCTGTCCCAGGTCCAGAACGGAAGGGAAAAAGGGATCGCCTATGCCAGCAGAAAACTCCGGCCCACGGAGAGGAACCCTGAGAATTTCAACTCCTTCAAGCTTGAGTTCCTAGTCCTGGTGTGGGCCATTACTGAGCGATTCCACCATTACCTTGCAGCCGCTAAGTTCACCGCCTATACGGACAATAATCCATTAACCCATCTGGACACGGCCAAGCTGGGCGTGTTGGAGCAGCGGTGGGTGGCCAGGCTGTCTAATTATGACTTCACGATCAAGTACTGAGCCGGCCGCAAGAACACCAATGAGGACGCACTATCCCAGATGCCCCACCTTTCGGATGAGGGGCCGGAAGGCGATGATCTCGAAGAAATCGAGCTGCCTGCATTTCACCGGCCACCAGTCAAGCAGTTGCATGTAAAGCAGCAACAGGCGAACCTGGACCCGCTGCCCAGGCAGGGATGGCAAGAAACCCAAGACCAAGCGCCTGCCGTCCAAGTGGTCAAGACCATGATTGAACAAGGTTCCACTAGACTGGACCCTGCTGCTCCGCCTGAGGCCCAACGGCTGTGGAAAGAACGAGCCCGGCTGCATCTGGACGAGGGGAAACTGTATCGGGAATTGATCAACCCGAAGACCCATGAGAAGGTTCGTCAGCTGGTGGTTCCTCAGGCTAGTGTGCCCGCAGTTCTCCGGGCTTACCATGACGGTGCCGGGCACTTTGGGTGGAAGAAGTTGGAGATGCTGTTGAGAGAGCGGTTCTATTGCAGTGGGATGCGGGAGTCTGTGGAGGCCTGGTGCCGAGAATGTGGTCCCTGTGCACTGAGAAGAAGGGATGAGGCTAGCCAGAAGGCCCCTCTACGCCCAATCATCACTCATCAGCCGCTGGAGTTGGTCGCCCTGGACCACGTCAAACTTGCCCCTAGCCGAAGTGGGTACACCTATGCACTGACCATCGTAGACCACTACTCGAGATTCATGGTGGTTGTCGCAGTCAAGGACCTGACCGGCCGTACCGCCGCTAGAGCATTCCAGGCCTATTTTTGCCGACCGCACGGGTACCCGGAGAGGGTGCTTACCGATCGGGGTCCGGCTTTTGAAGCAGAGGTGTTTCAAGAATCCTGCCAGTTGTACGGCTGCGAGAAGATTCGGACCACGCCTTACCATGCCCAGACTAATGGCATGTGTGAGAAGATGAACCTCTGGTCCTGGGTCTCCTCAAGACGTTACTGTTAGAGGAGCGGAACCTGTGGCCAGAAAAGTTGCCTGACCTGGTCGATATGTACAATAATATCCCCTCTAGCTCTACCAAATGTACACCAGCGTATTTGATGAGAGCTCAGCCAGGCCGGTTGCCGGTGGACCTAGAAATGGGCTTGGAAGCTCCAGAAGCCCTCCCTTCGACTGCTGGATGGGACACTCGGCGGAGAGCACAGTACCGACAGGTCCAGGAATACATAGAAAGGATCCTGTGTCGGAGCCGGAAACAGCAGGAACTGTACTTCAACAAGCGGGCTCCTGCTGGTCCCTTTAAACCTGGGGATGTAGTGCTGAAACGAAAAAGGAGAACCCATAAGCTTGATGACCAGTGGGAAGAGACCCCGTATGTCATACAACCCACTGAATGGGAGAATGAGAAGGCCTACCAGATTAGTCGTGACCAGGGGAAGACTTCGGCCACGGTTTCCCAGGACCACCTGAAGAGGTGCCCATCTCCGTTGAAGATGGCAGCTGAAGTTCCAGCCCCCAGACCAACCGGGGAGAAAGAAAAAGAGGTGAACCATACAGTGATGGGTGATTTCCCAGCGGACTGGCCTACACAGAACGGCGCGGTGCTTATTCCGGTAATAATGTTCCCACAACCCGTGGAGGAAAAGGAGACGGAAGTAACCGCCAGTGAACCAGTGCCCAGGGCTGCACTTGTGCCCAGTCCCCCTGAGTCTCCGCCGGCCCCACACAGTAGATGGGAAGAGGAACTGACTGTCTCTTCTGTCCCCTTGCCCTCCACAGATTACATTGGACCCAGAAGGTCCACACGCCCCAACCTAGGCCAACCCCCGCTTAGGTGCAGGGAAACTACCATTTAGGGGTGTCATATGTTAAGTGTGTAAATATGTGAATGAATGACAAAAATCAACCGAAGATCATCTGATTAGCTACAGTGATTATCCTGGCCGTTGCCGGCAAGTTGTCACCGGAGGGACTCTGTGTGTTTTACTACCCACATGAGGAACTACTCATGAACATGGCCGAGAACTGGCAGGCCACCCACGAACTTACATAGTTACATAGTTACTTAGGTTGAAAAAAGACCTAGGTCCATCTAGTTCAACCTTCCTCCACCAGTTCTACATTTGGTCACTAAGTCATTTATAACCAACAATGTTGTGTGTACTGAGGAAATCATCCAGCCCTTTTTTAAAAGCTGTTGTAGTATCAGCCATTACTACCTCTTGAGTAGGGCATTCCACAGTCTGACTGCTCTAACTGTAAAGAACCCTTTCCTATTTAGCTGTCGGAATCGCTTTTCTTCTACTCACAGTAAGTGCCCCCTGGTCCTTAGTATTGTCTTTGGAAGAAATAAGTTATGTGCCAGTCCTTTATATTGACCACACATGTATTTATACATATAAATGAGATCTCCTCTGAGATGTCTTTTTTTTAAGCTAAACATATCTAACTTTTTCAACCTCTCATCATACGGGCGGCCTCCATTCCTTGTAATAGTCTAGTTGCCCGCCTTTGAACTGCCTCTAACTTCAGAATGTCCTTTTTAAAATGTGGAGCCCAAAACTGGTTCCCATATTCCAGATGTGGCCTTACAAGTGATTTATAGAGGGGTAACAATACGTTGGGATCACGGGATCTAATCTCTCTTTTTATACACCCTAAAATCTTGTTTGCTTTAGCAGCTGCTGCTTGACATTGAGTGCTGCTGCTCAGCTTATTTGTAATGAGAATACCCAAGTCCTTCTCCTGTTCTGTAGTCACGAGTTAACTTCCATTTAATGTATATGCAGCTATAGGATTACTCCATCCTAGGTGCATTACTTTACATTTATCAACATTAAATCTCATTTGCCAAGTATCTGCCCATTCTGACATCTTATCCAGATCTTTTTGTAATATTGTACTATCAAGGTCAGTTTTTAATATCCTACATAGTTTGGTGTCATCAGCAAAGACTGACACTTTACTATCAATCCCATCCACAAGGTCATTAATAAAGAGATCAAAAAGAATCGGTCCAAGCACAGATCCCTGCGGCCCCCACTGCTCCCAGTACAGATCCCTGTGGCACCCCACTGCTGACTATAGCCCATTTAGAGAATGTACCATTTATAACTACTCTTTGTTTCCTATCTTTTAGCCAATTCCTTACCCAGTTGCATATAGTTTCCCCTAGTCCATGCTTCTGGAGCTTTAGTATAAGGCTATTATGTGGTACAGTATCAAATGCCTTTGCAAAGTCCAAATAAATCACATCAGCTGCATTACCAATATCTAGGTTTGCACTTACCCCCTCATAGAACCCCAACAGTTTGGTTAGACATGACTTATCTTTCATGAATCCATGCTGTTTGTCAGTTATCATATTATTTTCTGCAATATATTTTTGCATGTCATGCCTTAAAATGCCCTCAAAAACTTTGCATACTACTGATGTCAGGCTTACTGGACGGTAGTTGCCTGGATCTACCCTCTTACCTTTCTTAAATATCGGTACCACATCAGCAATCCTCCAATCCTGAGGCACCAACCCTGTTACAAGCGAGTCTAAAAAGATGAGATACAGTGGTCTGTCGATAATGGAGCTCAATTCCTTCAATATTCGTGCATGAATGCCATCTGGCCCTGGGGATTTGTCAATGTTTAGTTTACTTAGACGTAGACGTACTTCTTCTTCTGTAAATTAATTATATCGGGTGGTGACCTTTGATTTTTCTCTTGTTGAATGATACCTGATACAGTCAGTTTCTTGGTGAACACAGATGAGAAATGCCTATTTAATATCTCAGTCTTTTGTTTGTCCTCTATATCTAACTTGTTATTATATTTTAAGGGGCCAATACTATCCTTTGTTTTCTTTTTGGCATTAATGTATTTATAAAAGATTTTGGGATTTATTTTAATGTCATTGGCGATTTTTGTTTATGTTTCAGTAGCTAGTGAACTGGTGGGCTTGTAAATAGTTTTGTGGGATAAAAACCGTTGCCGCCTCCGGAGAGGCAGATTGGAGGAAGGGCCCGCAGCAGAGCAGGCTGGGGCCCGGCCACCACCAGGACCGGTGGCCATCCTCCGGGGGTCAGGGGTCCCCCTGGTCGTGGGGTCCCCTGAAGTGACAGCCGGGTGCGAGTAACCGTACCCGTTCCCGCTCGGGCAGCCTGAACCTGGACTGGGGTCAAGGGGTGCTGCCCACTTCTTAGGGGCAGCATCAGGGCTAGGTTGCTTGGGTGGGAGAGCGGAAGACATCCGTCTGTCCGTCCGTTATTATTAAAAGTGTTTTTATATGTGCAACGTTTAAGTGATCTAACAAAAATGCTTATGTTTGAAATGTTTACATGTTATTTATGTTTTTACAGTTTTTGAAAAAAAAATAAAACCAGTGATGGACGGGCAGCCCACGGACGGTCTGCATTTCACCAAGGGGGAATGTGGCGCCCTGGACTAGCCAGGTCGTCACAGGTAACACAAAAACACCCCCACTCCCATTAGACAGTAACATTAGCCAAACATAAAATCCTTGTTGCCTCCCTCCAGTGTCTGATGTCCACACCAGGTGGGGCGGAGCCAAGCGGTTGGCCCCACCCACCGAGGAGTTCACAGGCCTGGAGGCAGGAAAAGCTAAAAGTTAGAGTTTGGAGGTGGAAGTGAGAGGAGTCAAGTGAAGGGTGTCTGGGTTTGCGGCCTAGGCACTGACAGCAAGGTTGGCAGACGGTGGTGGCCGTCTGCAGGGGTGGTGAAGCAATGCGGAACCATAGGACCGGGGTCGGGCGTTGGCCCGCCGGTACCGACCGGGGAGTGAAGTGAAGCCAGCATACACAGGCAGGGCCATCGGACCCCGAACAGGCTTGGAGCCGCCAACAATAGTCAAATCCAAGTGTGACTGGAACCCCAGGGGTTTCCTAACAGCCAAAGACCCGATAGAAGGCAACCGCCCACACCGTGAGGGTATACAGCTACCGCCTAAGGCTAGAGACCCAAGGGCCAAACGGGCTCCTCCGGCAACCATACACCGGGGAGCGGACTACCGTTGGGGATCCATCGTAGTCAAACAAGTACATCAAGGTGCAGGGAGAGACAGCCGCCATCACCTGTCCGGGGAGAGACACTGCAGCCGGCTGCGGTACCCATCCATCCAGCCGTTTGGTTTACCGAGGACTTTGTGCATCTCTTACTGAGTGAGTACACCCGTGCCATCCGGCACCGCACTGCGCTGTCCCTGCAACCCTGCACCTCACCAACCCTGCCTCCCCATCACACCACCGGGCCCCGGGACCACCGACCCCTACCCACGGTATAATCTAGTTCTGGGTACTTTTTGTTCCAGGAAGCAAGTTAACAAGACAATCATAGGCACAATGGGGCTGCCAATCTTGAAACTTTTTTTCTGAAATACATCCTCAAAACCAGACAGAGAAGAGGGAAAGCTTTCACACCTCGGGAGTTCTACTGGAGGAGGGGTCAACACAGGTCTATCCCTGAGGCTTTTATCAATCCAGATGGCTAAAGCCACAGTGTCTTCCAAAGACTCAGGAGTTTCGTACAGAACTTTAGCTTCTTTTAGACTTTCAGACAGGTCCTTACAAAAATGGTTCTAAAGGTGGGGTCATTCTACCTGGTGCCAGTGGCCCATCTGCAAAACTCTGAACAAAATCCTCTGCTGACCAATTCCCTGCCGAAGCCTACGTAGCTTGTACTCAGCAAGGGAGACTCAGTCTGGATCCTCATTAATGAAGTCCAGTGCCACAAAAATCTTATCTGACGACCGAAAGGACTAAGAAAACATTCTCACTCTCTCTCATTATAATATATAATATAATGAACTTTGGTTCCTAATTGACTTAAAATGGGAAACGTTTATTCTGATTTAATGTCAGATAGTTTGAGAAAACTTCAGATGTGTCTTTTTTGACACCTGATGGAAACTTCTGGTTTTAAATGGATAAAAAATACACATTGCAATTAAGAATTAACTTAACTAAAATCTGATTTATACGAGGGGCTGCTGATAAGTCTTTGGCTTTCTGATCTTTTTTGTTTCTGTGGTAATGAATGTTACATCACATGAAAGCCTTACGTGTCTAATATTTGTTTTCAAAATGTTGTGTTTGTTGCTCATGGCAACAGTGTTCTACGCACGCGGGAAAACAAAATGACGGAGTCTAATGCGATATTCACAGCAACTGAGAGCAGAGGAGGGATGAAATTCTTGTTTCTGCAAGGAAAGTCCATGGCGGATATTCATGGTGATATGTCGCAGACATTGGGGGATCAATGCCCTTCATATTCCACAGCTAAGAACTGGGTTGCCAAATGTAAAACTGGCCACTTCAGGCCCAATGATGAGGAACGTCCTGGGCGCCCGAGAGGGGTTGTTGTTCCGGAGATCGTCGATGTTGTGCACAACCTCACACTGGAGAATCCACGAATTTCAGCTAAAGCAATAGCAGACATCATGGAGATTTCCCAGGAACGTGTTTGTGTCATTATCCATGAACATTTGGACATGAGGAAGCGATCTGCAAAGTGGGTCCCCAAATGTATGAAAACAGATCAGAGAAGCATGTGTGCCGCCCCCGCGACAGCCAACGAGCTGCTCGGATCCGGATCCGCAGTGGCTCGAGGGGTCTCCGGACCCGAGGCGGGGTCACGCGGCCCCTCGAAAATAAAAGGGGGGGAAAAGGGAAGGATTGGATAGTGTTCGTGACGCCACCCACGGTTCGTGGTAAAAGTTGGGATACCACCGCTGCTGCATTTAGGGGAGAGGGGAGCGCCCGGGAGTGATGGAATGGGAGCTATTGATGTTAACCCCTCCATGGGCAGGGGAAGGTGTCCCGGGACTCGGTGATGGAAGACTGAGGACCCGTTGGAAGCAAAGGGGCACAACGTACTCACACAGTCCAGAGATGCTGACACTGACACCAGGTAAACAGAAGTCTTGAATGCCCTGCAGCCTTAGTCTGAACACGTTGGGTCCGTGCCCTTTTGGCATTGCTGGTTGGTCTGAAGCCTTGTCCCTTGGCACTGTGTTTTCACTTGGTGGATCTCTTTCGCCTAAAACTACTTGGGTCCCACTCACCTGCATGGCTAGCAGAGTGAGCTTGCTCTCAGGGTTCACGCTTGGGATTTTCTGGACGATTTTGGGAAGTCCTAACCCTCTCAGTGCGCTAGTACCCCGATTTTGGAGTGGGTGGAGAGCGGTTCATGAAGATTACATCATCGTCGGTTGAATTACTGGGCTGCATGAAGCTGCTTTCCAGCCTAGGGTCCGTGTACCCCGTCGTGCCCTGGCCCCTGCCTGGTTGTAGTACAAGGCCGCTAATCTGCCCTCCGTTGCAGTACTGTGCCCCCCATCAGTACCCCCTGTGACCGGGGTTCCAACTCCTTCCAGGCCAGACCAACGTCTGGCAGCTGGGAGATGGGTACAGGAGCCCAGCTCCGCAGCGTAACCTTCCTGTCACCGCTGACTGGCACTTCTCCTCTCTATAACTCCTCTAACTCTATTCCTGACACTTCTGGCCCTCCTTCTACCATCCCTCCATCTGGGCGGCCCTATTTCCCTCAGGCTGCCCAATGGGTGTTTGGTGGGTGTGGTGCAGAGTGTTCCTCAGGATTTGTGTATACCTGTTCTTAGCAACACCAAGGGGACAGGACCTGTAACCAAGGAAGAGCGGGTACCATGCAGAAGGGCAGATTGCACGGCACCCTGTGACGACCTGATAGGCCAGGGCATCACACATGCGAGTGAAAACTTCCCGGTCCATTTGTCAGCGTTTCTGGACTGATAAGAACTTCCTGGATCGACTGCTCACTATTAGAGATGAGCGATGTTCGAATCGAACCGTTCACTAATTTCAAATTCGTGTGGCTTTGTTCGGTGTTCGAGTCGTTCGACAAACTTGAATGATTTGCTTAACGTTCGACCGTTCGAGTTACCGTTCGATAACGGTTCGATCACCAAAAGCGTGGCTTTTCACAGTAAGGCTATGTGCTCACGTTGTGTTTTTGCATGCGTCCTGCATCCCCAGCACAATCCCTCTCTCTTGCCTACTCACCGATCAGCTGCACGGCTGTCACAAAGCTCTGGCGGCTATTCCTCTTTTGAAAATGGCTGCCACTCATTATTCAATCTCGTATTCCCTGCTTTCCCTGCCCACCGGTGCCAATGATTGGTTGCAGTCACACACGCCCCCACGCTGAGTGACAGCTGTCTCACTGCAGCCAATCACAGCCGCCGGTGGGCGGGTCTATATCGTGCAGTAAAATAAATAATTAACCCCATTACGACAGCCTTACAGAGATTAACGGCAGGCAGAAATAAGAGTATAGCGCCCCCCCCGCGTCAGAAAATCTCCGGGGTTTCAGCTGGGGTAGCTGAGACCCTGGAGATCATGATTCAGATCGTTTTTTCCAGTCCCCGCTCACGTGATCACCGGTATATACTGTATACCGATGATCAGATTACAGTAAATGACAGCGCCAACAAAAAATTATTTATCTCCCATCTGGCATGAACAAACATGTCAGATGGGAGATAAATCTCCTCCCCGGTCCTCTCCAATCTCCCGGTGTCGCCAAAGTTCCCCTCCAACCCCCAACCCCTTCCCGGAAACCAAAAATGGCCACGCGCACAGCAGCGCTCCTGCCGCATTCACCCTACTCCTCTGATTTCTGTTGCATGTGCCATGACACATGCGACAGAAAACTCCTCCTCAGGCCCTGCCAGGTCACCAGCTATAACACCCTCCCGGTGTTCTCCGGTGTCCCACGGTACCTGTGCAGCATTGATCCCCTGCGGCCCCCTCCTTCACAATAGACGCTGCAGCATGCAGAGCTCGGCTGTCAGCTCAGCTTCCTGTCTTCAGTCACAGTGAGATGCTGAGCTCACAGCACGGACTCTGCTGCTGTGACCTGGGGAGGGTAGGTGCAGATTCATTGCACCCACACGCCTCACATGGAGGGTGTGCACTCCTAGAAAATGGGGGATACGTTCTCTGACTGTGACCCCAAATTCTAGAAGGTCCAGAGTTGTCGTGGGACCCCCTTATTGGATTACTGTGGACCAGATTTTTTTTTTCCGTACAATAAATTGGTGAAAGAGGGAATGTGTTGGGGAGTGTTTTTTCAAAACATTTTTTTTTTTGTCTATTTTTTATTTGTTAGTACTGACATTTGTGATGTCGGGTATCTGGTAGACGCCATGACTTCACCAACTGCTGGGCTTGATGTCAGGTGAGATTACAGGTGGTATTAACCCCATTTATTACCCCGTTTACCACTGCACCAGGGCACGGGATGAGCTGGGGTGAAGCACCAGGATTGGCGCATCTAATGGATGCGCCACTTCTGGGGTGGCTGCAGCCTGCTATTTTTAGGCTGGGAAGGGCCAAAAACTATGGACCTTCCCACCCTGAGAATACCAGACCACAGCTGTCCGATTTACTTTGGCTGGTGATCCAATTTGGGGGACCCTACTTTTTTTTTGTAATTATTATTATTTATAAAATTATAAAAAAGATCCTGGGGTAACCTCCAAATTCGATCACCAACCACGGTAAAACTGCCAGCTGTGGTTTGCAGGCTACAGCCGTCTGCTTTACCCTAGCTGGCTATCACAAATCGGGGGACCCCACGTCATTTTTTTTTTTAATTATTTATTTTTTGGCTAAATACAAGGCTAAGCACCCTTTAGTGCCACATGAAAGTCACTAAAGAGTGCCAGCTTAGAATATGTAGGGGGGTGGAACACTATATATTTGACATCTGTCTATGTATCCATCCATCTTAGCTTTTTTGGCTGCGTGCCTGCGATTAGGGTTTCAAGCGTTTTGGACGCTGTGTTTTCGCTGGGTTGTACAATACAATTGTAGTGGAAGGATTTTTAGAAATCTCCTGCCACTGTGCTTACTTTCTCCACAGCCAAAACTGACATCTGGCGCTGCAAAATGTCAATTTATGCTGCAGAGAGGAGAGTTCTCCGTGGAGAGAATAGAGCTAAAGTCAGCAACAGCCCGCACCTGTATCGAGGTCATGGGCAGCTGCGTTCTTCCGTGGACAACACTCACATCGCCGTAGACTCAGTGTCGCCAGATTGTGGGCACATATCCTAAAAGCTAAACATTTGCTGCTAGAGCAACATTTTTGTGATGCCCCTGGGGGTTCAAAATGCTCACTATACCCCTGAATAAAATCCTTGAGAGATCTACTTTCCAAATTTATGTCACTTGTGGGGGATTTCTGCTGTATAGGTAACTTTAGGGGCCCTGCAAATATGACAGTGTCTGCAGTCTATTTCAACTTTTCCAAAATTCAAATATTGCTCCTTCCATTCCAAACCCTCCCATTTGTCCAAATATAGGATTCTGACTACATGTGGAGTATCACCGAGATCATAAGAATGTGGGTAACAAACTGTAAGGTCCACTTTTTGGTGTTACCTTTTGAAAAGTGAGAAATTTGGTGCTAAAGCAATATTTTTGTGAAAAAAAATTAAAATTTTCAATATGACGGCCTAATGTTATTAAATTCTGTAAAGTATCTGTGGGTTCAAGATGCTCACTATATCTCTAGATAAAATTCTTAAGGGGTCTAATTTCCAAAATGGGGTCACTTGTGGGGGTTTCTGCTGTTTAGGTACCTTAGGGGCCCTGCTAATGGAACATGGTACCCGCAATCTAGTGTATTTCTGCCAAATTTGCTTTCTAAAATTCAAATATTGCTCCTTCTGTTCCGGGCCCTCCCATTTGTCCAAACAGAGGTTTCTGACCACATGTGGAGTATCAGCATGCTCAGGAGAAACTGGGGAACACATTTTTCATTCCATTTTGTTGTGTTACTTCTTCTAAAATAAATATATTGGCACTAAAGTAACATTTTTTAGGTAAAATTATATAATATATATTTTTTTTCATTCCACATTGTTTTTTTCCTGTGAGGCACCTGAAGGGTTAATAAACTTCTTGCATGTGGTTTTCAGTACTTTGAGGGGTGCAGTTTTTAGAATCGTGTCTCTGTGGGGTATTTTCTGTCACCTAGGCCTCTCAAAGTAACTTCAAATGTGATTTGGTTCCTAAAAAAATGGTTTTGTAAACCAAAAAAAAAAATGGGAAATTGTTGATGAACTTTGACCCCTTCTAACTTCCAAACCCCCAAAAAATTTGTTTAAAAAATTGGGCTGATGTAAAGTAGACATGTGGGATGTGGAGACACGGGGCTCAGTGGGTGCTCTCGTCCACTAAAACCCACCGCCTTTAGAAAGACAGCGTGGCTCAGGGCTCATCCCAACTGAACGCCGACCTCCTTAACCGTGGGTGTAACACTACTCAGACAACACAGGGTGAGGGAACCACAATAATTAGACTTTATTGGATCCCCAAATAATTAACGGCACATAACACATAACCAGCAAAACACACAAATGTAACAGGCAACAGAGTCTCACCCTTCCGCTGGCTCACCAGGGATTTAGAATGTCCTTGCCTCAGAGGTTCCAGGGCCGCTTACTCCAGTCCAGCAGCACCCCGCTTTTGGCGGGCACCCACCAAGAAAGGAATAATGCCAGATTTAAGAAGCTGTCTGAGGTCTGCAAAGTCTGTAACAGGTGACTGAACTGTCCCAACCTTAGTGTCCTCCTTAGGTAGTCCTGGTTTGATGTTACAATCCTGGCAGCCGGGGTCGAAATCCCTAGGCTGTGGATATAGTCTCCAACCGGAACCGGAGTCCCTAGATTGAAGCCATAAGATATCCTGATCCTCTAGTCAGCTCCGAAGAGCTTAGACTGGATCCATCAGCATCCATCAAGCTGGTGGCTTAAAGAAGTCCCTTTTTATAGCCACAGCCTTCCACTTAGATACACTGCGTCCTCATCGATTGGTTGGACAAGAGCGCCTCTCCCATTGGATGAATCTCAAGCTGCATGGACAATGTTCATCCAAATGATGTCTACAGAAAGACTGAAGATATCTACATGGAGTCTGCAAGTCACAGACTCAACAATGGCTACTAAGGTAATCACATTAGCAATACACAACTACAATACAATGGTTACTGGAAAAGTCTGGAGAACAATACATCTGGCTTTCAGTGCCCAACACAATTACATTGAGTCAACAAGAGTCTTGTAAAAACAATTAGGGACTTCTCCCCCTTCTATAAACAATCTATCATGCTGTCTGGCTGAATTTTAAGAAACTTTAACCCATGAGAGTCCATGTCGTCACATGGGAAATCCAATTTATTAACTATTTTGTGTGACATAACTCTCTGGTTTAAGGGCATAAAAATTAAAATTTTGAAAATTGCAAAATTTTCAAAATTTTTGATTTTTTTTCATGAATAATATATATTGTCCTAAATTCACAACTATCCTGAGCTACAATATGTCACAAAAAAAAAACAATTTCAGAATCACCAGGATCCACTGAAGAATTCCAGAGTTATAACCTGTGAAAGTGACAGTGGTCAGAATTGCAAAAAATGGCCTGGGCATTAGGCACAAAACTGGTTTCGTCCTTAAGGGGTTAAAAAAAACAACAAAAACCTGCGGTCCCCCCAATTTTGATACCAGCCAAGATAAAGCCACATGGCTGGAGGCTGGTATTGTCAGGATGGGGAGCGAAACAATATGGGGAGCCCACCACCCTAACAATATCAGCCAGCAGCCGCCCAGAATTGCCGCATCCATTAGATGCAACAGTCCCGGGACTCTACACGGCTCATCCCGAATTGCCATGGCGCGGTGGCAATCTGGGTAATAAGGAGTTAAATGGCAGCTTATAGCTGCCAATAAGTCCTAGGTTAATCATGGCAGGCGTCTCTTTGGGATACCTTCCATGATTAATCTGTAGTGAAAGTAAATAAACACACCCAACGAAAAATCCTTTATTTGGAATAAAAGACAAACCCCCCCCCCCTCATTTACCACTTTATTAATCACCAAAGACCCATCCAGGTCCGAAGTAATCCACACAACGCTTCCAGCTCTGCTACATGAAGCTTACAGGGAGCGCCGTAGAACACGACCGCTCTGTGTCAGCTCCACGCAGCAACTGAAGTGAGCTGTGCTGTCACCGGAGACTTCACTCAGGTAGTGCCGGTATGTGCGGGTATGATGGAGGATGGTGTGTGCGGGGATGATGGAGGCCGGTAACTGCAGTGACGGCACCACTGATCGCATGGCTCACTTCATTCACTCAGGGGATTTGCGGTCACCGGTGCGTCCTTCACAGGTGACTGCAAATCAGGCTGCGACACAGACAGAGCCGCAGGATGACTATAAAGGCGGGTGAAGTTCATCCGAGTTCATTCTCATCGTGCGACTGTCTGTGTCTGCTGTCAGCGGGCATGGAGCCGAGCTGAATGGCAGAGCAAGCATCCAGCGCGCATACATTCTGCATCAATTCTGCAGTCACAATACATTCACATGTGCTGCCAAATCGCTGCAGAATTATATGCATGGACACTACACAATGTGCGCAATGTTAATAATAATATCCAAATTCAGTGTATAGTGTACGGGGGTGGGGGCGGGGGTTCCTGAAATAATGGCGATCTCCACTTTTTTTTTCCTAACCGCACGTACAGTGGGGCGGTGCAGGCTGTCAGCCAATCACACACACAGCAAAGTGGATTTTTTTGCACACAAGCAAGGGCATGTTTCATTGGCGGGCGGCACGGTGGCTCAGTGGTTAGCACTGCAGTCTTGCAGCGCTGGAGTCCTCGGTTCAAATCCCACCAAGGACACCCTCTGCAAGGAGTTTGTATGTTCTCCCCATGTTTGCGTGGGTTTCCTCCAGTTACTCAGGTCTCCTCCCGTTACTTAGGTTTCCTCCCACAATTCAAAAATATACTGATAGGGATCTTAGATTGTGAGCCTCAATGGGGAAAGTATTGCTGATGTATGTAAAGCGCTGTGGAATTAATAGCGCTATAAAAAATGAATAAATATAATATTATAATATTGGCTCTGTATGTCCTTGCCCTATAAGGACTTCTGAGTAGTTTCACTTTTGGACACCATAGAAGGAGTTTACTCTGTGTATACGGACTTCATACCAGAACTGGCTCATCTGGATCAATTCGTGCACCTCCTGATTTGTCCTGTGGTTTCTACGCTGGTAAGCTGAACCATTTTTTTTGTGTTTTCTATGTGTTTGTATGTGTTTGTGTTTGCCTGCCATTGTTTTCAATGGGGATCGAAGGTGTTCGTCGAACGTTCGATGAACACACCCGCCGTTTGACGAACCGAACAAAACTCGAACACTAGGGGGCGGCTCATCTCTAGTCACTATGGATGAGACCTTTTTGTATGACCCTGAAAACAAGGAGCAGTCAAAAGAGTGGAGGCACAGTGGTTGTCCTCATTCAAAGAAGTTCAGGGGGCAAAAATCAGTCACTAAGGTGATGGTGTCTGTGTTCTGGGATAAGAAGGGTGTGTTGCTAGTGGACTACCTTCAAAAGGGTTCCACCATCAATGCAAGGTATTACATTGAACTTTTGAACCAATTGAAGGCAGCTCTGAAAGCCAAAAGGCGCAGCGAGCTGTCCAAAGGAGTCTTGTTCCTGCAAAACAATGCCTCTGCTCAAACTGCACAAGTGACCATGGCAAAACTGGCAGAGCCGGGCTTCAGCTGGTTGACCTCCCACCTTATTAACCAGATGTAGCTCCCTCCGACTATCATCTGTTTCCAAACTTGAAGAAACACCTCAAGGGTACCAAATTTCACACCATTTCTGATGCCATGTCTCCAACGGATGACTGGTTTGAGGCACAACAGA
This sequence comes from Anomaloglossus baeobatrachus, assembly GCF_048569485.1. Lineage (NCBI taxonomy): Eukaryota > Metazoa > Chordata > Amphibia > Anura > Aromobatidae > Anomaloglossus > Anomaloglossus baeobatrachus. Next base: position 697,051,132 of record NC_134356.1, read on the forward strand.
CATCCTTCTTCTTGCTAGGCTTACAGAACTTGGAATACTGATGTAAGACGTTTTGTCATCAGAGGAGAGTATGTGGAATAAATGTAAAGTTTCCATACATTCTTGTTTCTTTTTGGGTAAAGCCAAAGACTTATCAGCAGCCTCTCGTACAATGAGTCATTTTCTGATAAAAGCTTGTCTTTAGGATTTAATTTGATTTTCTCAACACATGGGACACGACATTAGATTTTTCCAGTTGTTTTCCAAATTATTCTCTACGGCTTTTCATTGTGTTTGTGTGATTCCTTCAAGGTCTTATTCCCACCAGATTTGCATAAGTATAAAGCCAGGTCCCTTACTGCAGCATTTGTTTTACAGGAGAGATTCTATAATTAATGACATAACATTTGTTCCAAGAAAAAAAATTCATTTTTCTCTTCATCACCGAAAACTGGAGATTTTTATCTTGGTGATTAAACTTTTATATTCGGATTCTGAAAATTTGGGTACAATGAGTTAAACTGGACCACAACAAAAACTAGTAAATGTAATCTAAAACTCAAGGAATAGTTCATCCATATCATTCTTTCCCTCCCTGTCCTAATCTCTGGGTTTTTGGATGCTGAATTCTTAAGATATGATTTTGATGTGAAAATCGTTGGACTACAATCTATTTGGCAGAGGTCTTGTGAATGGCGGTGGGTACTGCACTTAGAAGGTCTATGGCTGAAGCAGAAGTCAGGATCAAAATTGAGGGGAATACTAGGAGAATGGATAGGATAAAATAAAGACTTAATCAGATAAGACGGCCCAAGGGTCAAAGCAGAGAGACCAGTCCACCAGTGTGAGGACCCCAACACGCAACATCTCAAAACCCAGATTTCTGAACCCCTGTTGGAGCCGGACAAAATGTTCTTATTTCTTTTCTAGTTCTATAAAAATAGGAACTTATGAGTCCAAACCCTATGTAAATAAATTAATATATTGTTTATAAAATGTGATGTGTTTCGCACTCTTACGTGTTATTCACCATCTTATCGGGTTAAGTGATACTCAAGGTTTGGTCATGAGCTCCGCACACTTTAATTTTTATATCTTCAGCTAACATTTCATTTATTTTACAATCTTTAGGGATGAATCTGGGATGGAATCTGTCATCGGTCAATGAGTTCTTCATTGTGGGCTTCGAGAATCTACAGAATTTCCGGATTATTCTCTTTCTAATTCTTCTTCTGATCTACACGGCCATCTTAGCTGGAAACCTATTGATCATCTTATTGGTATCAACCACAACTTGTCTCCAGATCCCCATGTACTTATTCCTCAGTCAGCTGTCCTTATCAGATATTATACTCACCTCAACCATTTGCCCAAACACTCTTCATGTCATTTTTAATGGCGGTGCCACCATCTCAAAGGTTGGCTGCATAACCCAGTTATTTGCATTTTCAATGTCCATGCTAACTGAGTGTCTTCTTCTAACGGTCATGTCCTATGATAGATATGTCGCCATCTGTAAACCTATGCATTATGTTACTACTATAGATTTTAATGTTTGCATCCGATTAATTTCCTTTTGTTGGGCTTCAGGTTTTCTTCTGACCATCCTAGCCACTGTCCTGATCTTCTGTCTTGACTTCTGCGGCTCAAATCTTGTTGTGAACCATTTCTTCTGTGATCTTGGACCTCTTTTGCAACTGTCCTGCTCAGATACATCTGTTCTGGAAATATTAGTAGTGATTTTATCCACCCATGAAATGACCATTTTAACCATGTTCATCTTCTCCACCTATGTCCACATTATTCGCTCTATACAGAAGATATCAACAACAACAGGTAAAGAGAAAGCCTTCTCCACGTGCTCCTCCCATCTGACTGTAGTTTGCATGTGTTTCGGATCACTCATTGCCATCTACGTGTTTCCATTTGGAAAAAAATCATCTACCATCAACAAAATCTTGTCCTTACTCTACACTGTGGTGACTCCATTATTAAACCCCATCATCTACAGCCTGAAAAACCAAGAAATCAGAGTCACCATCATGAAAAGATTCAACCAGCTGAGGCAAATCTTATCATCAAATTAGACATTCCCAGAACCTAGAAGAATAAGGGAAAGATAATGAAGACCAGGAGTAATCTATGTGCTACGTGTTAGCAAAAATTGTTCTTTGTTAGTGTTGATGTCAACAATTTCATTGATCTTATCACAAACTTCGAAAGCTCCAGATAATTCATTATGTATGAATAATCCACACTGTTGTGTGTAATTTATTGCTAGAGACAAATGAATCTGCTGAGATTCCTATTCAAGAGATTTCTTGAATTTGGCACAAATATTCAAAACAAATCAAATTACTCAAATTGCCGACTCTCCGCGCTGTTTGACCTGTTCTTTCCAGCATCCCCGGTGGAATAATTCTTTGGCTTTCATCACTGTGCACCAGCACTTCTGCTGCCATATAAACATCCAATGCACCGCACATGTCGTGAGTTTGTGGCACATGTCGTCATGTCATGACATACTGTATCTTGTGATGCCAGAGGCTTATTACGTTTTGGAAGACTGGTGCAGAGTGAGGAAGGGTAGAGTAGATACCACACACAAAAGTAACTATGGAAAGACTAGGCGGAGTAGAATGGAGAACCAGAATGTGGAATGTCGCATGGTCCAGATAAAAGGCAGCGTAATTATTACCGTATTTTCCTGGATTGTAAGAGGCACTTTTTTGCCCCCAAAATTGGGGGTAAAATGGGGGTTCATCTTACAATGCGGATATGGCTTACCAGGATGGTTGTGGTGGAGCTGAGTCATAGCAGTCAGGGTCGGCGATACTGAGGGTGTCACTGCAGTGTCGCGACAAGTGTATTGGGCGGCCTGCGGCCTCTATTGAATCGCCCACGGCTGACGCGATGAGCTTCAAGAAAATGGCTGTGGAGGTGGCATGTGTGCAGATTGACGCAATGAACTTCAAGAAAATGATCTAGGAGGCTTTTCTGCGCACACATTTGCCTCTGCTGACATTTCCTTGAAGTCCATCACATCAACCGCGTGTGATTCAATGAAGTCCGCAGTCAGATCAGGCACCCACTGCCGCAGCGACACTCCGTCCTGTGACCCTTCTGAGTTCTCCACTGCAGTGACACCCCCGTAGGATGCTAGCAGACCAATGGCGCCCGTCACTGTGATACCCCGAAGCCGCAGTATTGCTGACCCTCTATCCACTGACCCTCCTGAGACGCAAGACCCCCTCCTCTGAGCCCGTGGCATCACTGACCCTGCCTCCTGTGAGCTTCCTGATCGGCTCCACCAATGCCACTCCCCCCCAGTTAGTATTAGGATTAAGACACATTGGAATTATAAGATGGACCCTCATTTTAACATTAAAAAATTTTTTTTCCCATTTTTCTCCTCTAAATTTGGGGCACATCTTATAATCCAGAGCGTCTTATAAAATTAAAATACGGTATTGGCTTTTTAACCATTTTCTAGGCTTTTTGAAATTCAGCAAAATGAGTCATCTGGATTTCATTATGTTGAAAACACACGTATTTTGCAAGATATTTGTCTTCTGAATATATTTTTTTGCAAAGTTACACCCAAAATCAGTTCATCACATACACATATGCTAATCTCTATTTGGAGATTGTTAGTTATAAAAAATATTTACAATTAAAGCCACCACATGGTTGATATCTTCCAAAAATATCTCCAACCTTTTCCATAGATGGTGTCTGCTTTTTCCGATGTCTTTCTTTGGAATGGAGTCACACACAATTGTCCGAGTCTGCTTCATGTTTAGACATGTTCTAATTTTATACAATGTATCCTCATCGATCATGGCCTTCAAAGGGTTACCAGGTGGAGATCTGGGGTTCTGCTGAGGTCTATCATTAAATAGGGCTGCAGTTGGTCCCCTTTGATTTCTTCTGATTCTGGGCAGAGCAGGCTAATGTATGTTTTTCCTATTTTGACCTTGGCTTGTTTATTGACGTTTCTCCTACCTCACAATTTTTTACTTTTGGTTTTGACCTGGTTACCAGACTATTCTCTTGCCCTATTTTGCACTACCTAACAGCAGTCCTTCAATGGAAGCTATTCAATGGACCCCGTTTTAAGACCAGATCCTGTACAGGGGTTAAAGGCTTCCAAAGTTATCTGCCAGTTGGAGTGGCTTGCACAAAGTCTGTATGTCTTAGCCTTTTTGGGCTTGTTGCCTCTGACAGACATTACATTATATGTGGCTCACCCATATTACGGATCCCCTGTAAGTGATGGTTTAACAAATGCAAGTGTAGCGTCCACGGGGCCTTAGGGTACTCGTCACCGGACCAGTGGTTCCTTGGGGTAGCTGTGACTGGCCTGACCCGGTTCCGTGACCCCATCGGCTACATGTTAAATAAGAACAGCAAATGGACAAGTTGTGAAGATGTAATTTACCCTCTCACTGTATATGCTGTGATACTATGTCATGATATGCATATTTCCCTGGTTGTATTAGTTGTAATTCATGTATTTCCTTGGGGGAGCTACTGATCTCAATGTGTCTCTCTCATACAATTGTAGTCTTGGCATCTAATGTGATTATGTAAATAGCCTGTCCTCTTCTTTCCAGAGTTGTGTATCTAATCTGTAATTGAATTGGCCAGTGAAGGAATAGTCATTGTTCTGCACAGCAGGGGATCCCTTCATCTACTGTGGCTGGCAGACATATCGGAGCCCTGTGATGGACCAAACCATTGATGATAGGATGTGTGACCCCCACCCCCTGAACATGGTGGGCTGGTCAAGGAGCACAGACAATGCATTTCCCTTTTTGTAACTTCAGAGTGAGCTGAAACTTGAAGGGAGCAGGAGCTCCAGCCTGTGTGGCTGTGGACACGGACGGAGCTAGGCCTGTGTGGCGGCCCGTGGGATTGTGTGGAACTCTTTGGACTACTGTAAGGACGATTGCTTTGTAATCCGGTCCGAGGATTGTCGGGAAGGGCCCCCGAATCTGTTTTACGTGGACTTATCGTGTGCTGTTCCAGTGTTCTTGTGAATAAACCTGTTGGATCGTTCCTCGGCCTGTTGTCTCTCCTTGCTCTGCTGTACACCCCGTCACAAACTGGTTGGCAGCGCTGGGATCAGAGCAGAAGGAATGGAGGACAATGGCTCAACATCAGGAACCAGCACTGCAGAGTACAAGACCTGGACTTTGGGGAGCCTGCAATCAAAGGCCCGTGAAGTAGGAGTTCGTTTCAAAGGACTCTCCAAGGAGCAGCTGATTGAGGCGCTAGAAGGAGTCTGCTCGCAAAATGACGTGGAGGAAGGATCCTCACAGCAAAGGGAGGAAAGACGGGAGCTGGAGGTAAATACCCAAAAAAGTCAATGGATTGTGTGGTACAAGGAAAAGATGGCACTGCTTGGAGATGAGGCCACCATAGAAGATAAGAGGGAGGCCATGCGTGGAGCTGAAGAGAAGGAGCGCAGGATGGAGGAGATGGCATTGCTGGATAAGCAGCTCGCTGTGGAAGCCGCGAGAGGTTCCAGACAGACTGTAACCCCAGCACCCATCATGAGGGAACTTCCCAGAGTGTCCCGCAAAGACTTCAAGCAGTTTAATGAGGCTGCTGGTGACATTGAGGGCTTCTTCCAGGACTTTGAGCATCAGTGTCGATTAATGGAAGTCCCAGAAAGGGAGCGCGTCCGGCATCTGGTTGGGCTCTTAGAGGGTGGAGCTGCTGAAGCCTATAGAGCTATGGACCCTCGGTGGAACTGTGAGTATGCGGAGATTAAACAGACTATTCTAAAACATTATGCTGTGACCCCAGACACTTACAGGACTCAGTTCCGTGCTTTAGCCTGTGATGGGGAAGTGTCTTTTAAGATATATGCTCATAGACTCAAACAAATATGTAATCGCTGGCTGGAGGCAGAGGAGGCCTTATCTTGGGAGACCTTCCTGCAGGTCATCCTAAAAGAACAATTCTTTGCCCAGTGCCCCGCTGAGATCCGGGAATGGGTGCGTGAGAGAAAACCAGCGACAGTGGAGGAAGCTGCTGCTCTCGCTGATGAGGCTCTCACCATCAAGCCTCAGTGGAGGGTTCTGTTGGAGGATGGAGAGACGCCTAACAGCTCCACAACACCGGATGCCCCCAGTTATTCTGTCCCCATTGTTCCCCGTTCCTCTAAGCCACCACATGTTGATACCCGTGTTAATGTGCCTTCAGTTGCTTCTACTGCACTTTCTGGAATACGCCGGGGAGAGGAAGTAACAGAGCGCAGGTGTTATGTTTGTAGGCATCCCGGGCATTTGCAGGCCTCATGCCCAGCCAGGCCATGGAGGAATCATCCTCAAACCCCTACAGCACCTTCAGGTGGGAGCCGGCCTCCAAGTTCCCCTACCCCTTACCCAAGAGGACGCCTTGGATGGAGGGAGACCCAGCTCAGATGCTATCAATGTGGACAGCCAGGGCATCGGCAAGTCTCCTGCCCAGCTGTTCAAATGAGGACTGATCCTGCACCCAATCGGATTGTTAATTATTTACAGCCCAGTGCCATGGAGGAAGATGTGGCACCGTTATGTGAGGACTGGCCTAGTGACTCAGCCCCCCATGTTGCACCACCAGGAGTTTACGGGGTGCGACCCGCAGTTATGACGACTTCTGCTCATCGAGGTAAGCACTTGCAGGAGGTTGTGCTGGATGGACAGAGACTTGTTGGATTTTGTGACTCGGGTGCTTTCCTCACACTGGCTGATCCCCGAGTGGTTCGGCCTGAGGCAATCCATAGAGGACCTGGGATTGTTATTGAACTGGCTGGTGGACAATGGAGGACTATTCCCACAGCCACTGTGGATCTGAACTTTGGTTTTGGGGTCAAGCGATGTGTGGTTGGGGTGATGGGTGGTCTGCCTGCAGCTGTTCTCCTGGGCAATGATGTGGGAGAGCTACGATGCCAATTCGTGGCTGCATGAAGCCACATGTAAGTAACGCTCTGCCTGTGTGTACTTAACCAGTGACCTGTAGAGGTCCCTAGTACGTACACAAGTTGGGAGGGGGAGGGATTGTGAAGATGTAATTTACCCTCTCACTGTATATGCTGTGATACTATGTCATGATATGCATATTTCCCTGGTTGTATTAGTTGTAATTCATGTATTTCCTTGGGGGAGCTACTGATCTCAATGTGTCTCTCTCATACAATTGTAGTCTTGGCATCTAATGTGATTATGTAAATAGCCTGTCCTCTTCTTTCCAGAGTTGTGTATCTAATCTGTAATTGAATTGGCCAGTGAAGGAATAGTCATTGTTCTGCACAGCAGGGGATCCCTTCATCTACTGTGGCTGGCAGACATATCGGAGCCCTGTGATGGACCAAACCATTGATGATAGGATGTGTGACCCCCACCCCCTGAACATGGTGGGCTGGTCAAGGAGCACAGACAATGCATTTCCCTTTTTGTAACTTCAGAGTGAGCTGAAACTTGAAGGGAGCAGGAGCTCCAGCCTGTGTGGCTGTGGACACGGACGGAGCTAGGCCTGTGTGGCGGCCCGTGGGATTGTGTGGAACTCTTTGGACTACTGTAAGGACGATTGCTTTGTAATCCGGTCCGAGGATTGTCGGGAAGGGCCCCCGAATCTGTTTTACGTGGACTTATCGTGTGCTGTTCCAGTGTTCTTGTGAATAAACCTGTTGGATCGTTCCTCGGCCTGTTGTCTCTCCTTGCTCTGCTGTACACCCCGTCACACAAGTGTCCAATACAGATGGAGATGGAAGGAGCCCCTGAGAAGCGTGTCACCGGTTGCAGCGGTGACTGGGGTCTTGGCCTCTTCCGCCGCCGACCCTTCCTGCGACTAGTCCTCTCCCAGGGGCAGTACTGGATGGCAGTGGGGATGCTTCACAGCACCACTCGCGGTATGCGGCCAAGAATTAGCTGCCGCTGCACAGTCTCTCTCCAGGGCAGGTATCATGTGCAGCCGGGATGGTATCACTCCCCACGGGTGGAGCGGGGTTTCTCTGGAGGTTGGTTGAGAATGGGGGTGGCAGTCCCCGGGAGCGCAGGAGCGCAGGGCAGCGGCAGTTACTCACAGAGTCACCAGATGCAGGTTCCAGTCACTTTATTTACTGGCTCAGGTGGCATCGCACCCCGGGTGCTGGTCCTCGCCATCAGAGACTCCGGTCGATCTCGGGCAGGTCAGAGGCTGTATCCAGTTTTGGTAATCTGTGGCCTTTCTCCTCCATGCACAACTCTGTACTCTTCCCCGGTCTCGGTCCGTAAGCCAGGCAGCCTGAGCCTCTCGTGGGTCGGATCTCTATTCCCCTTTCTCAGACTCCCTCTCTGCTGCCGCACCTTGGCCATGCGAGCTAGGACTCTGTACCTCTCTTGTGCCAAGTCCCGTCTCTCTGGCAACTTCTACTTTTTAGTCTACGATTACAAGTGCCGGGTCCCATCTCTCTAGATGTTACTAGCCCACAACTTGGTGGAGCTGTCTGTTCGGTGTTACATCCAGACAGGTCTTTTCTGCCACCCTGAAGGCCTGACAGCCTCCCCTTCAGGAAGTTGCACACGTCTGCTCTGCCTCGTGTCCAAGCTTGTTCTAAAGGTAAAGTGAAAATGTTTTCTACTCCTAACTGCTCATGCCCCCACTTTTGCAAGTTGCTATGGCAACCTGGGTCTGCTAAGAACTGTCTGAGTCACTTCCTGTGTCTGAAGAAACATTGTTAACCCTTTCCTAGTGACTGCTTCTCCCTGCTGTATGGTGGTGTGAGGTGTGTGTAGAACTTACTAGATTGACATCTTGACCTGCCAGGGAAGGATATAATGATATACCCTGTAGCGACCAGTCTCAGGGGTGCTACACAAGACCTGGCCCAGTCTGTTAGGGATCTTGCAGTGTAGTTTCAGCATCATGAAACTGCTCAGACTTAAGGCCCAATAGCACCTCTCTTGAGTCTTGACATATTCTCAATCGAATGTTAACCTGCCTGAATGATTTTTAGGTGACCCTAAACTTTTTTTTTTACTTTAAGGAAAACTGTCGTGTGTATTTCAGCCATAACCCACATTCCTTGCCTGGTTCTAAGACTCAGCATGTGGGACGCATCATATCCTTGCTGCAGGGTTAACCTCAGGCTTGTCCTTTCTCCCTACACCCTGGCACTCCAGGACTCACATCTATAGATTCAGTTTTTGAGGCTTTAGGGCTTCCATATGATGACCCTGACCGAGCACTTTTAGCTAAAAGCAAATTATCTGCCCTTCATCAGGGGTAAGGTCCTGTCAAGGATAACAGTACGAAGATTTAGCGTGGAGCACAGATCCACAATGAGTATACCAGGCCCTACACTATTGGCTTTGCTCTGGATTCTCTGATTAAGACAAGGAAATCTTAGTTCAGTTCCCTCTTTCTGAAAAATCATTTGTGCAAATGCAGATATAAGGGCACTGCTGACTCTGTATTTCCAGCTAAGCCTTGTGCACCTATCACCATTACCTATCACCATTGCCATGCAGATCGGGGTGACTTGCTCCCATCAAGTTCAAGGATCAAGCAAAACAAGCTGGTTCTTGGTAAAAGCTGTGGAGAGTGTGAACATCAGCGGTCTTCCTGCCTAAGACAACAGGGCACCAGAGAAATGTCAGCTCCTGGCTGGGCCCGAGGAAGTCTATTTAGGTGCCCAGGTATTTCCACGAGACTAATTCTGTAAAATATTTGCTCCCTGTCAGTTTATCTTAACAATTTTGTTGATGTCAAAGTAGCTAAAGTGTAATGCACGTCGGTGATGAGGAAGCTTATCCAGGCATAGGAGGGGTGTTACGGGGGCTGTTACGGGGGGCTGTCTGATAACCTAAAGGAGTATCAGACAGTCAGGGTCCACCGTGCAAAGACTCTGCTGCAGACTATGGCAGAGTGCAATACCTCTGTTAACTCACAGAAGGATATAATAAGTAAGTAAAGCAATTCCTCCCTTACTTGGAGGGTGTGTGGAATGATCTCTGTTAATAATCACAGAGACAAAGGCAATGTGTGCGCAATGGCACCTACCTAGGTCCGCTCTTCTAGTGGTGCAAAAGAGACGAACAGCAGCGTAAGCCGCACAAATCTCCTACCTGCGTTCGCTCCACTAGTGTGCGAGGACACGAACCACTGGATATGGCACCTGCCTAGGTCCGCTCTTCTAGTGGTGCAAAAGAGACGAACAGCAGCGTAAGCCGCACAAAGCTCCTACCTGCGTTCGCTCCACTAGTGTGCGAGGACACGAACCACTAGATATGGCACCTGCCTAGGTCCGCTCTTCTAGTGGTGCAAAAGAGACGAACAGCAGCGTAAGCCGCACAAAGCTCCTACCTCTGTTCGCTCCCCTAGTGTGCGAGGATACGAACAACTGCCAGACGCAGTATAAGGAACGTTACCCTAGCGGCAACGTCCACCTACGAGTCGAACCACAAGGCCCAGCCAGACCATGTGCCTCAGGCACCTGCCTATGTCCGCTCCCCTAAGAGGTAAGGATACGGACAGCAGCCGAAGCTGTAAGGTATAAGAACGCTACCCTGCCGGTAGCGCTCACCTAGCATAGACAGAGGAATGCCTAGAGGAACGCGCACAGAGCGTCTACTCTTATGCATGAACCAAGAGGACTGAGCGCCATGCGGCGTGTGTCAGGGTCTTATATAGACTCTGTGCCTCATCCAAGATGGAGGACACCAGAGCCAATCCGCTGCCAGAACGACAGGAGTGACGTCATGCTGGCCTATCACCGAGCAAGGCATCACAAGCACATGACCAGCGACCAATCGGCATAGAAGGTGTCAGAGACATGTGACCTCGTGTCAGCGATGATGTCACCCGCACATGTGCAATGGCTCCAAGATAGGACTTAGTCTCCGGCGCTCGCACATGTGCAGTAGCAAGAAATCTGGACTTAGTCTCCAGCGCTCGCACATGTGCAGTAGTAAGAAATCTGGACTTAGTCTCCAGTGCTCGCAGCAACCGTAACAGGGGCTGTCGGATAATAAGGGAATGGAAGGCTATCCGACAGTCAGGGTCCACCGTGCAGAGCTCTGCTGCAGAGTATGGCAGAGGATAGGGGAAACCTGTACCACCAAAGTGGTACTCACACTGTTGCGTCACAGTGTCACCAAGACCAATAGCGGCGTATACTGTTTAAGACACAGCAACTACCTCTTAGCATAACATAGGAGTGGAAATGCAAAAGAGTGAGGAATACAACATAAAAGTGCATAGAAGTCTCACAGTCTGTGAGCGTGAAAGCACCTGTCTCAGTTAACAGTCACAGAGACTAGGTGTAGTGTGTGCAATATGGCACCTACCTATGTCCGCTCCACTGGTGGTGCAAGGATACGGACAGCAGCAATGCTGCTAGCTTGAAACTCCTGCCTAAGACCGCTCCCCTAGTGTGCGAGGATACGGACTGCTGCAGGAGGCAGCGTAGTGGAGCGTTACCCTAGAAGGCAACGACCACCTGACCTACCTATGTCCGCTCCACTAAGGTGTGAGGACATGGGCAACAGTACAACTGAAAGGTACAGGAGCGCTACCCTACCGATAGCGCTCACCTCAGAGTAGAACCACAAGGCCCAGTAAGACCATGTTCAGCAAGCACCTGCCTATGTCCACTCCACTAAGGTGAAAGGATACGGACCACAGCATAAGCTGCAAGGTACAAGAGCGTTACCCTACCGATAACGCTCACCTAGATAGAATAGGTGCCGCAAGGGACATGCACAGAGAGTCTACTCCTATGCAGGAACCAAGAGGACTGAGCGCCGGGCGGAGTGCGTCAGGGTCTTATATAGACTCTGTGCCTCATCCAAGATGGAGGACACCAGAGCCAATCCGCTGCCAGAACGACAGCAATGACGTCACGCTGGCCTATCACCGAGTAAGGCATCACAAGCACATGACCAGCGACCAATCGGCTTAGAAGGTGTCAGAGACATGTGACCTCATGTCAGTGATGATGTCACTCGCACATGTGCATTGGCTCCAAGATAGGACTTAGTCTCCAGCGCTCACACATGTGCAGTAGCAAGAAATCCGAACATAGTCTCCAGTGCCACAGCAAAGGGAAAGGAGACACGCAGATACCCAGAACAGGAACCGTAACAAGGGGCTTGACTAAGTGACTTTGGGTAGATGCCAGGTGCCATTCTCCAGGCGGTGTCCAAGAGTGTGGCAGATAGCCCTCAGGGCAGGAAAAGGCTCAGGTATGGACAGACAGAGACTCTAGTGCTGACAGGTGCAAGCAGGATGACTGGTACAGACAGGACAACAGATGAGGACAAGTATGGATTGCACGGCAGATACTGACATTGATGGGGAAAATGTACAGGAAGTGGGCAATAGACTAACAGTACCTGACAACTAGCTAGATGGACAATAGCTGACTAAGTGATCATGTTGCTTCGGCATCCCCCTTGTGGGACAATGCCTAAGGGCTCTCAGTCTTAGGCTGAAAGGCACTTGCGGAAAATAGGTGCATTGGCCCTTTAAGAAAGCAAGCCATGCACGCTCACTAAGTGCACTCTCAAGGGATATGTGCGGCATGACAGGCCCCAGGAGCAGGAGAGACTCATGTGGAGGGCAGCGGGGAGGCAAGGCAGGACACAATCCGGCTACCGCGTTGAGTGAGTGGACATCCCTGCTGGGAAGAGACAGAGCAGTGTAGGGACCCCGATGCTACAGTACCTTCCACTTGCGCACCCTTTTCACCAGGTCTGAAGGAAATTTCTTCTCCAAAATAATCTCCTTGCAGTTGATGGGTGAAAAAATGGCTGGTGGTAAGGTGGTAGAGGCCTGATGGTTGTTGCTTTAGAGGCTTTTTCCTGACCCCTCAATGGCAGACCGAACTGGTTTTCAGAGCAGTCTTCTCGGAGTATTCAGGGACACATTGAGATTCCTCTCTCCTCTAGTTGAAGTCAGCCATAGCAGAACAAGAGCTAGTAAGTAGAACCGGATGGCTAGGTGATACTTTAGGAGACAGGGACAGATGAACACTGACCAGGCACCTTTTGTGGCAGTTCTACCTCCAACAGAGCACCTCTACAGATCTCCAGTCATCAACTGGCTCATGAGTATGGCGCCAAGGCAGAACCAGAAGTAGGAAAGACAGGCTTGGAAGCACCAGGAAGGATATCTTCCGTGAATGCAAAGTTACCACTCGGAATTCCATTGGTTTTGAAACAAAGTGCATGGGTTAAGAGAAGAGTAATTCATCGACTGACAACACCGACAAAGTTCTCCGGATGTGTCTGACGGAACCCAGTGCTAATCCACTACATCTTGTTGAGGTTTCCAGCAGATCCGTAATCAAGATGAGCCATCTCAGAGAACAGAATTAATCCATACAATACAGACATGGTCAGGGTTAACAAAGAAAAAAGACTGTTTATGCCAAGGGTGGCCCCTCCCACCCGCCCAAGGGAAGAGGGTCTCGACCTAACAGGACAAGCATTGATGAAGTGTTCTACTTCTCCACTGTAGAAACACAAACCCATGGCTCAGACATGTTCCTGGCATTGCTCGAACATCATGATACAATCAACATGCAAAGGTTCAGGAGCCGGAGCGGGAACTGGAAACTGGGAAACCAGTGGACTCTGAAATGATTGACCCAGAGCCATAGATTTCCTTTCCTATAATTACTCCATGGAACATTTCTGAAACCTGCGATTGACCCTGGTAGCCAGTGAAATCAGAATATCATTGCCAGCCAGTTTGTCCTTAATCCTCCCAGATAGAACTTCCCAGAAAGTAGCCACCAGCGCTTGATTATTCCATCCCAGCTCTGAGGAAACGAGGTGGAGCAGACAGACGAGGTCTAGATACAGACGCAGCTGTAGCACTTAGATAGACATTCTCGGACCATAGGTGGGCCAGGATTTGACCTTCTTGTGTCCGCATGTATGACATCTTATGGTATAGGTTGGACAGAAGCAGAGGCTCGGAGTCAGTGGAGTCCATGGCCTGAGCAAACTGCCGGTGATAAAGCAGCTAGCAAGACTGAACTCACTGGACCACAGGAGAGACCCTAGTTTACCCAGACATGGAAGGCACTTGACTTTGTGACTACCAGGTAGACGCCAGGTACCACTCTTAGAGCAAGTGTCCGGGACTGTGGCAGCTAAATCCCAGGGCAGGAATGGGCTCAGGTCCAGACAGGCAGAGTTTCTAGTGCTGACAAGTGCAGGCTGGACAACTGGTACATAGAGAGAGAGGATTAAGGCAGTGTCATGAGCATGTCACAGGTGAAGACAATCCTTTGGTGTTTGGCTATAGAAGGTCGCATCATTTGACTGTGTAAACTTCTCCCTGACGTTCTATTATTCCAGTTTGGTGTATATGGTATCTTATGTATCTCCTCTGCATGGCTTTCATCCCTTTCCCTTTGAGACCCTGCAGAGGTCTTCAGCCTTTCAACTGTTTTCATCAGCACTTACCTTTGTGTCTTTAAATACTCTCATTTACTTCTTGTCTGTGCTGGTGATAGGTTTAATACCCTTAACAAGCCTTCAGTGAAAATGGCTTGTATTCAACCGGAGAAACATTGTTGTTGCAGTACCTCTTCCTGAGTCATGTGGAGATTTATTTACTTTCCCCCTGTTTGTGATTCCTGTGTCTTTATTAGAGCTTAGTGTGGTTGACTAAGTGCTCATCCCATCCGCTCCCTACCTAGGGCCTATATCAGGGTCAGCCAGGATCAGATATCTGGCTCAGTTGATAGGTGCGGAAGCTATCCAGGGTGGTGACGGAATCTAGGGGCTAGTGGTAGATTGGTCAGAGGTCACTATATCCCTCTTTGCTAGACACATGCTTTACCTTCCCTTTCACCACTTACTTGGTACTTCCCCATAGTGTGAGAGGCAGGTATGACTGGAACAACAGATACTAACATGCATTGGACACAAGTACCAGACGCAGGCAGCAGACCTGACAACTACCTAGCTTGCTAACTGATCATGTTGCTCAGGCACCTCCACTGGTATTGCGCTGGCCCTTTAGGAAAGCAAGCATGAGTACATGCCCTAAGGGCAATTCCGGGGGACATGTGCTGCATGCACAGGCCCCGGAAGCAGGAGGCAACAGAGACCCATGTGCACAACCAGGCGGAGGTAAGGCAGGTCACAGTCCGGCTGGAGCTTCACAAAGATTTGGTATCCCCTTAGTAAAATTAATTCTTCTATGAAAATAACTGCTATTCATGATCCATCTCTCACCAAGCATGTGGTGAAGTATGCCACTAAGGCGGTGCCCCTGATTGTTTGAGCTTTAAATTCTATTTCAGTGTCATTTTTTGTCCTTGAAGCCATGTCCGAGGCCATGGTCTTGGGCGTTCATTACGTAAACATAACCCAGTTGTTGACTAATGCCGGCGTCACACGGTACGATATATCGGGCGATAAGTCATCGGGGTAACGTTGTAAGTGACGCACATCCGGCATTGTTTGATATATCGTAGCTTCCCTTCAGGAAGTGGATGTTCGTCGCCCACAGCGAGGACGTCCGGGAGGTAAGTATGTGTGACGGGGAGGTAAGTACGTGTGACGGGGAGGTAAGTACGTGTGACGGGGAGGTAAGTACGTGTGACGGGGAGGTAAGTACGTGTGACGGGGAGGTAAGTACGTGTGACGGGGAGGTAAGTACGTGTGACGGGGAGGTAAGTACGTGTGACGAGGAGGTAAGTACGTGTGACGGGGAGGTAAGTACGTGTGACGGGGAGGTAAGTACGTGTGACGGGGAGGTAAGTACGTGTGACGGGGAGGTAAGTACGTGTGACGGGGAGGTAAGTACGTGTGACGGGGAGGTAAGTACGTGTGACGGGGAGGTAAGTACGTGTGACGGGGAGGTAAATACGTGTGACGGGGAGGTAAGTACGTGTGACGGGGAAGTAAGTACGTGTGACGGGGAGGTAAGTACGTGTGACGGGGAGGTAAGTACGTGTGATGGGGAGGTAAGTACGTGTGACGGGGAGGTAAGTACGTGTGATGGGGAGGTAAATACGTGTGACGGGGAGGTAAGTACGTGTGACGGGGAGGTAAGTACGTGTGACGGGGAGGTAAGTACGTGTGACGGGGAGGTAAGTACGTGTGACGGGGAGGTAAGTACGTGTGACGGGGAGGTAAATACGTGTGACGGGGAGGTAAGTACGTGTGACGGGGAGGTAAGTACGTGTGACGGGGAGGTAAGTACGTGTGACGGGGAGGTAAGTACGTGTGACGGGGAGGTAAGTACGTGTGACGGGGAGGTAAGTACGTGTGACGAGGAGGTAAGTACGTGTGACGGGGAGGTAAGTACGTGTGACGGGGAGGTAAGTACGTGTGACGGGGAGGTAAGTACGTGTGACGGGGAGGTAAGTACGTGTGACGGGGAGGTAAGTACGTGTGATGGGGAGGTAAGTACGTGTGACGAGGAGGTAAGTACGTGTGATGGGGAGGTAAGTACGTGTGACGGGGAGGTAAGTACGTGTGACGGGGAGGTAAGTACGTGTGACGGGGAGGTAAGTACGTGTGACGGGGAGGTAAGTACATGTGACGAGGAGGTAAGTACGTGTGACGGGGAGGTAAGTACGTGTGACGGGGAGGTAAGTACGTGTGACGGGGAGGTAAGTACGTGTGACGGGGAGGTAAGTACGTGTGACGGGGAGGTAAGTACGTGTGATGGGGAGGTAAGTACGTGTGACGAGGAGGTAAGTACGTGTGATGGGGAGGTAAGTACGTGTGATGGGGAGGTAAATACGTGTGACGGGGAGGTAAGTACGTGTGATGGGGAGGTAAGTACGTGTGATGGGGAGGTAAATACGTGTGACGGGGAGGTAAGTACGTGTGACGGGGAGGTAAGTTCGTGTGACGGGGAGGTAAGTACGTGTGACGGGGAGGTAAGTACGTGTGACGGGGAGGTAAATACGTGTGACGGGAGGTAAGTACGTGTGATGGGGAGGTAAATACGTGTGACGGGGAGGTAAGTACGTGTGACGGGGAGGTAAGTTCGTGTGACGGGGAGGTAAGTACGTGTGACGGGGAGGTAAGTACGTGTGACGAGGAGGTAAGTACGTATGACGGGGAGGTAAATACGTGTGATGGGGAGGTAAGTACGTGTGATGGGGAGGTAAGTACGTGTGATGGGGAGGTAAATACGTGTGACGGGGAGGTAAGTACGTGTGACGGGGAGGTAAGTACGTGTGATGGGGAGGTAAGTACGTGTGACGGGGAGGTAAGTACGTGTGACGGGGAGGTAAATACGTGTGACGGGGAGGTAAGTACGTGTGACGGGGAGGTAAGTTCGTGTGACGGGGAGGTAAATACGTGTGACGGGGAGGTAAGTACGTGTGACGGGGAGGTAAGTTCGTGTGACGGGGAGGTAAGTACGTGTGACGGGGAGGTAAGTACGTGTGACGGGGAGGTAAATACGTGTGACGGGGAGGTAAGTACGTGTGACGGGGAGGTAAGTTCGTGTGACGGGGAGGTAAGTACGTGTGACGGGGAGGTAAGTACGTGTGATGGGGAGGTAAATACGTGTGACGGGGAGGTAAGTACGTGTGACGGGGAGGTAAGTTCGTGTGACGGGGAGGTAAGTACGTGTGACGGGGAGGTAAGTACGTGTGACGAGGAGGTAAGTACGTGTGACGGGGAGGTAAATACGTGTGATGGGGAGGTAAGTACGTGTGATGGGGAGGTAAGTACGTGTGACGGGGAGGTAAGTACGTGTGAAGGGGAGGTAAGTACGTGTGACGGGGAGGTAAGTACGTGTGACGGGGAGGTAAGTACGTGTGACGGGGAGGTAAGTACGTGTGATGGGGAGGTAAGTATGTGTGACGAGGAGGTAAGTACGTGTGACGGGGAGGTAAGTACGTGTGACGGGGAGGTAAGTACGTGTGACGGGGAGGTAAATACGTGTGATGGGGAGGTAAATACGTGTGATGGGGAGGTAAATACGTGTGATGGGGAGGTAAATACGTGTGACGGGGAGGTAAGTACGTGTGACGAGGAGGTAAATACGTGTGACAGGGAGGTAAATACGTGTGATGAGGAGGTAAGTACGTGTGACGGGGAGGTAAGTACGTGTGACGGGGAGGTAAGTACGTGTGATGGGGAGGTAAATACGTGTGATGGGGAGGTAAGTACGTGTGATGGGGAGGTAAGTACGTGTGATGAGGAGGTAAGTACGTGTGACGGGGAGGTAAATACGTGTGATGGGGAGGTAAGTACGTGTGATGGGGAGGTAAATACGTGTGACGAGGAGGTAAGTACGTGTGACGGGGAGGTAAATACGTGTGATGGGGAGGTAAGTACGTGTGATGGGGAGGTAAATACGTGTGATGGGGAGGTAAGTACGTGTGATGGGGAGGTAAGTACGTGTGATGGGGAGGTAAATACGTGTGATGGGGAGGTAAGTACGTGTGATGGGGAGGTAAATACGTGTGACGGGGAGGTAAATACGTGTGATGGGGAGGTAAGTACGTGTGATGGGGAGGTAAGTACGTGTGACGGGGAGGTAAGTACGTGTGAAGGGGAGGTAAGTACGTGTGACGGGGAGGTAAGTACGTGTGACGGGGAGGTAAGTACGTGTGACGGGGAGGTAAGTACGTGTGATGGGGAGGTAAGTATGTGTGACGAGGAGGTAAGTACGTGTGACGGGGAGGTAAGTACGTGTGACGGGGAGGTAAGTACGTGTGACGGGGAGGTAAATACGTGTGATGGGGAGGTAAATACGTGTGATGGGGAGGTAAATACGTGTGATGGGGAGGTAAATACGTGTGACGGGGAGGTAAGTACGTGTGACGAGGAGGTAAGTACGTGTGACGGGGAGGTAAGTACGTGTGACGGGGAGGTAAGTTCGTGTGACGGGGAGGTAAGTACGTGTGACGGGGAGGTAAGTACGTGTGACGGGGAGGTAAGTACGTGTGACGGGGAGGTAAGTATGTGTGACGGGGAGGTAAATACGTGTGACGGGGAGGTAAGTACGTGTGACGGGGAGGTAAGTACGTGTGACGGGGAGGTAAGTACTGTGAAGATGTAATTTACCCTCTCACTGTATATGCTGTGATACTATGTCATGATATGCATATTTCCCTGGTTGTATTAGTTGTAATTCATGTATTTCCTTGGGGGAGCTACTGATCTCAATGTGTCTCTCCCATACAATTGTAGTCTGGGCATCTAATGTGATTATGTAAATAGCCTGTCCTCTTCTTTCCAGAGTTGTGTATCTAATCTGTAATTGAATTGGCCAGTGAAGGAATAGTCATTGTTCTGCACAGCAGGGGATCCCTTCATCTACTGTGGCTGGCAGACATATCGGAGCCCTGTGATGGACCAAACCATTGATGATAGGATGTGTGACCCCCACCCCCTGAACATGGTGGGCTGGTCAAGGAGCACAGACAATGCATTTCCTTTTTTTTTGTAACTTCAGAGTGAGCTGAAACTTGAAGGGAGCAGGAGCTCCAGCCTGTGTGGCTGTGGACACGGACGGAGCTAGGCCTGTGTGGCGGCCCGTGGGATTGTGTGGAACTCTTTGGACTACTGTAAGGACGATTGCTTTGTAATCCGGTCCGAGGATTGTCGGGAAGGGCCCCCGAATCTGTTTTACGTGGACTTATCGTGTGCTGTTCCAGTGTTCTTGTGAATAAACCTGTTGGATCGTTCCTCGGCCTGTTGTCTCTCCTTGCTCTGCTGTACACCCCGTCACAAACTGGTGGCAGCGGTGGGATCAGAGCAGAAGGAATGGAGGACAATGGCTCAACATCAGGAACCAGCCCTGCAGAGTACAAGACCTGGACTTTGGGGAGCCTGCAATCAAAGGCCCGTGAAGTAGGAGTTCGTTTCAAAGAACTCTCCAAGGAGCAGCTGATTGAGGCGCTAGAAGGAGTCTGCTCGCAAAATGACGTGGAGGAAGGATCCTCACAGCAAAGGGAGGAAAGACGGGAGCTGGAGGTAAATACCCAAAAAAGTCAATGGATTGTGTGGTACAAGGAAAAGATGGCACTGCTTGGAGATGAGGCCACCATAGAAGATAAGAGGGAGGCCATGCGTGGAGCTGAAGAGAAGGAGCGCAGGATGGAGGAGATGGCATTGCTGGATAAGCAGCTCGCTGTGGAAGCCGCGAGAGGTTCCAGACAGACTGTAACCCCAGCACCCATCATGAGGGAACTTCCCAGAGTGTCCCGCAAAGACTTCAAGCAGTTTAATGAGGCTGCTGGTGACATTGAGGGCTTCTTCCAGGACTTTGAGCATCAGTGTCGATTAATGGAAGTCCCAGAAAGGGAGCGCGTCCGGCATCTGGTTGGGCTCTTAGAGGGTGGAGCTGCTGAAGCCTATAGAGCTATGGACCCTCGGTGGAACTGTGAGTATGCGGATATTAAACAGACTATTCTAGAACATTATGCTGTGACCCCAGACACTTACAGGACTCAGTTCCGTGCTTTAGCCTGTGATGGGGAAGTGTCTTTTAAGATATATGCTCATAGACTCAAACAAATATGTAATCGCTGGCTGGAGGCAGAGGAGGCCTTATCTTGGGAGACCTTCCTGCAGGTCATCCTAAAAGAACAATTCTTTGCCCAGTGCCCCGCTGAGATCCGGGAATGGGTGCGTGAGAGAAAACCAGCGACAGTGGAGGAAGCTGCTGCTCTCGCTGATGAGGCTCTCACCATCAAGCCTCAGTGGAGGGTTCTGTTGGAGGATGAAGAGACGCCTAACAGCTCCACAACACCGGATGCCCCCAGTTATTCTGTCCCCATTGTTCCCCGTTCCTCTAAGCCACCACATGTTGATACCCGTGTTAATGTGCCTCCAGTTGCTTCTACTGCACTTTCTGGAATACGCCGGGGAGAGGAAGTAACAGAGCGCAGGTGTTATGTTTGTAGGCATCCCGGGCATTTGCAGGCCTCATGCCCAGCCAGGCCATGGAGGAATCATCCTCAAACCCCTACAGCACCTTCAGGTGGGAGCCGGCCTCCAAGTTCCCCTACCCCTTACCCAAGAGGACGCCTTGGATGGAGGGAGACCCAGCTCAGATGCTATCAATGTGGAAAGCCAGGGCATCGGCAAGTCTCCTGCCCAGCTGTTCAAATGAGGACTGATCCTGCACCCAATCGGATTGTTAATTATTTACAGCCCAGTGCCATGGAGGAAGATGTGGCACCGTTATGTGAGGACTGGCCTAGTGACTCAGCCCCCCATGTTGCACCACCAGGAGTTTACGGGGTGCGACCCGCAGTTATGACGACTTCTGCTCATCGAGGTAAGCACTTGCAGGAGGTTGTGCTGGATGGACAGAGACTTGTTGGATTTTGTGACTCGGGTGCTTTCCTCACACTGGCTGATCCCCGAGTGGTTCGGCCTGAGGCAATCCATAGAGGACCTGGGATTGTTATTGAACTGGCTGGTGGACAATGGAGGACTATTCCCACAGCCACTGTGGATCTGAACTTTGGTTTTGGGGTCAAGCGATGTGTGGTTGGGGTGATGGGTGGTCTGCCTGCAGCTGTTCTCCTGGGCAATGATGTGGGAGAGCTACGATGCCAATTCGTGGCTGCATGAAGCCACATGTAAGTAACGCTCTGCCTGTGTGTACTTAACCAGTGACCTGTAGAGGTCCCTAGTACGTACACAAGTTGGGAGGGGGAGGGATTGTGAAGATGTAATTTACCCTCTCACTGTATATGCTGTGATACTATGTCATGATATGCATATTTCCCTGGTTGTATTAGTTGTAATTCATGTATTTCCTTGGGGGAGCTACTGATCTCAATGTGTCTCTCCCATACAATTGTAGTCTGGGCATCTAATGTGATTATGTAAATAGCCTGTCCTCTTCTTTCCAGAGTTGTGTATCTAATCTGTAATTGAATTGGCCAGTGAAGGAATAGTCATTGTTCTGCACAGCAGGGGATCC
Source organism: Anomaloglossus baeobatrachus (assembly GCF_048569485.1). NCBI lineage: Eukaryota > Metazoa > Chordata > Amphibia > Anura > Aromobatidae > Anomaloglossus > Anomaloglossus baeobatrachus. The sequence goes on from NC_134356.1 coordinate 697,073,014, forward strand.
CTTCATCTACTGTGGCTGGCAGACATATCGGAGCCCTGTGATGGACCAAACCATTGATGATAGGATGTGTGACCCCCACCCCCTGAACATGGTGGGCTGGTCAAGGAGCACAGACAATGCATTTCCTTTTTTTTTGTAACTTCAGAGTGAGCTGAAACTTGAAGGGAGCAGGAGCTCCAGCCTGTGTGGCTGTGGACACGGACGGAGCTAGGCCTGTGTGGCGGCCCGTGGGATTGTGTGGAACTCTTTGGACTACTGTAAGGACGATTGCTTTGTAATCCGGTCCGAGGATTGTCGGGAAGGGCCCCCGAATCTGTTTTACGTGGACTTATCGTGTGCTGTTCCAGTGTTCTTGTGAATAAACCTGTTGGATCGTTCCTCGGCCTGTTGTCTCTCCTTGCTCTGCTGTACACCCCGTCACAAGTACGTGTGACGGGGAGGTAAGTACGTGTGACGGGGAGGTAAGTACGTGTGACGGGGAGGTAAGTACGTGTGACGAGGAGGTAAGTACGTGTGACGGGGAGGTAAGTACGTGTGACGGGGAGGTAAGTACGTGTGACGGGGAGGTAAGTACGTGTGACGGGGAGGTAAGTACGTGTGACGGGGAGGTAAGTACGTGTGATGGGGAGGTAAGTACGTGTGACGAGGAGGTAAGTACGTGTGATGGGGAGGTAAGTACGTGTGATGGGGAGGTAAATACGTGTGACGGGGAGGTAAGTACGTGTGACGGGGAGGTAAGTTCGTGTGACGGGGAGGTAAATACGTGTGACGGGGAGGTAAGTACGTGTGACGGGGAGGTAAGTTCGTGTGACGGGGAGGTAAGTACGTGTGACGGGGAGGTAAGTACGTGTGACGGGGAGGTAAATACGTGTGACGGGAGGTAAGTACGTGTGACGGGGAGGTAAGTTCGTGTGACGGGGAGGTAAGTACGTGTGACGGGGAGGTAAGTACGTGTGACGGGGAGGTAAGTACGTGTGACGAGGAGGTAAGTACGTGTGACGAGGAGGTAAGTACGTGTGACGGGGAGGTAAATACGTGTGATGGGGAGGTAAGTACGTGTGATGGGGAGGTAAATACGTGTGATGGGGAGGTAAATACGTGTGACGGGGAGGTAAGTTCGTGTGACGGGGAGGTAAATACGTGTGACGGGGAGGTAAGTTCGTGTGACGGGGAGGTAAATACGTGTGATGGGGAGGTAAATACGTGTGACGAGGAGGTAAGTACGTGTGACGGGGAGGTAAGTACGTGTGATGGGGAGGTAAGTACGTGTGACGGGGAGGTAAATACGTGTGACGGGGAGGTAAGTACGTGTGACGGGGAGGTAAGTACGTGTGATGGGGAGGTAAGTACGTGTGATGGGGAGGTAAATACGTGTGACGGGGAGGTAAGTACGTGTGACGGGGAGGTAAGTTCGTGTGACGGGGAGGTAAGTACGTGTGACGGGGAGGTAAGTACGTGTGACGAGGAGGTAAGTACGTGTGACGGGGAGGTAAATACGTGTGATGGGGAGGTAAGTACGTGTGATGGGGAGGTAAGTACGTGTGATGGGGAGGTAAATACGTGTGACGGGGAGGTAAGTTCGTGTGACGGGGTGGTAAATACGTGTGATGGGGAGGTAAATACGTGTGACGAGGAGGTAAGTACGTGTGACGGGGAGGTAAGTACGTGTGATGGGGAGGTAAGTACGTGTGACGGGGAGGTAAGTACGTGTGACGGGGAGGTAAGTACGTGTGACGGGGAGGTAAGTACTACGTGTGACGGGGAGGTAAGTACGTGTGACGGGGAGGTAAGTACGTGTGACGGGGAGGTAAGTACGTGTGACGGGGAGGTAAGTACGTGTGACGGGGAGGTAAATACGTGTGACGGGGAGGTAAGTACGTGTGACGGGGAGGTAAGTACGTGTGAAGGGGAGGTAAGTACGTGTGACGGGGAGGTAAGTACGTGTGACGGGGAGGTAAGTACGTGTGATGGGGAGGTAAGTGCGTGTGACGAGGAGGTAAGTACGTGTGACGGGGAGGTAAGTACGTGTGACGGGGAGGTAAGTACGTGTGACGGGGAGGTAAATACGTGTGATGGGGAGGTAAATACGTGTGATGGGGAGGTAAGTACGTGTGACGGGGAGGTAAATACGTGTGATGGGGAGGTAAATACGTGTGATGGGGAGGTAAATATGTGTGACGGGGAGGTAAGTACGTGTGACGAGGAGGTAAGTACGTGTGACGGGGAGGTAAATACGTGTGATGAGGAGGTAAGTATGTGTGACGGGGAGGTAAGTACGTGTGACGGGGAGGTAAGTTCGTGTGACGGGGAGGTAAATACGTGTGACGGGGAGGTAAGTACGTGTGACGGGGAGGTAAGTACGTGTGACGGGGAGGTAAGTACGTGTGATGGGGAGGTAAGTACGTGTGATGGGGAGGTAAGTACGTGTGATGGGGAGGTAAATACGTGTGACGGGGAGGTAAGTACGTGTGACGGGGAGGTAAGTTCGTGTGACGGGGAAGTAAATACGTGTGATGGGGAGGTAAATACGTGTGACGAGGAGGTAAGTACGTGTGACGGGGAGGTAAGTACGTGTGACGGGGAGGTAAGTACGTGTGACGGGGAGGTAAGTACGTGTGACGAGGAGGTAAGTACGTGTGACGGGGAGGTAAATACGTGTGACGGGGAGGTAAGTACGTGTGACGGGGAGGTAAGTTCGTGTGACGGGGAGGTAAATACGTGTGACGGGGAGGTAAGTACGTGTGACGGGGAGGTAAGTTCGTGTGACGGGGAGGTAAATACGTGTGACGGGGAGGTAAGTATGTGTGACGGGGAGGTAAGTTCGTGTGACGGGGAGGTAAGTACGTGTGATGGGGAGGTAAATACGTGTGACGAGGAGGTAAGTACGTGTGACGGGGAGGTAAGTACGTGTGACGGGGAGGTAAGTACGTGTGACGGGGAGGTAAGTACGTGTGACGGGGAGGTAAGTACGTGTGACGGGGAGGTAAATACGTGTGACGGGGAGGTAAGTACGTGTGACGGGGAGGTAAGTACGTGTGATGGGGAGGTAAATACGTGTGACGGGGAGGTAAGTATGTGTGACGGGGAGGTAAGTTCGTGTGACGGGGAGGTAAATACGTGTGATGGGGAGGTAAATACGTGTGACGAGGAGGTAAGTACGTGTGACGGGGAGGTAAGTACGTGTGACGGGGAGGTAAGTACGTGTGACGGGGAGGTAAATACGTGTGACGGGAGGTAAGTACGTGTGACGGGGAGGTAAGTTCGTGTGACGGGGAGGTAAGTACGTGTGACGGGGAGGTAAGTACGTGTGACGGGGAGGTAAGTACGTGTGACGAGGAGGTAAGTACGTGTGACGAGGAGGTAAGTACGTGTGACGGGGAGGTAAATACGTGTGATGGGGAGGTAAGTACGTGTGATGGGGAGGTAAATACGTGTGATGGGGAGGTAAATACGTGTGACGGGGAGGTAAGTTCGTGTGACGGGGAGGTAAATACGTGTGACGGGGAGGTAAGTTCGTGTGACGGGGAGGTAAATACGTGTGATGGGGAGGTAAATACGTGTGACGAGGAGGTAAGTACGTGTGACGGGGAGGTAAGTACGTGTGATGGGGAGGTAAGTACGTGTGACGGGGAGGTAAATACGTGTGACGGGGAGGTAAGTACGTGTGACGGGGAGGTAAGTACGTGTGATGGGGAGGTAAGTACGTGTGATGGGGAGGTAAATACGTGTGACGGGGAGGTAAGTACGTGTGACGGGGAGGTAAGTTCGTGTGACGGGGAGGTAAGTACGTGTGACGGGGAGGTAAGTACGTGTGACGAGGAGGTAAGTACGTGTGACGGGGAGGTAAATACGTGTGATGGGGAGGTAAGTACGTGTGATGGGGAGGTAAGTACGTGTGATGGGGAGGTAAATACGTGTGACGGGGAGGTAAGTTCGTGTGACGGGGTGGTAAATACGTGTGATGGGGAGGTAAATACGTGTGACGAGGAGGTAAGTACGTGTGACGGGGAGGTAAGTACGTGTGATGGGGAGGTAAGTACGTGTGACGGGGAGGTAAGTACGTGTGACGGGGAGGTAAGTACGTGTGACGGGGAGGTAAGTACTACGTGTGACGGGGAGGTAAGTACGTGTGACGGGGAGGTAAGTACGTGTGACGGGGAGGTAAGTACGTGTGACGGGGAGGTAAGTACGTGTGACGGGGAGGTAAATACGTGTGACGGGGAGGTAAGTACGTGTGACGGGGAGGTAAGTACGTGTGAAGGGGAGGTAAGTACGTGTGACGGGGAGGTAAGTACGTGTGACGGGGAGGTAAGTACGTGTGATGGGGAGGTAAGTGCGTGTGACGAGGAGGTAAGTACGTGTGACGGGGAGGTAAGTACGTGTGACGGGGAGGTAAGTACGTGTGACGGGGAGGTAAATACGTGTGATGGGGAGGTAAATACGTGTGATGGGGAGGTAAGTACGTGTGACGGGGAGGTAAATACGTGTGATGGGGAGGTAAATACGTGTGATGGGGAGGTAAATATGTGTGACGGGGAGGTAAGTACGTGTGACGAGGAGGTAAGTACGTGTGACGGGGAGGTAAATACGTGTGATGAGGAGGTAAGTATGTGTGACGGGGAGGTAAGTACGTGTGACGGGGAGGTAAGTTCGTGTGACGGGGAGGTAAATACGTGTGACGGGGAGGTAAGTACGTGTGACGGGGAGGTAAGTACGTGTGACGGGGAGGTAAGTACGTGTGATGGGGAGGTAAGTACGTGTGATGGGGAGGTAAGTACGTGTGATGGGGAGGTAAATACGTGTGACGGGGAGGTAAGTACGTGTGACGGGGAGGTAAGTTCGTGTGACGGGGAAGTAAATACGTGTGATGGGGAGGTAAATACGTGTGACGAGGAGGTAAGTACGTGTGACGGGGAGGTAAGTACGTGTGACGGGGAGGTAAGTACGTGTGACGGGGAGGTAAGTACGTGTGACGAGGAGGTAAGTACGTGTGACGGGGAGGTAAATACGTGTGACGGGGAGGTAAGTACGTGTGACGGGGAGGTAAGTTCGTGTGACGGGGAGGTAAATACGTGTGACGGGGAGGTAAGTACGTGTGACGGGGAGGTAAGTTCGTGTGACGGGGAGGTAAATACGTGTGACGGGGAGGTAAGTATGTGTGACGGGGAGGTAAGTTCGTGTGACGGGGAGGTAAGTACGTGTGATGGGGAGGTAAATACGTGTGACGAGGAGGTAAGTACGTGTGACGGGGAGGTAAGTACGTGTGACGGGGAGGTAAGTACGTGTGACGGGGAGGTAAGTACGTGTGACGGGGAGGTAAGTACGTGTGACGGGGAGGTAAATACGTGTGACGGGGAGGTAAGTACGTGTGACGGGGAGGTAAGTACGTGTGATGGGGAGGTAAATACGTGTGACGGGGAGGTAAGTATGTGTGACGGGGAGGTAAGTTCGTGTGACGGGGAGGTAAATACGTGTGATGGGGAGGTAAATACGTGTGACGAGGAGGTAAGTACGTGTGACGGGGAGGTAAGTACGTGTGACGGGGAGGTAAGTACGTGTGACGGGGAGGTAAATACGTGTGACGGGGAGGTAAGTTCGTGTGACGGGGAGGTAAGTTTGTGTGACGGGGAGGTAAGTACGTGTGATGGGGAGGTAAATACGTGTGACGGGGAGGTAAGTACGTGTGACGGGGAGGTAAGTTCGTGTGACGGGGAGGTAAATACGTGTGATGGGGAGGTAAATACGTGTGACGAGGAGGTAAGTACGTGTGACGGGGAGGTAAGTACGTGTGACGGGGAGGTAAGTACGTGTGACGGGGAGGTAAATACGTGTGACGGGGAGGTAAGTACGTGTGACGGGGAGGTAAGTTCGTGTGACGGGGAGGTAAGTACGTGTGACGGGGAGGTAAGTACGTGTGATGGGGAGGTAAGTACGTGTGATGGGGAGGTAAGTACGTGTGATGGGGAGGTAAATACGTGTGACGGGGAGGTAAGTACGTGTGACGGGGAGGTAAGTTCGTGTGACGGGGAGGTAAATACGTGTGATGGGGAGGTAAATACGTGTGACGAGGAGGTAAGTACGTGTGACGGGGAGGTAAGTACGTGTGACGGGGAGGTAAGTACGTGTGACGGGGAGGTAAGTACGTGTGACGAGGAGGTAAGTACGTGTGACGGGGAGGTAAATACGTGTGACGGGGAGGTAAGTACGTGTGACGGGGAGGTAAGTTCGTGTGACGGGGAGGTAAATACGTGTGACGGGGAGGTAAGTACGTGTGACGGGGAGGTAAGTTCGTGTGACGGGGAGGTAAATACGTGTGATGGGGAGGTAAATACGTGTGACGAGGAGGTAAGTACGTGTGACGGGGAGGTAAGTACGTGTGACGGGGAGGTAAGTACGTGTGACGGGGAGGTAAGTACGTGTGACGGGGAGGTAAGTACGTGTGACGGGGAGGTAAATACGTGTGACGGGGAAGTAAGTACGTGTGACGGGGAGGTAAGTACGTGTGATGGGGAGGTAAGTACGTGTGATGGGGAGGTAAGTACGTGTGACGGGGAGGTAAATTCGTGTGACGGGGAGGTAAGTACGTGTGACGGGGAGGTAAGTACGTGTGATGGGGAGGTAAGTACGTGTGACTGGGAGGTAAATACGTGTGACGGGGAGGTAAGTACGTGTGACGGGGAGGTAAGTACGTGTGATGGGGAGGTAAGTACGTGTGACGGGGAGGTAAGTACGTGTGACGGGGAGGTAAATACGTGTGACGGGGAGGTAAGTACGTGTGACGGGGAGGTAAGTTCGTGTGACGGGGAGGTAAGTACGTGTGATGGGGAGGTAAATACGTGTGACGAGGAGGTAAGTACGTGTGACGGGGAGGTAAGTACGTGTGACGGGGAGGTAAATACGTGTGACGGGGAGGTAAGTACGTGTGACGGGGAGGTAAGTTCGTGTGACGGGGAGGTAAGTACGTGTGACGGGGAGGTAAGTACGTGTGATGGGGAGGTAAGTACGTGTGATGGGGAGGTAAATACGTGTGATGGGGAGGTAAGTACGTGTGATGGGGAGGTAAGTACGTGTGACGGGGAGGTAAGTTCGTGTGACGGGGAGGTAAATACGTGTGATGGGGAGGTAAATACGTGTGACGAGGAGGTAAGTACGTGTGACGGGGAGGTAAGTACGTGTGACGGGGAGGTAAGTACGTGTGACGGGGAGGTAAGTACGTGTGACGAGGAGGTAAGTACGTGTGACGGGGAGGTAAATACGTGTGACGAGGAGGTAAGTACGTGTGACGGGGAGGTAAGTACGTGTGATGGGGAGGTAAATACGTGTGACGGGGAGGTAAGTACGTGTGATGGGGAGGTAAGTACGTGTGACGGGGAGGTAAGTTCGTGTGACGGGGAGGTAAATACGTGTGATGGGGAGGTAAATACGTGTGACGAGGAGGTAAGTACGTGTGACGGGGAGGTAAGTACGTGTGACGGGGAGGTAAGTACGTGTGACGGGGAGGTAAGTACGTGTGACGAGGAGGTAAGTACGTGTGACGGGGAGGTAAATACGTGTGACGAGGAGGTAAGTACGTGTGACGGGGAGGTAAGTACGTGTGATGGGGAGGTAAATACGTGTGATGGGGAGGTAAGTACGTGTGACGGGGAGGTAAGTTCGTGTGACGGGGAGGTAAATACGTGTGACGGGAAGGTAAGTACGTGTGACGGGGAGGTAAGTTCGTGTGACGGGGAGGTAAATACGTGTGATGGGGAGGTAAATACGTGTGACGAGGAGGTAAGTACGTGTGACGGGGAGGTAAGTACGTGTGACGGGGAGGTAAGTACGTGTGACGGGGAGGTAAGTACGTGTGACGGGGAGGTAAATACGTGTGACGGGGAGGTAAGTACGTGTGACGGGGAGGTAAGTACGTGTGATGGGGAGGTAAGTACGTGTGACGGGGAGGTAAATACGTGTGACGGGGAGGTAAGTACGTGTGACGGGGAGGTAAGTACGTGTGATGGGGAGGTAAGTACGTGTGATGGGGAGGTAAGTACGTGTGACGGGGAGGTAAATACGTGTGACGGGGAGGTAAGTACGTGTGACGGGGAGGTAAGTACGTGTGATGGGGAGGTAAGTACATGTGACAGGGAGGTAAATACGTGTGACGGGGAGGTAAGTACGTGTGACGGGGAGGTAAGTACGTGTGATGGGGAGGTAAGTACGTGTGACGGGGAGGTAAATACGTGTGACGGGGAGGTAAGTACGTGTGACGGGGAGGTAAATACGTGTGACGGGGAGGTAAGTACGTGTGACGGGGAGGTAAGTATGTGTGACGGGGAGGTAAGTACGTGTGACGGGGAGGTAAGTACGTGTGACGGGGAGGTAAGTATGTGTGACGGGGAGGTAAGTACGTGTGACGGGGAGGTAAGTACGTGTGACGGGGAGGTAAGTACGTGTGATGGGGAGGTAAATACGTGTGACGGGGAGGTAAGTACGTGTGACGGGGAGGTAAGTACGTGTGATGGGGAGGTAAATACGTGTGACGGGGAGGTAAGTACGTGTGACGGGGAGGTAAGTATGTGTGACGGGGAGGTAAATACGTGTGATGGGGAGGTAAATACGTGTGACGAGGAGGTAAGTACGTGTGACGAGGAGGTAAGTACGTGTGATGGGGAGGTAAATACGTGTGACGGGGAGGTAAGTACGTGTGACGGGGAGGTAAGTACGTGTGACGAGGAGGTAAGTACGTGTGACGGGGAGGTAAGTATGTGTGACGGGGAGGTAAGTACGTGTGACGAGGAGGTAAGTACGTGTGACGAGGAGGTAAGTACGTGTGATGGGGAGGTAAATACGTGTGACGGGGAGGTAAGTATGTGTGACGGGGAGGTAAGTACGTGTGACGGGGAGGTAAGTACGTGTGATGGGGAGGTAAATACGTGTGACGAGGAGGTAAGTACGTGTGACGGGGAGGTAAGTACGTGTGATGGGGAGGTAAATACGTGTGACGGGGAGGTAAGTACGTGTGACGGGGAGGTAAGTACGTGTGACGGGGAGGTAAGTATGTGTGACGGGGAGGTAAGTACGTGTGACGAGGAGGTAAGTACGTGTGACGAGGAGGTAAGTACGTGTGATGGGGAGGTAAATACGTGTGACGGGGAGGTAAGTACGTGTGACGGGGAGGTAAGTACGTGTGATGGGGAGGTAAATACGTGTGACGGGGAGGTAAGTACGTGTGACGGGGAGGTAAGTATGTGTGACGGGGAGGTAAGTACGTGTGACGGGGAGGTAAGTACGTGTGACGGGGAGGTAAGTACGTGTGACGGGGAGGTAAGTACGTGTGATGGGGAGGTAAATACGTGTGACGAGGAGGTAAGTACGTGTGACGGGGAGGTAAGTACGTGTGATGGGGAGGTAAATACGTGTGACGGGGAGGTAAGTACGTGTGACGGGGAGGTAAGTATGTGTGACGGGGAGGTAAGTACGTGTGACGGGGAGGTAAGTACGTGTGACGGGGAGGTAAGTACGTGTGACGGGGAGGTAAGTACGTGTGACGGGGAGGTAAGTACGTGTGACGGGGAGGTAAGTACGTGTGACGGGGAGGTAAGTACGTGTGACGGGGAGGTAAGTACGTGAGACGGGGAGGTAAATACGTGTGATGGGGAGGTAAGTACGTGTGATGGGGAGGTAAATACGTGTGATGGGAAGGTAAGTATGTGTGACGGGGAGGTAAGTACGTGTGACGGGGAGGTAAGTATGTGTGACGGGGAGGTAAGTACGTGTGACGAGGAGGTAAGTACGTGTGATGGGGAGGTAAATACGTGTGATGGGGAGGTAAATACGTGTGACGGGGAGGTAAGTACGTGTGACGGGGAGGTAAGTACGTGTGACGGGGAGGTAAGTACGTGTGACGGGGAGGTAAGTACGTGTGACGGGGAGGTAAGTACGTGTGACGGGGAGGTAAATACGTGTGACGGGGAGGTAAGTACGTGTGATGGGGAGGTAAATACGTGTGATGGGGAGGTAAGTATGTGTGACGGGGAGGTAAGTACGTGTGATGGGGAGGTAAGTACGTGTGACGGGGAGGTAAGTATGTGTGACGGGGAGGTAAATACGTGTGACGGGGAGGTAAGTACTACGTGTGACGGGGAGGTAAGTATGTGTGACGGGGAGGTAAGTACGTGTGACGGGGAGGTAAGTACGTGTGACGGGGAGGTAAGTACGTGTGACGGGGAGGTAAGTACGTGTGACGGGGAGGTAAATACGTGTGACGGGGAGGTAAGTACGTGTGATGGGGAGGTAAATACGTGTGATGGGGAGGTAAGTATGTGTGACGGGGAGGTAAGTACGTGTGATGGGGAGGTAAGTACGTGTGACGGGGAGGTAAGTATGTGTGACGGGGAGGTAAATACGTGTGACGGGGAGGTAAGTACTACGTGTGACGGGGAGGTAAGTATGTGTGACGGGGAGGTAAGTACGTGTGACGAGGAGGTAAGTACGTGTGACGGGGAGGTAAGTACGTGTGACGAGGAGGTAAATACGTGTGACGGGGAGGTAAGTACGTGTGACGAGGAGGTAAGTACGTGTGACGGGGAGGTAAGTATGTGTGACGGGGAGGTAAGTACGTGTGACGAGGAGGTAAGTACGTGTGACGAGGATGTAAGTACGTGTGATGGGGAGGTAAATACGTGTGACGGGGAGGTAAGTATGTGTGACGGGGAGGTAAGTACGTGTGACGGGGAGGTAAGTACGTGTGATGGGGAGGTAAATACGTGTGACGAGGAGGTAAGTACGTGTGACGGGGAGGTAAGTACGTGTGATGGGGAGGTAAATACGTGTGACGGGGAGGTAAGTACGTGTGACGGGGAGGTAAGTACGTGTGACGGGGAGGTAAGTACGTGTGACGGGGAGGTAAGTACGTGTGACGAGGAGGTAAGTACGTGTGACGAGGAGGTAAGTACGTGTGATGGGGAGGTAAATACGTGTGACGGGGAGGTAAGTACGTGTGACGGGGAGGTAAGTATGTGTGACGGGGAGGTAAGTACGTGTGACGAGGAGGTAAGTACGTGTGACGGGGAGTTAAGTACGTGTGACGGGGAGGTAAGTACGTGTGACGGGGAGGTAAGTATGTGTGACGGGGAGGTAAGTACGTGTGACGGGGAGGTAAATACGTGTGACGGGGAGGTAAGTATGTGTGACGGGGAGGTAAGTACGTGTGACGGGGAGGTAAGTACGTGTGACGAGGAGGTAAATACGTGTGATGGGGAGGTAAGTACGTGTGACGGGGAGGTAAGTACGTGTGACGAGGAGGTAAATACGTGTGACGGGGAGGTAAGTACGTGTGACGGGGAGGTAAGTACGTGTGACGAGGAGGTAAGTACGTGTGACGGGGAGGTAAGTACGTGTGACGGGGAGGTAAGTACGTGTGACGAGGAGGTAAATACGTGTGATGGGGAGGTAAGTACGTGTGACGGGGAGGTAAGTACGTGTGACGAGGAGGTAAATACGTGTGACGGGGAGGTAAGTACGTGTGACGGGGAGGTAAGTACGTGTGACGGGGAGGTAAGTACGTGTGACGGGGAGGTAAGTACGTGTGACGGGGAGGTAAGTACGTGTGACGAGGAGGTAAGTACGTGTGACGGGGAGGTAAGTACGTGTGATGGGGAGGTAAATACGTGTGACGGGGAGGTAAGTACGTGTGATGGGGAGGTAAATACGTGTGATGGGGAGGTAAGTACGTGTGACGGGGAGGTAAATACGTGTGATGGGGAGGTAAGTACGTGTGACGGGGAGGTAAATACGTGTGATGGGGAGGTAAGTACGTGTGACGGGGAGGTAAATACGTGTGACGGGGAGGTAAGTACGTGTGACGGGGAGGTAAGTACGTGTGACGGGGAGGTAAATACGTGTGACGGGGAGGTAAGTACGTGTGACGGGGAGGTAAGTACGTGTGACGGGGAGGTAAGTACGTGTGACGGGGAGGTAAGTACGTGTGACGGGGAGGTAAATACGTGTGACAGGAGGTAAGTACGTGTGACGGGGAGGTAAGTACGTGTGACGGGGAGGTAAGTACGTGTGACGGGGAGGTAAGTACGTGTGACGGGGAGGTAAGTACGTGTGACGGGGAGGTAAGTACGTGTGACGGGGAGGTAAGTACGTGTGACGGGGAGGTAAGTACGTGTGACGGGGAGGTAAGTACGTGTGACGGGGAGGTAAGTACGTGTGACGGGGAGGTAAGTACGTGTGATGGGGAGGTAAATACGTGTGACGGGGGGTAAATACGTGTGACGGGGAAGTAAGTACGTGTGATGGGGAGGTAAATACGTGTGACGGGGAGGTAAATACGTGTGACGGGGAGGTAAGTACGTGTGACGGGGAGGTAAGTACGTGTGACGGGGAGGTAAGTACGTGTGATGGGGAGGTAAATACGTGTGACGGGGAGGTAAATACGTGTGATGGGGAGGTAAGTACGTGTGATGGGGAGGTAAATACGTGTGACGGGGAGGTAAGTACGTGTGACGGGGAGGTAAGTACGTGTGATGGGGAGGTAAATACGTGTGATGGGGAGGTAAGTACGTGTGACGGGGAGGTAAATACGTGTGACGGGGAGGTAAATACGTGTGACGGGGAGGTAAGTACGTGTGACGGGGAGGTAAGTACGTGTGACGGGGAGGTAAGTACGTGTGACGGGGAGGTAAGTACGTGTGATGGGGAGGTAAATACGTGTGATGGGGAGGTAAGTACGTGTGACGGGGAGGTAAGTACGTGTGATGGGGAGGTAAATACGTGTGACGGGGAGGTAAGTACGTGTGACGGGGAGGTAAGTACGTGTGACGGGGAGGTAAGTACGTGTGATGGGGAGGTAAGTACGTGTGACGGGGAGGTAAGTACGTGTGACGGGGAGGTAAATACGTGTGACGGGGAGGTAAGTACGTGTGACGGGGAGGTAAATACGTGTGACGGGGAGGTAAGTACGTGTGACGGGGAGGTAAGTACGTGTGACGGGGAGGTAAGTACGTGTGACGGGGAGGTAAGTACGTGTGACGGGGAGGTAAGTACGTGTGACGGGGAGGTAAGTACGTGTGACGGGGAGGTAAGTATGTGTGACGGGGAGGTAAGTACGTGTGACGGGGAGGTAAGTACGTGTGACGGGGAGGTAAGTACGTGTGACGGGGAGGTAAGTACGTGTGACGGGGAGGTAAGTATGTGTGACGGGGAGGTAAGTACGTGTGACGGGGAGGCAAGTACGTGTGACGGGGAGGTAAATACGTGTGACGGGGAGGTAAATACGTGTGACGGGGAGGTAAATACGTGTGACGGGGAGGTAAGTATGTGTGACGGGGAGGTAAGTACGTGTGACGGGGAGGTAAGTACGTGTGACGGGGAGGTAAATACGTGTGACGGGGAGGTAAGTACGTGTGACGGGGAGGTAAATACGTGTGACGGGGAGGTAAGTACGTGTGACGGGGAGGTAAGTACGTGTGACGGGGAGGTAAGTACGTGTGACGGGGAGGTAAATACGTGTGACGGGGAGGTAAGTACGTGTGATGGGGAGGTAAATACGTGTGATGGGGAGGTAAGTACGTGTGACGGGGAGGTAAGTACGTGTGATGGGGAGGTAAATACGTGTGACGGGGAGGTAAGTACGTGTGACGGGGAGGTAAGTACGTGTGACGGGGAGGTAAATACGTGTGACGGGGAGGTAAGTACGTGTGACGGGGAGGTAAGTACGTGTGATGGGGAGGTAAATACGTGTGACGGGGAGGTAAGTACGTGTGACGGGGAGGTAAATACGTGTGACGGGGAGGTAAGTACGTGTGACGGGGAGGTAAGTACGTGTGACGGGGAGGTAAATACGTGTGACGGGGAGGTAAGTACGTGTGACGGGGAGGTAAGTACGTGTGACGGGGAGGTAAATACGTGTGACGGGGAGGTAAGTACGTGTGACGGGGAGGTAAGTACGTGTGATGGGGAGGTAAATACGTGTGATGGGGAGGTAAGTACGTGTGATGGGGAGGTAAGTACGTGTGACGGGGAGGTAAGTACGTGTGACGGGGAGGTAAGTACGTGTGACGGGGAGGTAAATACGTGTGACGGGGAGGTAAGTACGTGTGATGGGGAGGTAAATACGTGTGATGGGGAGGTAAGTACGTGTGATGGGGAGGTAAATACGTGTGATGGGGAGGTAAGTACGTGTGATGGGGAGGTAAATACGTGTGATGGGGAGGTAAGTACGTGTGATGGGGAGGTAAGTACGTGTGATGGGGAGGTAAGTACGTGTGACGGGGAGGTAAATACGTGTGACGGGAGGTAAATACGTGTGACGGGGAGGTAAGTACGTGTGACGGGGAGGTAAGTACGTGTGACGGGGAGGTAAGTACGTGTGACGGGAGGTAAGTACGTGTGACGGGGAGGTAAGTACGTGTGACGGGGAGGTAAGTACGTGTGACGGGGAGGTAAGTACGTGTGACGGGGAGGTAAGTACGTGTGACGGGAGGTAAGTACGTGTGACGGGGAGGTAAGTACGTGTGACGGGGAGGTAAGTACGTGTGACGGGGAGGTAAGTTCGTGTGACGGGGAGGTAAGTACGTGTGATGGGGAGGTAAATACGTGTGACGGGGAGGTAAGTACGTGTGACGGGGAGGTAAGTACGTGTGACGGGGAGGTAAGTACGTGTGACGGGGAGGTAAATACGTGTGACGGGGAGGTAAGTACGTGTGACGGGGAGGTAAGTACGTGTGACGGGGAGGTAAATACGTGTGACGGGGAGGTAAGTACGTGTGACGGGGAGGTAAGTACGTGTGACGGGGAGGTAAGTACGTGTGACGGGGAGGTAAATACGTGTGACGGGGAGGTAAGTACGTGTGACGGGGAGGTAAATACGTGTGACGGGGAGGTAAGTACGTGTGACGGGGAGGTAAGTACGTGTGACGGGGAGGTAAGTACGTGTGACGGGGAGGTAAGTACGTGTGACGGGGAGGTAAGTACGTGTGACGGGGAGGTAAATACGTGTGACGGGGAGGTAAGTACGTGTGACGGGGAGGTAAGTACGTGTGACGGGGAGGTAAGTACGTGTGACGGGGAGGTAAGTACGTGTGACGGGGAGGTAAGTACGTGTGACGGGGAGGTAAGTACGTGTGACGGGGAGGTAAATACGTGTGACGGGGAGGTAAGTACGTGTGACGGGGAGGTAAGTACGTGTGACGGGGAGGTAAGTATGTGTGACGGGGAGGTAAATACGTGTGACGGGGAGGTAAGTACGTGTGATGGGGAGGTAAATACGTGTGACGGGGAGGTAAGTACGTGTGACGGGGAGGTAAGTACGTGTGACGGGGAGGTAAGTACGTGTGATGGGGAGGTAAATACGTGTGACGGGGAGGTAAGTACGTGTGACGGGGAGGTAAGTACGTGTGACGGGGAGGTAAGTATGTGTGACGGGGAGGTAAATACGTGTGACGGGGAGGTAAGTACGTGTGATGGGGAGGTAAGTACGTGTGACGGGGAGGTAAGTACGTGTGACGGGGAGGTAAGTACGTGTGACGGGAGGTTAACGACTTTGTGCGACACGGGCAACTAATTGCCAGTGATGCACAAACGACGGGGGCGGGTGCGATCGCTCGTGCATTCGCACGATAAATCATCCCGTGTGACGCCGGCATAACACAAGGGCGATATTGTGTGCTGGAGCCCTGCGTGTCAGGGCAAGTACCTACAGAAAACACTGTGCTCTCAAGACCAGAAGTGAATAAAAATATATTTTTATTCAATTATTAAAACACTAAAAGAGAGAAAAAGAGAATACTATCATAAATGGCGTCCAGCAGCTGCACAAGCAATGATCCATACAATATACTACTTTGTGTCCTGTATCTAGGTAGCAGCGCCACCTTGTGGCCATTTGCCATAGTATTCTCCTTTTCTTTCTCTTTGTGTTTTAATAATTTAATAACATTTTATGTTTATGCAGTTCTGGTCTCCAGAGCACAGCTTTCTCTGTAGGTACTCATTATATAGTGCTTGGCCAAGCAGATTTTTGTCCTTATCTATTCTCTCTATATTTGATATCATTCTTATATTCGCTATTACACAGTGTGCTCGTATATAAGTGTCAGGACAAGTGTATGTCTTTTTCTGTGAATTTATTTAAAGCTAAACCCAATGGATGACCTCCTGTATTCAGAAATTTTGCGGATGTATTTTCTGTGTCGGAATCTGAATAATTTCAGATAATGGTTATAATTGCCCCATGCATCTGTTACCCAACTCCACCAGGGTAAATATATAATCTTTGTGGACCTGAATGCCCAGCCGTGAAAGTGTATACAGCAGACAGTCTGCAGGATGGTTCATCACCACCGTCCACATCAATAGGTGCCAGTTTCTTTTTTGCTGATAATAAACATGGTGGCCTCAGACCATGTTTTCACTTATTGGGAACTTTACAAAATTACTGTAAAGAATATGTCGCGGGCGGGGAGGACGCCGCCGGATGCGCTCGCTAACGCTCGGGTCCGGTGCTGCTGCTCGGTGGCTCGAGCGGTGGGCCGGATCCGGGGACTCGAGCGGCGCTCCTCACCCGTGAGTGAAAAGGGTGGTTGGTTTGGGGGATTTAGTCCGTGACACCACCCACGGGTTGTGGTGAAGATGGGCACCACCGCTGCTGGTGACATGGATCCCGGGAGCGATGGTAGGGAGCAGCTGGGATGTTGTTTTCCCCCCTCCATGGTAGGGGTCAGTGGTCCCGGGGCCCAGTGGTGAGACGGGGAGGCAGGGTTGGTGAGGTGCAGGGTTGCAGGGGCAGCGCGGCGCGGTGCCAGATGGCACAGGCGTACTCACTCAGCAAGAGATGCACAAAGTCCTCGGTAAACCAAACGGCTGGATGGACGGGTCCCGCAGCCGGCTGCTGTGTCTCTCCCTGGACAGGTGATGGCGGCTGTCTTTCCCTGCACCTTAGTGTACTGTATTGACTACGATGGGTTCCCAACGGTAGTCCACTCCCCAGTGTATGGGTGCCGGAGGAGCCAGTTTGCCCACAGGCACTGGCCCTTGGGTCTCTAGCCTTAGGCGGTAGCTGTTACCCTCACGGTGTGGGCGGTTGCCTTCTAACGGATCTTTGGCTGTTAGGAAACCCCTGGGGTTCCTGTCACACTCGGATTTGACTGTTGACGGCGGCTCCAAGCCTAGTCGGGGTCCGATGGCCCTGACTGTGTGTGCTGGCTTCACTTCGCTCCCCGGTCGGTACCGGTGGGCCGTCGCACGTCCCTGGTCCTACGAATCCGCATTGATTCATCACTCCTGCAGACGGCCACCACCGTCTGCCAACCTTGTTGTCAGTGCCTGGGCCACAAACCCAGACACTCTCCACTTCACTCCTCTCACTTCAACTCCACTGCTCTAACTGTCACTTTTCCTGCCTCCAGGCCTGTGAACTACTTGGTGGGCGGGGCCAACCGCTTGGCTCCGCTCCACCTGGTGTGGACATCAGACCCTGGAGGGAGGCAACAAGGGTTTTGTGTTTAGCGAATGTTACTGTCTAGTGTGGGTGGGGGTGTGTGTGTGTTATCTGTAACGACCTGGCTAGTCCAGGGCGCCACATTCCCCCTTCGTGAAATGCAGACCGTCCGCGGGCTGCCTGTCCATTACCGGTTTTATTTTGCAAAACTGGAAAATATAAATAACATATCAACATATCAAACATAAGCATTTTTGTCAGGTCACTTCAAACGTTACACATAAAAACATTTTAATACAGACGGACGGACGGATGTCTTCCGCTCTCCCACCCAAGCAACCTAGCCCTGATGCTGCCCCTAAGAAATGGGCAGCACCCCTTGACCCCAGTCCAGGTTCAGGCTGCCCGAGTGGGAACGGGTACGGTGACTCGCACCCGACTGTCACTTCAGGGGACCCCATGTCTAAGGGGGACCCCTGACCTCCCGGAGGATGGCCACCGGTCCTGGTGGTGGCCGGGCCCCAGCCTGCTCTGCTGTGGGCCCTTCCTCCAATCTGCCTCTCTGGAGGCGGCAACGGTTTCCATCCCACAAAACTATTTACAAGCCCACAAGTTCGTGGGTGGCCTGCAAGTTCTCGGCCGTGTTCATGAGCAGTTTCTCAAGTGGGTGGCAAAAACACACAGAGTCCCTCCGGGGACAACTTGCCGGCAACGGCCGGTATAATCACTGACGACAATCAGGTGAAACTCGGTTGATTTTGATTCATTCAAACTGCTGAGGGTCCCAATGGGGAAAACTTGGTTGCAACGGAGAACCGCTGCCACTACTTAAGGTCACACTCATCCAGGACCTCCTCCAGCTCGAGATCCGGATGGCTCGGTGGAGGAGGTGGCTGGGGCCGCATCTGCACACCGCGGCTCTTCCTTTGCTTAACATCTAAGGCGAACAAGCCCTTCTCCCCGCAGTGTCGAGTGTAGGTTTACCAGGTCCCCCGGCAACAGGTCGCGACCTGGGTGGCCCGTGGGAAGGTGTGAGTTCACATCGCGGCGGGCCACAAACACTTCGGCCTCCAGGCCCAGGTCGTAGATGAAACCGAACCCCCGTCGCGTGTCAAACTGCCGGACTTGGCCCTCGTACACCGGGCCCCGCACCCGAAAGGTGGCATGGCGGAGTGCGTCCTTTTCTCTAATCACGCGCACCATCACTTCAGCCCTCTGCTGCTCCCTGACGGCAATCTCTTGGCCCAACTGGCTTGGTTCCCTGTCCCAGTAAGGGGCATTGGCAGACCCCTGCGCTTGGGCCGGGCCCCGCTGGACCGCACCCACACCGGCCACGACCGGTACTCTCTCGTGGGGGTCCTGCGGTGACGTGGCCTGTACTGCGGCTTTGCAGTGGCGGCCCGGCGCAGCCTCAGCCGAGGCGTGGGACTCGGGGACAGCTGACATTACCGATTGGGCCTTCGGGCCGGTAGCGGCCGGTTCTTCCACGGCTGGGCGGACTGCCGGAGCCAGGACGGTCTCGGGTGCGGCCACTTCCGGGGCCAACGGCTTCTTGTCGCGGACGGACGCCTCTCACGGTATCTTCCATGGCAACGGGAGGGATATGGGCCATTCCCAGATAACGCCCACAGGTCGGTCCTCTAGGGCGGACGGGTTTGATTCCGCTACCGGTGGTGGGGGTAGCGGTCCGAGCGGAGGGGCAACAGCAACCGGTACAAATGGCGGGGGAGGCAGGAGGGTGAGCGGGTGCAGGCCGGGCCCCTCAGCCGCAGCGGCCGGTCCTTCTCGGACACAGGGGCGTGGGTCGCTTACCTGCTCCTCCAATACTGCCTCCACCTCGTGTCTCCGCACGTCCGCCACCACTTCCTCCATCTCGGCCACCCAACACTCCATCAAAAACTGGACCTGGGTTTGAAGGCGGCAGCACATTCGTGCGGTCCGGGCTTCCACCCACGCCGCTGTTCCTGGCGTGGGCTCGGAAATCTCGGCATCACCGGACGAGACAGGCATGCTTGCTGGCAGGCTTCCAGGAACCAAATGTTTGCAGAGTTCTGGCGTCCCCGCTTTTATAGCCTCGGCTACATTAGGCAGACTCACACCCGCTCCCCCTTGGTTCTCTTCAGCACTTCCGCTTGTTGGGGGCGGGGCTTTGCTTTCGCGCCTTTCCTGCTCAGAGAAGACGCTCAAGCGGGAGATTTTCACGCCAAAGATGGCAGCGCTTCAAAATTTTCGGCCAGACACCGCCGGCGGGGACTGCAAGGCGCACTTCTTTTGGTAAGTAGATGGGTTCAATCCTGTTCGCAGACGCCAAGTTGTCGCGGGCGGGGAGGACGCCGCCGGATGCGCTCGCTAACGCTCGGGTCCGGCGCTGCTGCGGCTGCTGCTCGGTGGCTCGAGCGGTGGGCCGGATACGGGGACTCGAGCGGTGCTCCTCACCCGTGAGTGAAAAGGGTGGTTGGTTTGCGGTATTTAGTCCGTGACGCCACCCACGGGTTGTGGTGAAGATGGGCACCACCGCTGCTGGTGACAGGGATCCTGGAAGCGATGGTAGGGAGCAGCTGGGATGTTGTTTTCCCTCCTCCGTGGGTAGGGGTCGGTGGTCCCAGGGCCCGGTGGTGAGACTGGGAGGCAGGGTTGGTGAGGTGCAGGGTTGCCAGGGCAGCGCAGCGCGGTGCCGGATGGCACGGGCGTACTCACTCATCAAGAGATGCACAAAGTCCTCGGTAAACCAAACAGCTGGATGGACGGGTCCCGCAGCCGGCTGCTGTGTCTCTCCCCGGACAGGTGATGGCGGCTGTCTTTCCCTGCACCTTAGTGTACTGTCTTGACTACGATGGGTTCCCAACGGTAGTCCGCTCCCCAGTATATGGGTGCCGGAGGAGCCCGTTTGCCCGCAGGCACTGGCCCTTCGGTCTCTAGCCTTAGGCGGTAGCTGTTACCCTCACGGTGTGGGTGGTTGCCTTCTAACGGGTCTTTGGCTGTTAGGAAACCCCTTGGGTTCCTGTCACACTAGGATTTGACTGTTGACGGCGGCTCCAAGCCTGGTCGGGGTCCGATGCCTGTGTGTGCTGGCTTCACTTCGCTCCCCGGTTGGTACCGGTGGGCCGTCGCCCGTCCCCGGTCCTACGGTTCCGCATTGATTCACCACTCCTGCAGACGGCCACCACCGTCTGCCAATCTTGTTGTCAGTGCCTGGGCCACAAACCCAGACACTCTCCACTTCACTCCTCTCACTTCAACTGCACTGCTCTAACTGTCACTTTTCCCGCCTCCAGGCCTGTGAACTCCTCGGTGGGCGGGGCCAACCACTTGGCTCCGCCCCACCTGGTGTGGACATCAGACCCTGGAGGGAGGCAACAAGGGTTTTGTGTTTGGCTAATGTTACTGCCTAGTGGGGGGTGGGTGTGTGTGTGTGTTATCTGTGACGACCTGGCTAGTCCAGGGCACCACAAATAAGTATCCTCTGGAACTCATGCCTGCTCTGTTTAAGCATTTGTTATCAACCTGGTGTTTCACCAAACATGATCTCAGGGGTGCAGGTCCGCCATCAGGGCATGACAACCATGATTGATGTATAGCGTGTGGCGAAGAGGGGGGCCAGGCCATGGCCGGGGTAATTACTTAGCTTTATTAAGCCCCAGGCCAGGCCCACCCCCAACTTGACCAGGCCTTAGTCACAGCCGCAGCAGAGGGGCCTGGCAGAGTCATTTTGGCTACTACATACATCGCTGATTTGGATGTGTGATGCTCTGGCAAAACCAGGTAGTCACAAATAGTTCACAGCCTCCTTGTTACCATCACAACCCACATCTATGCACAACACTCAGCCATAAAACCCTGGTCACCCCCTCATGATAACTAGGACACACCAGTGGGCAGGTTCAGGCGGATGAGAACGCCCACCTAGAGGTCCTTAGGAGTCAGGGGTGGGAACTCAAGAGACAAGCTTTGACAGTTAAAGTGTGGAGAGCTGACTGTAGTGTAGTCAGGGGTCGTAGCCCCTGGACTACTTGGCTAGGTGGCAGATGGTAAGCAGAGCCACAGGCGACGGAGATCCGATCATGGGAGACCTAAAGTGGACCGGGGCAGGGTTGTAGCCTGCCGGTACCGACAGCGGGAATCCGGTCCGGAGGCCATGCACAGTCGCGGTGCCTGGACCCTAGGGCGAGGAAGATTGCAAGCCCCTCTCCAATTAACCAGCCAGGGAAAAGGTTCCAGACATTCTCCCAATTCACTGCCCAGATAGAGCGAAACGGAAGCCCAACACGGGGGATATGGTGTCCTCTAAGAACCCACTAAAATTCCACGGGTCAGCTTTCGCGGGCCACAGCTCCCAACACAAATAGAATCGGGAGTGGACTTCTCCGTTCCATGCAAAGTTGTCCAAAAGAGAAGGAAACACAAAGTGCAGGAGGAAGGCTTACCTGCTCATCAGCCTGGGAGCGGGACCCGAGTGCACCCTCCAAGGGCAGCCAGCCACTGGCAACTTGGTTTACTACTGAACTTGTGTGAAATTATTGAACTGGAGTACACCACTGTCCCCCGGTCCAGTCTGGCGCGCCACCTCCAGCAGCCATACATCCCCTGTTTTGACACAGGGCCCCGGGACTACACCTGCCCTATCCGTGGAAGGGATCCCATCTTGATGCCCCACTCCATCAGCCCCGGGCGCCCCATCACCAGGCAGCGGTGGTGTCACCATCCCTCACCGCAACCCACGGGTGGCGTCACAGACAACCTCCCTTGTAAATACCCCCTTTCCGACGGTTGTGAGGACGGGCGGCCGTGTGAGCCCGGGTCCGGTCACCACTCGAGCTGCAGCAGCGAACCCGGATCCGAGCAGGCCCCCCAAGAGAGAAGCGGCAGCGGCCCCCACCAGCAACAGATGCAAGTGTGACGCCCTGACAAAATCAGGGTGTCACAGATGACTGCAACCATCTTCTGGGTGCAGGAGTCCCTCCTCTTTGGTCCTCCATCACAATCCCCATCCTGGTGCACAACACCAGCCAGCAAACCCTAGTCACCCCCCCATCACAATAAGAACACACCAGTGGGCGGGGCCAAGAGGATGATGACACCCACCTAGGGGTTCTAAGGTGTGATTAAAATGTGATGGGAGCGGCCTGAGTCAGTTAGAGTTAGAGTTAGAGACAGTAGTGACCGTTGAAAGTGACGGTTGACAGGAGTTGGAGCTCCTGAGGTGACAGAGGACTAGGTGGCAGTCAGTGCACAGGGCTACAGGTGATGGCGATCTGGTCGCAGGAGACCTTAAGTGGACCGGGGCAGGGTTGTAGCCTGCCGCTGCCGACAGCGGGAATCCGGTCTGGAGCCGTGCACAGACAGGGTACCTGGACCATAGGGCAAGGAGTAGCTGCAAGCCCCTTTCCAATTAACCAGCTGGGGACAAGATTCCAAGTCTTGTCCCACAGAAGACCCAGATAGAGCGAGATGGAAGCCCAACGAGGGGGATAGGGCAACACAATTGTCTGCTAAGATCCTACGGGTCAGTTCTCGTGGGCCACAACTCCTTAAGGACTACAACACCGGGAGTGGACTTCCCTGTTCCATACGGAGTGGTCACAGCAACAAGCCTACCCCAAGGTGCAGGAGAAAGGGCACTTGTCTACCGTACTCGGTTGCGTGACCTGAAAGCACCCTCCTGAGGCAACCGGCCACTGGCAGTTTGGTTTACTATCTGGACTCTGTGTGAAGTTACTTAAGAACTGTGAATACACCAACACCACCCAGACCAATTCCGCAGGTTGCACTCCGTTACACTATCTCACCAACACCGGGGTCCCGGGTCAACACCTCCCCTACCCATGGAGGGGATACCATCGAGCTGCCTCACTCCATCAGGCCCGGGCACCACTTCCAGCGGCAGTGACAATCCTTCCCTACAATACAAAAACCCCTTTTCACTTGTGGGCGACGGACGGGTGCTCAGGCCCGGATCCGGCTTCCCTCAAGCCACCACCACGATCCCGGATCCGAGCGTCCTGAGCAGCCCCCCTGTTTTGGTCTGTCCCCCGCCTGCAACATAAAGCACTTTTAGGGGATTACATGCAAATTAGTCATGTGGTGGGAGGCAAGGTGAGTAGAGTAGAGCAGGGCGCTGATGCTTCATCCCGCGGCCAAGCATGTACAGCATGATCAGGTCCTCACTCTGCAACCTCATCACACTGCTGCTGCTGCAGGTAACAAGGAAGTGGTGAGGACAAGGCTGCCAGTGGGGAAAAAAGGTAAGTGCTCCCTGAGCTGAAGACAGGAGCAGGTCGATCACCGGATGTGGTGGTGGGCCTGCCCAGCCCCTGCTTTGCTTCAGCTGGATGTGTGTCGAATGCATTCAAATGCATTGCTGCTCAGGGAGGACACAGTGCAATGTAGGAGCTAGGATGGGGGAGTAATCTTTTTTTTTCCTTTTGCAGTACACAAATACACCAGGAGGAGCCCAGGAAGGGGGCATATATCACAATAAGGGGGACATATATACCAGAAAGGGACAGAAACCAGGATGAGGACAAGTATATCAGAATGTGCTCAGGAGGGGAATACACATACCAGAAGGTGCCCAAGATGGAACATATATACCGGGATGGGGGACAGATATAACAGGATGTGAACATATATTCCAGAATGTGCCCAGGAGGAGATATATGTACCAGGAGGGACCCAGGATGGGAAAGATATACCAGGATGGGGACAAACAAACCAGGATGGGGACATATATACCATGTTTTGGACATATATACCAGTAGGAGGGCATATATGCTAGGAAATGGGCAATAAACAAGCATGGTGACATATATACCAGAACGAGGACATATATACCAGGAAGGGGACAGAAACCAGCATGGGGAAATATATACTAGGATGTGCCCAGAGGGGGCTATACAGTACATACCAAGAAGGGCCCAGGATGGGACATACAGTATGTACCAGGATGTGGACAAATGAACCAGGATGGGGACATATATACCTGTAGGAGGACATATATGCTAGGAAGGGGACAATAAACCAGGATGGGGGCATACAGTGGGTACGGAAAGTATTCAGACCCCTTTAAATCTTTCACTCTTTGTTTCATTGCAGCTATTTGGCAAATTCAAAATAGTTCATTTTTTTTCTCATTAATTTTTTTCTGCACCAAATCTTGACAGAAAAGTTTTGCGAATTAATTGAACAAAAAAAACAGAGATATCACATGGTCATAAGTATTCAGCCCCTTTGCTCATTATTGAGTAGAAGCACACTTTTGAGCTAGTACAGCCATGAGTCTTCTTGGGAATGATGCAACAAGTTTTTCACACCTGGATTTGGGGATCCTCTGCCATTCCTCCTTGCAGATCCTCTCCAGTTCCGTCAGGTTGGATGGTGAACGTTGGTGGACAGCCATTTTCAGGTCTCTCCAGAGATGGTCAATTGGGTTTAGGTCAGGGCTCTGGCTGGGCCAATAAAGAATGGTCATAGAGTTGCTCTGAAGCCACTCCTTTTTAATTTTAGCTGTATGATTAGAGTCATTGTCTTGTTGGAAGGTGAACCTTCAGCCAAGTCTGAGGTCCAGAGCACTCTGGAGAAGGTTTTCTTCCAGGATATCTCTGTACTTAGCCGTATTCATCTTTCCTTCAATTGCAACCAGTCATCCTGTCCCTGCAGCTGAGAAACACCCCCATAGCATGATGTTGCCACCACCATGTTTCACTGTTAGGATTGTATTGGGCAGGTAATGAGCAGTGCCTGGTTTTCTCCACACATAGCGCTTAGAATTATCACCAAAAATTTCAATCTTCATCTCATCAGACAAGAGAATCATATAGTCTGGGAATCCTTCATGTGTTTTTTTGCAAACTGTATTCGGGCTTTCATATGTGTTGCACTAAGGAGAGGCTTCCATCGGGTCACTCTGCCATAAAGGCCCGACTGGTTGAGGGCTGCAGTGATAGTTGACTTTGTGGAACTTTCTCCCATTTCCCTACTGCATCTTTGGAGCTCAGCCTCAGTGATCTGGGGGTTCTTCTTTACCTCTCTCACTAAGGCTCTTCTCCCACGAGTGCTCAGTTTGGCTGGACGGCCAGGTCTAAGAAGAGTTCTGGTGGTCCCAATCTACTTCCATTTCAGGATTATGGAGGCCACTGTGCTCTTAGGAGCCTTGAGTACTGCAGAAATTCTTTTGTAACCTTGGCCAGATCTGTGCCTTGCCACAAATCTGTCTCTGATCTCCTTTTGCAGTTCCTTTGCCTTCATGAT
Organism: Anomaloglossus baeobatrachus; assembly: GCF_048569485.1. Classification (NCBI taxonomy): domain Eukaryota; kingdom Metazoa; phylum Chordata; class Amphibia; order Anura; family Aromobatidae; genus Anomaloglossus; species Anomaloglossus baeobatrachus. Next base: position 697,098,689 of record NC_134356.1, read on the forward strand.
TCTCATTTGGTCTGACACACACTGTCCTATCAGTTTAATTACACACAGCTGGACTCCAATGAAGGAGTGGAACTATCTCAAGACGGATCATGAGGAAATGGACAGCATGTGACTTACATATGAGTGTCTCAGAAAAGGGTCTGAATACTTATGACCATGTGATATTTCAGTTTTTTTTGTTTAATAAATTTGCAAAAATTTCTACATTTCAGTTTTTTTCTGTCAAGATGGGGTGCAGAGTGTACATTAATAAGAAAAACAAGAACTTTTTTGAATTTATCAAATGGCTGCAATGAAACAAAAAGTGAAAAATTTAAAGAGGTCTGAATACTTTCCGTACCCACTGTATATCCCAGGAGGAGGACACATACCAGGATGGGGACATATATACCAGAATGTGCTCAGAGGAGGATATACATACCATGAGGGGCGCAGTATGGGACATATATACCAGGATGGGATAAATAAGCCAAGATGGGGACATATATACCAGTAGGAGGATCAAATATATGCTCAGAGGGGACTCTGAACCAGGATAGGGAAATGTATACCAGGATGGGCCCAGGAAAGGTACATACATACCAGGAAAGGCCCAGGATGGGAACATATATACCAGGAAGGAAATGAATATACAAGGAAGAGGACATATATACCAAGAGGATATTATACAGTGGGGCAGTGTGTGTGGGGGAGATAGTATACAGAGGGGTAGGGTGTGGGGGCAATATTCACAGGTGCAGTGTGTGTGTGGGAGGATACAGAGGGGCAGCATACATGAGGGATATTATACAGGGGGCAGTGGTTGGAAGGGAATATCATGCAGAAGAGCAGTGTGTGGAGGGGAATATTATACAAAGGGGCAGTGTGTGTGGGATACTATACACAGGGACGGTGTGTGGGTGGATATTATACAGAGAAGCAGTGTATGTGGGGGATAGTATACAGTGGAGCAGTGTGTGTGGGAGAGATATACAGAGGGGAATTGTGTGGGGGTATATTATACTGAGGGGCAGTGTGTGGGGGATATTATACACAGTGGAAGTGTGGGAGCGATATTATGGAGAGGGGTGGTGTAGGCAGTGTATTATTAATTTTCTGTGGGAAATACTTCATTTTCTTGAACAACTTCAAGGGAGCTAATACAAAGTACTCCATTTCTTACTCAACATTGTCCAGACACCTTGTTTTCATGACAATTCTCATCTGACAAGTGCTAATCATGAATTGATCCTATGAGGAAAGGTGTTACTTTTCGAAGGTGCCAAAGATAAAGTTACTGTTACCACAGACCACAAAAATCTGTCTTATTTGGAATCAGCTAAAACACTCATCTCCGACAAGCTAGATGGGCTTTGTTCTTTTCTATGTTTGATTTTGTTGTGATGTTCAGACTTGCTTCTAAGAAGATAAAAGTGGATGCACTTTCCTAGAGTTTCTGTGCTTCTCAGATTGAGGACTTTGAACCAGTAAGTATTGTAAATGAAGGTATTATTGTTTTATCTGTTTCCTTACATGTTGTAGAAGAGAACCATAGATCCAAGAGTTATGCGGGCGTCACATGATACGATCTATCGTGCAATCGCACAAGCGATCGTACCTGCCCCCGTCGTTTGTGCGTCACGGGCAATTAGTTGCCTGTGGCGCACAAAGTCGTTAAACCCTCGTCACATGCACTTACCTGCTGAGCGACGTCGCTGTGGGCGCCGAACATTCTCTTCCTGAAGGGGGTGGGACATTCGGCGTCACAGCGACGTCACAAAGCGGCCGGCCAATAGAAGCGGAGGGGCGGAGATGAACGGGACGTAAACATCCCGCCCACCTTCTTCCGCATTGCGGGACGCAGGTAAGCTGAGTTCATCATTCCCGGGGTGTCACACGGAGCGATGTGTGCTACTCCGGGTACGATGAACAACTGACGCAGAGAAGAACAAATGACTTTTTGAAGATGAGCGACGTGTCAACGAGCAACGATAAGGTGAGTATTTTTGCTCGTTCACACTCGCTCGTAGCTGTCACACGCTACGATATATCAAACCGGATGTGCTGACTTACAATGTGACCCCATCGACATATCGCACGATATATCGTCTCGTGTGACGCCCGCATTAGCCTGTGACACTACTCGTACCCCAAAACAGTTTGTTCCCCCCAATTTCACCCACCTTATTCTTCATGAGTCTCATTATTCTGTGCTTGCCGGTCACCTTAGTATTGACAATACCATCTGACTTGTAAACAGGAATTTTTGATGCCAACCATAATTAAAGACTGTGGGTAGTATGTGCTCGCATTGGAAATTTGTGGGTTAGCCAAGACACCCTGATCCTGTCCTGTAAAATATAGTTTCTAACTGGGGACTCAGTTCGGTTCTAGATTTTTGAGAGCATTCTGTAAAAAGAGCAATATTGAGTTGTCTTTTACTTTTCCTACCACCCAGAGACTGTCACTAGCGGTGACATCACGGGCTCTCGCGATACTGCTGACAACGCGGCTGGCATAGAAGGCAGTAACAGCGCTGATGGCAGGACTGCAGGAGATCATCATAGCAGGTAATGATCTCATCTAACCTCCTGACAGCAGCGCTCGTCATCCCCTGCAGTGACCTGGGCTATTGATGTTAGTTCAGGTCACTGCATTGCTCTCCCAGCCAATGGGGAACATTCTGTTCTTCACTTACTGGGACAGTGACTATGGTATGGATCGTCGTGGGACCCCCCCTCCCCCCTTATTGGATTACGCCGGACCCGGATTTGATTGTTCTTGTCAATAAATTGGGGAAAGAGGGAATGTTTTGGGGAGTGTTTTTTCAAATAAAACTTTTTTGTTGTCTATTTTTTATTTCTTACTGACTGGGTTGGTGATGTCAGGTACCTGATAGACGCGTGACATCACCAACTCCAGGGCTTGATGCCAGGTGACATTACACATCTGGCATCAACCCCATATATTACCTCGTTTGCCACAGCACCAGGGCAACGGGATGAGTTGGGGCGAAGTGCCAGGATTGGCATGTCTAATGGATGCGCCACTTCTGGGGCAGCTGCGGCCTGCTATTTTTAGGCTGGGGAGTGTCCAATAACAGTGGACCTCCCTAGTCTGAGAATATCAGACCCCAGCTGTCCGCTTTACCTTGGCTGGTGATCCAATATGTGGGGGACCCCACGTTTTTTGTTTTAAATTATTTATTTAATGTAAAATAATAGCGTGGGGTGCCCTCTGTTTTGGATTAGCAGCCAAGGTGAAGCTGCCAGCTGTGGTCTGCAGGCTGCAGCCGTCTGCTTTACCCTAGCTGGCTACAAAAGTTGGGGGGACCTCACGTCATTTTTTTTTAATTATTTATTTATTTTTTGGCTAAATACAAGGCTAGGCATCCTTTAGTGTCACATGAAAGTCACTAAAGGGTTCCAGCTTAGAAAATGCAGGGAGGTGGGACTTTATATAGGTCTTTCTCATCTATTATCTCTCTATCTCTCTATCTATTCATCTATCCATCTTTCCCTCTATCCATTATCTGTCTATCTATCGATTATCTTTATTATTTATTGAAGTTACAGCATAAAAAAACGCAGGGACCAACCTGCGGAAAAACCGCGGCAAAATCGTGGCAAAAATGAATGCATTTTTCCTGCGGTTTTGGTGCGTTTTTTTACCGCAGGTGCGGTAATCTTCAACTCCCAGAAGTTTCTCAAGAAATTTTCTTGAGAAAAATCACTTTTCTAGTGCGCACATAGCCTTAAAGCAGCTCAGATTAGAGACCAGGTCAATGCCACACAGAGTTTTAGCAGCAGACACATCTCTAGAACAACTGTTAAGGGGAGACTTTGTGCAGCAGCCTTCATGGTAAAATAGCTGCTGGGAAACCACTGCTAAGGACAGGCAACAAGCAGAAGAGACTTGTTTGGGCTAAAGAACACAAGGAATGGACATTAGATCAGTGTAAATCTGTGCTTTGGTCTGATGAGTGCAAATTTGAGATCTTTGGATCCAACCACCGTGTCTTTGTGCGACGCAGAAAAGGTGAACGGATGGACTCTACATGCCTGGTTCCCACCGTGAAGCATGGAGGAAGAGGTGTGATGGTGGGGGGGCTTTGCTGGTGACACTGTTGGGGATTTATTCAAAATTGAAAGCATACTGAACCAGCATGGCTACCACACCATCTTGCAGCGGCGTGCTATTCCATCCGGTTTGTGTTTAGTTGGACCATCATTTATTTTTCAACAGGACAATGACCCCAAACACACCTCCAGGCTGTGTAAGGGCAGTTTGACTAAGAAGGAGAGTGATGGGGTGCTACGCCAGATGACTTGGTTTCCACAGTCACCAGACCTGAACCCAATCAAGATGGTTTGGGGTGAGCTGGACCGCAGAGTGAAGGCAAAAGCCAACAAGTGCTAAGCATCTCTGGGAACTCCTTCAAGACTGTTAGAAAACCATTTCCGGTGACTACCTCTTGAAGCTCATCAAGAGAATGCCAAGAGTGTGCAAAGCAGTAATCAAAGAAAAAGGTGGCTACTTTGAAGAACATAGAATATAAGACATATTTTCAGTTGTTTCACACTTTTTTGTTAAGTATTTCATTCCACATGTGTTAATTCATAGATTTGATGCCTTTAATGTGAATCTACAATTTTCAGAGTCATGAAAATAAAGAAAACTCTTTGAATGAGAAGGTGTGTCCAAACTTTTGTCCTGTACTGTAAGTGTAAAAAGAAAAGATTAAATAATTGCAATAAAGGATATTACTATGAAGTATAAAATTTAATCATGAAGGGTTAGAACGAGCGTAGTATCAGGGGTTGTGAGTGAACGTTGTGTGAAAAGGCAAAAATTAACATGATATTGAATAAATTTAAATACATGAAATATATTTATAGTCCCTCTATTAATTCCTCTGATAATCTTATCAAACCAGAGAGAGGGAGAGAGAGAGACAGGAAGAGAAAAAGAGACTTCTTGAAAGGTATTGAATTTTTGGGGATAGATGGACAAATCCCAATATAATGACCACATTAGAAATAGCCTCCCAACCCATGGTGAACCACAAGCAATGAAGTATGAGGGAAGACTCCCCCAACTGCATGGATTCATCAACATGCACCTATGGGACATCTTACAGTGCACAATTAGTAAGCCATGAGGGGTCTATCCACCCTAATAGCAAGGGCAATGGCAGCCTCTAATGACTTTGGAGCAGCATAATGAACCATAGAATCCCTAAGTTTATCAGACAGACTCTGAACAAATTGACCTCCGAGAGCCAGATCATTCCATTGGATGTGAATGGCCCATTCCTGGAACTCAAACCAGTAGTCCTCAGCCGACCGCACCCCTCTTGGAGACTATGGAGTTTGGACTCCAAAAGGGAGAGACACCACCAGGATCACCATAGACCAGGGCCAGAGCTGCAAAAAACTCGTCCACAGACCATAGCAGCAGAGAATCGGTTGTCAGAGAGAAAACCTGGAACTGGGGATCTCCCTGCAAAAGCAAGACTACAATCCCCACTTGCTGTTCCTCACTCCCCAAGGAAAGAGGATGGATCTTGAAGTGTAACTTACAAGCTTCCATGAAAGTAATGAATATCCCTCCCTCCGGAAAACCTTACTGGGAAGGATATTTTGGGTCCTGACTGTCAGGGCATGAGCCAAGAACAGAAACCCATCAATTTATTGCAGCTGTTGCACCAGTTGAGAGCGCAGATCCGAAACCTCCTGCAAGAGGGTCTGTATCAGGTATGCAAGAGCTTCAGCCTGAGCCCTACTGTCGCAGGATACATTTTATGGGGCTGTAGATAATGTCACGCTCTGAGTGGGAGAAGTCTGATTATATGGCATGACAGTAGTGATCAGACCTACGGATGTCTGGAGCACTACAAAAACACCACATACAAAGAGGGGGACACCGGGGACTCTTTAACAATAGTGGGCTCTGGTGGTAGGGGGAGGAAAGATGGAACACCTCCTGTGCTTACCTGCAGCTGTACCCTGCACTCAATAGCCAGCTCTATGTGGGTTCATTCAACCCGTCGCTAAGCAGGATACCTAATGCCCTCGGAAAGCCCTGGACTCCCCCATACTAGTGAGATGGCCTGGGAGGAACACTAGTCCCACCACTGCACTAATAAGACATAAAGGGAAGGAAAACAAACAGGGGTGGAAGGGATAAAAACACCAACTCCACGGCTGCAGTCAGACACTGAGGCAGCAAACCGATGGGTTCAGATCAGAAACTCAGCAGTTCCTTCCACCTAGATGGCCTGGAGAGAATGGATTCTATCAACAGTAAAGTTTGATGGGTTTTGCCACTATTTGAAGGTGAGGGGGCGTGGTGTCAGAGGAGCTGTATCTGACATGGACTGCTAGGAAGATGCTGGCAACAAAACTGACATTAACCCTTAATACACCAAAAGAAAGAAAAACATGTTTAATCATAAGTCTCAGAGCACTTTGAGAATCCAGACCTGAACCTGTCACAAGTCTCCAAATGTAAAGAGATAATTGTGACAGATTTCGTCTTCAAAATTAAAAAAAAAAACAAAAAACAAAAAAAAAAACAACTATAAGTTCAAGAAAACATAAATTTAATTTTATCACCACCTACAGTATCTCCCACAAAACAATACAGAGAATTAAACAGGAATTTTGACACATTTTCTTAAATGACCCTGATCTAGGTAAGTCTTGACCTACTCTCTAGATGGGTCATTAGAATTCCAAGTATCCAAGATTGTTGATTCTCCATTCATTGCGACATTTGCTTCATTGGCGATGTTATGGTCCTGAGGAGAAAACTTGGGCACCAGCCTCTGATATCCATGCTGAGCTCCTGGCTAGGACTTTTCTTTATCCGCTTCCAGAGGGAAAGGGTCCTGGGGGTCCTGAGATCCCTCTTAGAGGAAGGGGTACTGTCACACAGAGATATTTAAAAAATTCACCAACTGTTATGACGGTGTCAGGATCTGTTCAGATGACAGATTCTGACACTCCGCCCGTTAACTTCTCTGGTGTTGGTGATCAATGCATGCAGACACTGGCGTCAACCTGTAATGTGGTAGTTCATGGGCAGGCTAGCAAGAGTTAATCTATACTTGTCTGCTTGTTAGTCTCCTTTGATTACATTTTTTGGTGGAGCTGATTACATTTGCTCCCCTCCTATATATGCTGCATAGATCCTTCCTTCTATGCCGGCTATAGTTTATCTTAGCTGGCCTAGTGATGGGTTGTGATCCAAACTATCTGGAGATTGTGGTGCTTGTTGCTTAGTGTCTATGCGGATTTAACCCCTTGTTTCCTTTTGTTGCTACCTTCCTGCTCTTGCTTTTTTTCTGAGTTTCTCATTGTCTATTCCTGTGTGTGTGCACAGTGTGTTAGAGTTTTGGTTTTCACTTGTCTGTGTTTATCTGTTTCCATGACATTCCTGCCCCTTCCCTGGAGGAAATCAGACTATATCTGGTCAGGAGCATAGGTGCGGTATTCGGGCACCTCCACCATCAGGGAGTAAGCCTTAGGTTAGGGATAGCCTAGGGTCCGCTACAATGAGAGACAGCATAGAAGCGCCTGTCCCTCGTTATGCTACAGTCACATCATGACATGGGACTTTTATATGCTCAAACGTCCTGTCCTTACAGGAAGAGTTTTCCGCCGTTTCCTCATCATCAGAGGCAGGCAGACACTGAAAACAAACATTTAACTCAAAATCTGATTTATTCAATATGACATTTTTTGATAATAGCTGCCCTTTACATTTTAAAAGTTTTGTTTTTTGTTTTGTTCAACACATGGGACGTGTCATTAGATTTTTCCAATTATATTCCAAATTATTCTCAGTGGCTTTTCAGTTTATTTCTGGATGCCTTTAGTAATATTCTCACAAGATTTGCTTAACTATAAAGCCAGGGCCCTCACTGCAGCATTGTATTCCAGGAGAGATTCTGTAATCAATGACATAACATTTGTTTCAAGAAAATATTTCCTATTTTCTTCAGCAACCAAAACTTCAGATTTTTTTCTTGGTGGTTAAAGTTTTATATTTGGCAATTGATGGATGTGATGTGTTAAGCTGCATGAAATCAAACAAAATTGCTAAAGATCATCTGAAACTCAGGAAACTGTTAATTAGAGATGAGCGAACCGGTCCCGGTTCGGCTCGAGGCCGGTTCGCCGAACGGGGGTCCCGTTCGAGTTCGGTTCGTCGAACGTTCGACGAACCGAACTAGAACCAATAGGCTATAATGGGAGGCAATCACAAACACATAAAAATGCATTATAAATGTACACAAACAGTTAATAAACATTGCCATAACACTTACCGGTCCTCGCGATCCCTTCTGCACTCTGTCTCCTGCCGCTATTCCATCCGATGATCGCTGAATCCTCCCGGTGACCTGCACTGCCAGCAGAGAAGCAGGACCTATCGTGACGTCAAAATAGCCATGTGACCAGTCACGTGGCTATTATCTCATTGGCTACAGACTGGTCACATGACTATGACACGTCATGTAGGACCTGCGAGTGCATCTCTCCGGTACACGGTGCACATATGTGTATCGCCGTGTACCGGCGACATGCTCTAGCACACGGTCGACTCCCCGTTCCGTTAGGGACCGGCTGACACAGCCGGTCATTAACGGAGATCACCGTTGCCATAGCAACGCAGTTAGCGGTGACGTCACCGCTAACCGCGGCTCCGGGAGCACCGTTGCTATGGTAACGCGTCTGTCAGCGTTACCGCTGTTACCGCTAGCAGCCAGCAGTGATCACTCACGGAGTGAAGGCTGCACGCTGCTTCCCGATTGTAGTGAGCATTGTAGTTAGGATGGAGGTTCCCCAGCCCCAAGTGATGCCCCTCACTACAATCGTCACTACTACTACACTAGAAAGAAAGAAGACAGAAGAGCAGGATCGTGGAGGGCTGACAGGGGGTAATAAAGATGGAGTCTCTAATGTGTCTGTGTATTTATTTCTATTAAAGTATTTTTTCTCTGTGTGGTGTCTTTTTTTAACCCTTTATTGGAGATTCTTAATGGCCGGGTCAAACGTGCCTGACATTAAGAATCTCTGGCTTAATACTGGCTGGTAAAACAAAGCCAGTATTAACTCATGATTACCCAACAAGCCACCCGGCTCCAGGGCTGTTGGAAGAGTTGGATACAGCGCCAGATGATGGCGCTTCTATGAGAGCGCCATTTTCTGGGACGGCTGCGGACTGAAATCCGCAGCAGAGGCGCCCACAAACCTCGGGCTAACCTGTGCTGCGGATTCCAATCCCCAGCTGCCTAGTTGTACCCGGCTGGACACAAAAATAGGGCGAAGCCCACGTCATTTGTTTTTTAATTATTTCATGAAATAAGTGAAATAATTAAAAAAAACGGGCTTCCCTATATTTTTGGTTCCCAGCCGGGTACAAATAGGCAACTGGGGGTTGGAGGCAGCCCGTGGCTGCCAGCTGTACCTGGCTAGCATACAAAAATATGGCGAAGCCCACGTCATTTTTTTGGTGGGCAAAAAACTTCTGCATGCAGTCCTGGATGGAGTATGCTGAGCCTTGTAGTTCTGCAGCTGCTGTCTGCTCTTCTCCATACAGACAGACAGCAGCTGCAGAACTACAAGGCTCAGCATACTCCATCCAGGACTGTATGCAGAAGTTTTTTGCCCCCTGAAAAAATTATGTGGCTTCGCCATATTTTTGTATGCTAGCCAGGTACAGCAGGCAGGTACGGCTGCCCCCAACCCCCAGTTGCCTATTTGTACCCGGCTGGGAACCAAAAATAAAGGGAAGCCCTTTTTTTATTATTTCATGAATTTCATGAAATAATTAGAAAACAAATGACGTAGGCTTTGCCCCATTTTTGTGTCCAGCCAGGTACAACTAGGCAGCTGGGGATTGGAATCCGCAGCACAGGTTGGCCTGAGCTTTCTGGGCCCCACTGCTGCGATTTGCAGTCTGCAGCCGCCTCAGAAAATGGCATTTTCATAGAAGCGCCATCTTCTGGCGCTGTATCCAACTCTTCCAGCACCTGCCTGCTATACCTGGCTAGCATACAAAAATATGGCGAAGCTCACGTCCTTTTTTTGTAGCTTTTTGGCAAAAAAAAAAAAAAATGCTTCCCTGGATTTTCCATTGCCAGTGAAGGTAACACCAAGCAGTGGGGGTTAGCAGCCAGTAGCTGCTTGGATTACCCTTAGCTAGCAATACAAAAAATGCAGTGGGAGCTAACATATATTTTTTTTAATTATTTATTTAAATAACTAAAAATAAAATGGGCTTCCCTGTATTTTGATTGCTGGACATCACAGTGCTGTAAAAATAAATCTTTAAAAAAATGACGTAGCGCTCCGCGGTATTTTTGATTCTCAGCGCAGATAAAGCAGACAGCTATGGGTTGCCACCCCCATCTGCCTGCCGTTACCTTGGTTGGCAATCAAAATACAGGGAAGCCCATTAATTTTTTCTATTTAAAAAATAGTTAAAAAAAAAAAATTACGTTGGGTCCCCCCATTTTTGATAGCCAGCTAGGGTAAAGCAGACGGCTGTAGCCTGAAAACCACAGCTGGCAGCTTTACCGTGGTTGGGGATCCAATGTGGAGGTCCCCTCAGGCTCTTTTTTATAATTATTTTATAAATATTAATAATTACACAATAAAAGTAGGGGACCCCCCAAATTGGATCACCAGCCAAGGTAAAGCGGACAGCTGTGGTCTGGTATTCTCAGGGTGGGAAGGTCCATAGTTATTGGGCCTTCACAGCCTAAAAATAGCAGGCCGCAGGCACCCCAGACGTGGCGCATCCACTAGATGCGCCAATCCTGGCGCTTCACCCCAGCTCATCCCGTGCCCTGGTGCAGTGGCAAACGGGGTAATAAATCGGGTTGATACTAGCTGTAAAGTCACCTGAGATCAAGCCCAGCAGTTTGTGATGTCATGGCGTCTATTAGATACCCAACATCATAAACTGTCAGTACTAACAAAAACAAAAAATCGACAAAAGAAATTTATTTGAAAAAACAGTCCCCAAAACATTTCCTCTTTCACCAATTTATTGTAAGAAAAAAAATAAAGGGGTCCCACGACGACTCTGGACCGTCTAGAATATGGGGGGGGAGACACTCAGGGAACGTATCCCCCATTTTCTAGGAGTGCGGACCCTTCATGTGAGGAGTGTGGGTGCAATGAATCTGCACTCACTCTCCCCGGGTCCACAGCAGCAGAGTCCATGTCGTAATGGTTGCTACCAAAGCTGCAATGCCCTGCTCATGAGGTAAGGGCATGCCTAATCAGGAGAACTACTGTAGAGGAAGCTCTGCTCACTGGTATATAGGTGCTCAGAGGTAATAATAGATAAAATTAGTGAGTAACCTCGGCACTCTATATCTCCCAGACTAAGTCAGTAAGTCACAACGGATAGTAATGCAAAATCACTCTTTATTGGTCCGTATTAAGAAAATTTTTTTTTCATAAGCATATATGTTTTTGTCCAAAACAAGTTACAAATGACGTTTCGGCCTGAGCCTTCGTCAGATTGGACTTATCTGCATGTAATCATGAAAAATGACAATAATCAGTATCACATAAGAGTGAGAGAACAATAACATAAACTCGAACAATGTAGAGGTACAATTGGGATGCAGCAAAAAAATTGCAACACAGCAAGAAATGAAACACATGATACAAATGTCATAATACAGTACAAGGACAATATAGTAATGACAAATATGGGGTCAGAGTAGACTTAGACAGCTCTGGTACGAAAGAGATGTCAATCATAAAGTAACATGTGCAGTAGGTGTAGAGCTACACTATGCATGGCAGAGCTAATGGGTAGACCGACCATAGAAAAAGTAGAGAAAAAGTGGAGAAAAAGTGGAGAATAAGTGGAACATAAGAGGAGAAAAAGTGGAGAAAAAGTGGAGAAAAAAGTGGAGAAAAAGTGGAGAAAAAGTGGAGAAAAAGTGGAGAAAAAGTGGAGAAAAAGTGGAGATTAAGAGGAGAAAAAGTGGAGAAAAAAGTGGAGAAAAAGTGGAGAAAAAGTGGAGATTAAGAGGAGAAAAAGTGGAGCATAAGAGGAGAAAAAGTGGAGAAAAAAGTGGAGAAAAAGTGGAGAAAGTGGAGAAAAAAATGGAGATAAAGTGGAGAAAAAGTGGAGAAAAAGTGGAGAATAAGAGGAGAAAAAGTGGAGAAAAAGTGGAGAAAAAGTGGAGAATAAGAGGAGAAAAAGTGGAGAATAAGTGGAGAAAAAAATGGAGAAAAAGTGGAGAAAAAGTGGAGAAAAAGTGGAGCATAAGAGGAGAAAAAGTGGAGAAAAAGTGGAGAAAAAGTGGAGCATAAGAGGAGAAAAAGTGGAGAAAAAAGTGGAGAAAAAGTGGAGAAAAAGTGGAGCATAAGAGGAGAAAAAGTGGAGAAAAAGTGGAGAAAAAGTGGAGCATAAGAGGAGAAAAAGTGGAGAAAAAGTGGAGAAAAAGTGGAGAAAAAGTGGAGCATAAGAGGAGAAAAAGTGGAGAAAAAGTGGAGAAAAAAGTGGAGAAAAAGTGGAGAAAAAGTGGAGAAAAAGTGGAGAAAAAGTGGAGATTAAGAGGAGAAAAAGTGGAGAAAAAGTGGAGAAAAAGTGGAGCATAAGAGGAGAAAAAGTGGAGAAAAAAGTGGAGAAAACGTGGAGAAAAAGTGGAGAAAAAGTGGAGAAAAAGTGGAGCATAAGAGGAGAAAAAGTGGAGAAAAAGTGGAGAAAAAAGTGGAGAAAAAGTGGAGAAAAAGTGGAGAATAAGAGGAGAAAAAGTGGAGAAAAAGTGGAGAAAAAGTGGAGAATAAGAGGAGAAAAAGTGGAGAATAAGTGGAGAAAAAAATGGAGAAAAAGTGGAGAAAAAGTGGAGAGAAAGTGGAGAAAAAAATGGAGAAAAAGTGGAACACCCTTTGGTACCTTTCATGTGGCACTAAGGGGTGCTTAGCTTTGTATTTAGCCAAAAAAATGAAAAAAAAAATGACATAGGGTTCCCCCTAGTTTTGTAGCCAGCTAGGGTAAAGCAGACGGCTGCAGCCTGCAGACCACAGCTGGCAACCTCACCTTGGCTGGTAATCCAAAACTGAGGGCACCCCACGCTGTTATTTTAAATTAAATAAATAATTAAAAAAAAAAACCACGTAGGGGTCCCCCAAAATTGGATCACCAGCCAAGGTAAAGCAGACAGCTGGGGCCTGATATTCTCAGACTAGGGAGGTCCATGGTTATTGGAATCTCCCCAGCCTAAAAATAGCAGGCCGCAGCCGCCCCAGAAGTGGCGCATCCATTAGATGCGCCAATCCTGGTGCTTCGCCCCAGCTCATCCCGCGCCCTGGTGCGGTGGCAAACGGGGTAATATTTGGGGTTAATACCAGATGTGTAATGTCACCTGGCATCAAGCCCTGGGGTTGGTGAGGTCATGCGTCTATCAGATACCCGACATCACCAACCCAGTCAGTAATAAAAAAAAATACACGACAAACACATTTTTATTTGAAAAAACACTCCCCAAAACATTCCCTCTTTAACCAATTTATTAGATTGAAAAACAAATCCAGGTCTGGTGTAATCCAAGGGGTTGCCATGACGATGCACACTGTCCCAGTCAATGAAGAGCAGGATGTTCCCCATTGGCTGGGAGAGCAGTGCAGTGACCTGAGCTAACATCAATGGGTCAGCCCAGGTCACTGCAGGGCATGAGAAGTGCTGCTGTCAGTGAGGTACATTACCTGCGCTGATCTCCAGCACACTGACAGCCCCTGTCACTGAGGTCAATGACCGGCGCCTTCACATCAAGTATCGCGAGAGGTCCGTGACGTCACCGCCAGTGTCAGTCTCGGGTCGGAAGCGAGAGGTGATGTGACAAGCGGCGGCCATGGAGGACAGTGACAGCGCTGAGGTCGGGATGGCGGGACTTCATCACCGCAGGTAAGCCGAGCGAGCGAGCGAGCGAGCGAGCGGGCGGGCGGGCGGGCGGGGGGGGGGGTGGATGTGTGTGTGTGTGTGTGTTTGTGTATGTGTATGTATGTGTACATGCCGCGGGCAGGAGGGGGTGGAGCGAGCTGAGCGGGAAAGTGTGGGCTTCCTGCACGTAACTAAGATAAACATCGGGTTACTAACCAAAGCGCTTTGCTTGGATACCCGATGTTTATCTTGGTTACCAGCTTGTGGCAGGCTGCCAGCGATGGCTCCTGCTCACTGTAGCTGTAAAAAGCCCTGCTTTTTGCTGCTAGAACCGTTCTCGAACGTATCTAGAACTATCGAGCTTTTAGCAAAAAGCTCGAGTTCTAGTTCGATCTCGAACAGCCCAAAAATCACTCGAGCCGCGAACTGGAGAACCACGAACCACGAACCGCGCTCAACTCTACTGTTAATCCATATAATTAATCACCATCGAATACTAATTTCTAGGTTGTTGGAACATAAATTCTTATGACACAATTCTCACTTGAAAAGAGAATCATTCTGCTACAATCCATTTTGCACTGGTTTGGCAAGTGGCTGTGGGTATCATACTTGAAATCTTAAGGTCCGAGCAAAAAATCAAGATGGAAATCAATGTAAAATTACTATGAAAATGAACAGGATGAAATAAAGGCTTAATGAGTAAATGGACCAATGGTCAAAACCAAGAAACCAGTCTACCAGTTGAGGGACACCAAAAGAGTCCTCCTCAAAACACAACTTTCTGAGCCACTACTGGAGCTGGACAAAGTGTTAATTATTTTTTAGTTCGTACTAAAAAGTAAAATTATGATTCCATCCATATGAGTATGGTTACAAATAATTACATTGTTCATAAAATGTTATGGGTTCTTTTCCTTTTTGTGCTATTCCCCATGTATTTTGGGTTACGTGATAACTAGGGTTGATTTAGGAGCTCCAGTCCCTCAAATTTTCATAATTTCATCTATTAGATTTATTTTATAGTTTTTAAGGATGATTCCAGGACATAATCTTTCATCAGTCAATGAGTTCTTCATTGTAGGCTTCGAGCATCTGCAGAGTTTCCGAATTGTTCTCTTTCTACTTCTTCTTCTGATTTACACGGCCATCTTAGCTGGGAACCTATTGATCATCCTCCTGGTATCAACCACGGCTTGTCTCCAGATCCCAATGTACTTATTCCTCAGTCAGCTATCCTTATCAGATATTATACTCACCTCAACCATTTGCCCAAACACTCTTCTTGTCATTATTAATGATGGGTCCACCATCTCGAAGGTTGGTTGCTTAACCCAGTTATTTGCATTTTCAATGTCCATGGTAACTGAGTGTCTTCTTCTAACGGTCATGTCCTATGATAGATATGTCGCCATCTGTAAACCTATGCATTATGTTACTACTGTAACTCTTACTTTTTGTGTAAGGTTAATTTCCTTTTGTTGGGTATCAGGTTCTCTTTTGACCACCTTCGCCACTGCCTTGATCTCAGCTCTTGACTTTTGTGGCTCAAATGTTGTTGTGAACCATTTCTTCTGTGATTATGGACCTCTTTTGCAACTCTCCTGCTCGGATACATCTGATCTGGAAACAATAGTTGTGATTATTACCACCCATGAAATGAGCATTGAAACCATGTTCATCTTCTCCACCTATGTCTGCATTGTTCGCTCGATACAGAAAATATCAACGACCACAGGTAAGGAGAAAGCCTTCTCCACGTGTTCCTCCCATCTGACTGTAGTTTGCATGTGTTTTGGATCTCTCATTGCCATCTATGTGTCTCCATTTGGCAAAAAAACATCAACCATCAACAAAATCTTGTCGTTACTCTACACTGTGGTGACTCCATTATTAAACCCCATCATCTACAGCCTGAAAAACAGGGAAATGAGGATCATCATCGTGAAACGATTCAACCAGCTGAGGCAAATCTTATCATCAAGTCACCGATTCCCAGAACCCAGAAGAATAAGGGAAATGAGATGAACTCCAGGAAGAATGTGTTTGCTTCGTGTTAGTAATTAGCTTCTTGGTTTGGATGTCACCAATTTCATTCACCTTATCGTAATATTTGGAGGCTCCAGAAAACTCCTTAAATATGGATAATCCACATTATGATGTGTGTCATTTATTAGTAGAGACGAACGAATCTGCAGAGACTCATATTCAACAGATTACTCCATTTTGTCAGAAAAATTTGAATCACAATAAAGTTATAAGATACAAATTCAATATTGTTTATTATGTCCGAGGGTTTTTCTTAACCCTTTCACTCCCACTTGATTTTCCTGTTTTTGCGTTCTCATTTTTTCCCCCCTTCTTCCAAGATTCATAACTATTTTATTTTTCCATCCCCATAGTCATTTCACAGGTTGTTGTTTGTGGGATGAGTTGTACTTTTGAATTACCTCATTCACTTTATCATGTGATGCACTGGAAAACGTGAAAAAATTCCAAGTTTGTTGAAATTGCAAAAAAAGTGCAATTAAACAATTGTTTTTATTATTTTTAATTACCACGTTCACTATATGGTACAATTGACTGAGCAAATATCTCACTGTACTAAGGGGACGCTAAAGTTACAAGCAGTGTAGCTTCAGAGTGCAGTTAGCAGGCAAACCACAAGAGGGCAGTAGAGTAGTCAGTAAACCAGGTCAGCAGCAGAAGTTCTCGTCAATAGCACAGGGATAATCAAATGATAGTCAGGTGAAAGCCGAGGGTTGGAAGCCGGGAAGTCATGTATGCAACAGAGGGGAAAGACAGAGACAAACTTAGGAACGAGGACACAGGTCAGATGCCGGGAAGTCCAAGTACAAACAATGGAGGAGGACAAACAGGTTGGGACCAGGATAAGACAGACAGAGAAGGGTATACAGTAGACAGGAGCAGGTAGTCATGGGCCGGGAGAGACGGACGACCAAGGAAAGTACAGGTTAGAACAAGGTAGCTGGGAGGCAGGACAGATCAGGTAACTCACCAGAGTCAGTAATACATGCTGCAGAGCATAAACTATCACTGGCACTGAACTGGAGGTGCAGCACCCGGATACAGTGTCTCGGAAACCGGAGTGAGGCAAGGAGGAGTTAACCCCTGACTTGACCAGGCCAGAGCTTGGTGAAATAATCAAACCACAGCGGCCAATACAGACCTGGATCATGACTTCAATATTGTTTTACAGGTCAGTACGAATATGCAGATACCAAACATGTAAAGATTTTTGCTATATAAGTATTGAAATTTTGGGGAGAAATTTGTAAGAATTTTTTTTGCTTTTCTGTGACCTGTAATCTTTTCATTTTTCAGATTCTGGAGCTGTGGAGGCTTCTATTTTGCTGAGCTGACATTTTTACTGATACCATCTTCTGGAAAATGCAATGTATTGATCGCCTCTTATTGCATTTTATTGTAATGTTGCGGTGACCGTCACCAAACAACCATAATTTTGGCTCTTTCAATTTCTTTTTCTCGTTCTGCCATTTCCCGATCGGATTAGTTTATCTCATATTTTAATAAATCAGACTGCAATGTTTGGCTCAAAATCAATTCACTGATCTCTATTTGGAGCTTGGTAGTCATAAAAATATTTGCACTTCTCGTTAGCACATGGTTGGTTTCTTCCAAAAGTAGCTCCAACCTTGTCCATAGGTAGGTGTTTTATTTAGCATTTCTCATTCTTGTCCATGGAGTCACACTAGGGCAGCGTCTTCTTCTAATATTTGGACATGTTCTATGTCATACAATGTATACCTGATGATCACAACATTGAAAGGTTTAACAGATCTGAGGTTCTTCTGACCTTTATCATTGTAGGGGCTAATGTTGGGACCCTCTGATTGCTAAAGCACATTCCCTTCGCCCCAGTAATAATGTCGTTACCTGCCCACTAAACATGATGGCATATCGGCAGGCTTCCCGAGCACATGTTTTTTGCACTGTTCCCATTCCTGAAAGGGATTTAACCTGAATTATGTGTATTCTGGAATGGAATAAATAATAATAATCCTCACACTACTAGTAATAGGTTATATATGAAGGCGAGAAAGGAATGAGGGAAAGATTGGAATGAGTTATATTGCCATTTAAGTGACTCCCAAATGTTCCGGATCCAGTGGACAGTCCCATTTAAGAGGCGCTAACCAGTGATCTCAGGTCTACGTCCCAACTTTCACTCACTATTTTCCCATAACCTTGTCTCCTGCTTTGCAGACATTATCATTTATTTATTGAGTTCATTGCCCCGTAGTTCATCTTTCTTGTGGACAGGAAAAATCATCTCATTTCTTTGTAAAAACTTTTATTCACTTAATTTACTCATTCTTCAGTTTACTTGAAGTTTGCTCTTCCAGAGGATCTAAATTTCCAACCTGTAGCATTCAAAGCCGCAGCAATGGCTGCACTGAAAAGTAATGGAAAAGTTTCTATACAGCAATGTGCATCGTGTTCATCTTCATCACAGGAACATTGTAAAGGTACAAAGACATACATCGGTATACGCCACATCTCTACGTACCTGTATGCCCGGGGCCAAATCTGAGATTTTCATCTTCCTATAAAATTAGTGAAAAGAATGGCAATAAAAGAGGAAAAGGATAGGAGGGGAAGTTTATATTTAATAGGAGAAAATACAAATGAAATAAATAAAAATATAATGAATGTCTATACATCCTGCGACTTCGATCTCCCCATGACTTTTCCTTATTGTACACATGACACACGTCTGTAACCAATTCTTATGGACATGCTCTTCTTAGGCCAAAAATGTACAAATGCAAAGGGCAACAGAATACAATTCAAAGTAAAAACAGCCTCAAGCCCCACATATATACTGTACAGACCAAAAGTTTGGACACACCTTCTCATCTCTAGAACAAGTGTTAAGAGGAGACGTTGTGCAGCAGGCCTTCATGGTAAAATAGCTGCTAGGAAACCACTGCTAAGGACAGGTAACAAGCAGAAGAGACTTGTTTGGGCTAAAGAACACAAGGAATGGACATTAGACCAGTGGAAATCTGTGCTTTGGTCTGATGAGTCCAAATTTGAGATCTTTGGATACAACCACCGTGTCTTTGTAGAAAAGGTGAACGGATGGACTCTACATGGCTGGTTCCCACCGTGAAGCATGGAGGAGGAGGTGTGATGGTGTGGGGGGGGCTTTGCTGGTGACACTGTTGGGGTTTTATTCAAAATTGTAGGCATACTGAACCAGCATGGCTACCACAGCATCTTGCAGCGGCATGCTATTCCATCCGGTTTGCGTTTAGTTGGACCATCATTTATTTTTCAACAGGACAATGACCCCATACACACCTCCAGGCTGTGTGTGGGCTATTTGACTAAGAAGGAGAGTGATGGGGTGCTACGCCAGATGACCTGGCCTCCACAGTCACCAGACCTGAACCCAATTGAGATGGTTTGGGGTGAGCTGGACCACAGAGTGAAGACAAAAGGGCCAACAAGTGCTAAGCATCTCTGGGAACTCCTTCAAGACTGTTGTAAGACCATTTCTGGTGACTACCTTTTGAAGCTCATCAAGAGAATGCCAAGAGTGTGCAAAGAAGCAATCAAAGCAAAAGGTGGCTACTCTGAAGAACCTAGAATATAAGACATATTTTCAGTTGTTTCACACTCTTTTGTTAAGTATTTCATTCCACATGTGTTATTTCATAGTTTTATGCCTTCAATGTGAATCTACAATTTTCAGAGTCCTGAAAATAAAGAAAACTATTTGGATGAGAAAGTGTGTCCAAACTTTTGGTCTGCACTGTATATATATATATATATATATATATATATGTAAAGTGTGTATATACAGTAGGAAAAATAAGTATTTGATATGTTTCCAATTTAGCAAGTTTTCCCATCTACAAAGCATGGAGATGTCTGTAATTTTTGTCGTAGGTACACTGTAACCGTGACAAATAGAATTAAAAACTATCCCAAAAAATCAAATTGTATGATTTTTTAACCCTTTCACGCCCAAGCCTGTTTTCACCTTCCGGACCAAGCCACTATCAATTTATGAGATAATAACAATGGAACGCTTCAACGGACTCCAGTGATTCTGAGAACATTTTTCGTGACATATTGTACTTTGTGATAGTATTTAAATTAGGGTGATATTTCATGCATTTAATTGTGAAAACATCAGAAAATTTAGTAATTTTCAAAATGTAATCTTTATGCCCTTAAACCATAGAGTAAAGCGGGCTTTACACGCTGCGACATCGCTAGCGATAGCACCCGCCCACGTCGGTGGCGCGTCACATAGCGATGTGTGCTGCCGCAGGAACGACAAACAACCTGCGTTCCAAAGGAGGAATGATTTTTTAAAAATGAATGACGTGTACACGACGAACAATTTGACACCTTTTTGCTTTCATTACGGATCGTAAAAAGGTGTCACACACAACGACATCGCTAACGAGGCCGGATGTGCGTCATCAACACCGTGACCCCGACAATACCTCGTTAGCGATATCGTTATGTGTAAATGGGCCTTTAGTATATATCACACAAAATAATTAATACGGAACATTTCCCACATGTCTACAATACATCAGTGCAATTTTTGAAACATAATTTCTTTTTGTTAGGAAGTTATTGGTTAGGGGTTCAAAAGAAGTCAGCAATTTCTCATTTTTCCAACAAAATTTACAAACCCACATTTTTGGGGGATCAAATCACATTTGAGGTGACTTTCAGAGGCCTAGGTGACATAATATACCCAAAATACACCATTCTAAAAACTACACCCCTCAAGCTACTCAAAACCACATCCAAGACGTTTATTAACCCTTTAGGTTCTTCACAGGAACTAAAGCCATGTAGAAAGAACTTTTTTCCTTCAAAAATGTTACTTTAGCCCCAAATTTTGCATTTTTACAAGGGTATCAAGAAAAAATGCCCCAAACAATTGTTGTGCAATTTGCACTGAATATTAATATCCATGTGTGGTTAAAAAAAAAAAAAAAAACAACTATTGACTTTTCAAATTCAAAATTGTCTTCACAGATGTCATGTTGCATTTGAACAGCCCCTGAGGTGTCTAAACAATGGAAACCCCCCACAAGTGACCCCATTTTGGAGACTAGACCCCTCAAGGAACTTGTGTAGATGTATGGTGAGCACTTTTGTCTTCCAGGCGCTTCACAGATTTTTAGAACATTCAGCAGAGATCCCATTTTCTCCACAAAAATGTTTTTTGACCTCCACATTTTTAATTTTCTCAAGGGTAACAGAAAAATTTGTGTGGCGCCCCTGGGCTTTAGGCACCACAGGGTATTGCACAACTTTTCAGGGGTAATATTTATCCTGGGTCAGGAGGGGGTTAACAGCCGGTGTCTTCACAAAACACACACAAACAACACTAAGGTGCTTTCCCACAGGAGGTTGGACTAGGGCAGACAGAATAGTTAGCTATCATGAAGCATGGGACTTTGACAGTTGCTAGGAAAACACTGAGGGTGGGCACCGCATGGGGTAGAAGTAGGCGCAACCATTACATTGAGAGCAGACCTTCTCAGACACAGCTTGGAATAACATTTACCACTGACAACTGGAGTTTGTGTTTCTCTCTTCGTAGGCACGTGGCTTGGAGCAGGAGGCTCAGCCTGGGTTCCGAATAGCAACTGAGGAACACTTCACTAAAAGACTTTCACGGCCACTGGCGGTGACCGCCGACGGATCCTGGATCGGCTGGAGCCCATCGTGGCAGAAATAGGTACTCTGGGGCCGCACCTGAACTACTTGTGAGTTAAAGACCTGGAACTGCAGCCCGTCTCTGCCTCTCCTTTACCGGCGCTGTCGCCCAGCGCTGTGGCACCAACGGGACTACCACCACCCCCATCCGACCTCCATCATCCCCCTCAGGGTAATACCGCTCTGCCTGTGGGGAGCAACACCATCTCGGCTGCGACCCTCACCATTAGCCCCGGATAGTAACACCCGCAGCGGCGGCCCATCCCTGGCCGCATACCACAGGTGGCGTCAGGATCTTAAAATACTTTACTAACCGTCACTACCACCCCCATCCACCGTCCTGCCTCTCGTCCACTGCCTTTCCTTCCCTCCTGTATGCCTCAAGGGTAATGGAACTGGGCCAGGCCAGCCTGTGACATCGCAGAGGATCTGCACCCCGATCCGGTAACGAGTAGGTTAAAACACCCGCCCCGTGGGGCGCTACATTTGCACCATAAAATTTGTTGTGGAATTTCTCATGAGTACAGTGATACCCCATATGCGGTTGGAAACTAATGTTTAGATGCACAGCAGGGCTCGGAAGGCAAGGAGTGCCATTTGACTTTTCAAACACAAAATTTCCGAAATCGTTAGCAGACGGCATGTTGTGTTTGAAGAGCCCATGATGTACCTAAGCAGTACAGCTCCCAAACCATTGACCCTATTTTGGGAACCAGACCCCTCAAGGAATTTATCTAGATTTTTGGTGAGCACATTGAATACCCAGGTGCTTCACAGAATTTTATAACATTGACCCATGAAAATACAAAAATACATTTTACCACAAAATTGCCTCTTCAACCAGACAGCTTTTTTTCCCAAGGGTAAAAGGAGAAAATGCACAAAACTATTTATTTTGCAATTTCTCCTGAGTACGATGATACCTCACGTGTGGTGAAATCAACTGTTTGGGCACACGGCAGGCTTCAGAAGAGAAGGAGCGTCATTTGACTGCAAAATTGGCTGGACTCATTAGCAGAAACCATATCGCGATTGGAGAGCCCCTAATGTGCGTAAACAGGGGAGCTCCCCCACAAGTGACCCCATTTTGAAAACTAGACCCCTCAAGGAATTTATCTAGATTGTTAGTGAACACCAAGAATCCCCAGGTGCTTCACAGTATTTTAGAACGTTGCGCCATGAAAATGAAAAAGTACATTTTTAACCTCAAACATGTTATAACCAAAGGTTTTTAAAATTCATTAGGCTAAAAGGTGATAAAGAACCATAAATATTGTTGTGCAGCTACTCCTGAGTACGCTAATATTCAATATGTGGTCAAAAACTACTTTTGAGGCATAGTACAAAGTGAAGAAGGAAACGTGCCATATTAGAGGGAAAATTAAGTTGGAATGATATTTGGATGCCATGTCACATTGACCGAGCCCCTAAGGTGCCAGAATAGCAGAAATTCCCCACAAGTGACCCCATTTTACAAACTGCCCCTCAACAAATTCATCCTGGGGTTCAGTGAGCATATTGATATTACAGGTGTGTTACAAAATGTTATACTATTGGGCAGTGAACAAAAACTAATTACATTTTTACCACTAAAATGCTGTTCTAACTCCAGATTTCCAATTTTCACAAGGGTAATAAGTAAAAAGGCCCCATAATGTGTTACACAATTTCCCAAAAACGTGGCAATGCCCCACATGTTACCTTAGAGTACTTTTATGAGGCACCACAGGGCTAAGGAGAGAAGGAGCGCCATTTGATTTTTGGAGCAAAGATTTTCCTAGAATAGTAAGTTGACTTCATTTGCAAAGCACCTAAGTGCTAGAACAGAAGAAATCCACTCAAGTGACCACGTTTCGAAAATGATACCCCTCTGTGAATTCGTCTATGAGTGTAATGAGGATTAGTCTCTGGAATACACCATTCGAGTCAAACACAATGAATGCTGAAGAATTAAAAATTGCAAATAAGTGCTTGTCATGCCCAGTAAATTGTAGCGCCCGGCCATTGTGCCCAGCTCGTGGTTCTAGCATCAGGCGCCCCCTCATTAGAGATGACTGAACCTTTCAAAGTTCAGTTTGTTGATCTTTGATGAACTTTCTGATATTCACTAAATGAGTCGTCGAACATTATTGAACCCAATTGGCTTCAACGGGAAGCCAAACTTAAGACAGAGAAAACACCTTTATTGGAGTCAAAAAGCTTCCAAAAGAGCAAAAATAGGTTTGACAGTGGAGTTCCACTGTTGTGGCACAGACATCAGATTCCTAGGCTATTGACATAAGAAATATTGAGGTGGATGAGGGATAGGTGTAGGGTTGGTGCTCCCATACTCCTGCTAGCAAAGACAAGACACAACTTAAAGACTCATCTTGGGGTCTGGACATTTAAAAACATTTCACGCAGAAAGGCAGCATCAATTGCCCCCCAAATGCTCCATAGTGTCTTTGCACAGCAGTCAGGTATGCTCCATGCAACACACAGGATGTGGCCTGACATTTCCATTTTTAAAATCTGGAGGTGACTGAGTGACAGGATTAGGCCAGATGTTCCTAGACCCCCTGCTTACTCCTGTCAATCATCCACCTCTTGATTTGAAAGCTGTAAATGCTGGGCCAGACCCTGTGTGGTGTAAGACTAGAGATGAGCAAACCGGCTGTGGTTCGGCTCGAGTTCGGTTCGTCGAACAGAGGTCTCATTCGAGTTCGTCGAACGTTCGACGAACCGAACTCGAACCACATAGAAAACAATGGCAGGCAATCACAAACACATAAAAACACCTAGAAAACACCCTCAAAGGTGTCCAAAAGGTGACAAACAACTCACAACACAACACAAACACATGAGAAAGTGACAAGGACATATACTCATGCGAAAACAAAAGAGCTGGACAAGGAAAAAGAGGAAGAGACACAGATATAGGCATGGCACGCCCTTCTAAAATCATGTAAAACACCGCAAGGTGACTCCAAGCGGAGTCTCCCTTTTTTCCAAAAATTGGGCCACACACACACCCACCCCTTCAGTGGCAGCACTTGTGCCCCAGTTGTACACTTCACAGCTAGATTTGCATCAAGAACATTCAAAAATACGCCATACTTAACCGTCCCCAGGATGACACCGGGGTAGGTAGCAAAGTCTTTCCTGATCCCAGCTCTGTTCATCTTGGATCATTTTTAAAAACACAGCAAGCAAGGGTTACTCCAAGCGGAGTCTCCCTTTTTTCCAAAAATTGGACCCCCCACACACCCACCCCTTCAGTGGTAGCACTTGTGCCCCAGTTGTACACTTCACAGCTAGATTTGCATCAAGCACATTCAAAAATACGCCATAATTAACCGTCCCCAGGATGACACCGGGGTAGGTAGCAAAGTCTTTGCTGAACCATGACTTGTTCATCTTGGCTCCTTTTTAAAAACACGGCAAGCAAGGGTTACTCCAAGCGGAATCTCCCTTTTTTCCAAAAATTGGGCCACACAGACACCCATTCAGTGGCAGCACTTGTGCCTCAGTTGTACATTTCCCAGGTAGATTTGCATCAAGAACATTCAAAAATACACCATCCTTCACCGTACCCAGGATGACACCGGGGTAGGTAGCAAAGTGTTTCCAGATCCCAGCTCTGTTCATCTTGGATCATTTTTAAAAACAATGTAAGCAAGGGTTACTCCAAGCGGAGTCTCCCTTTTTTCCAAAAATTGGGCCACACAGACACCTTATCAGTGTCAGCACTTGTGCCCTAGTTGCAAACAGGATGTTTTGATTTGCATCAAGCACATTCCAAATCCACAAGCATTTACTCTCCCCAGGATGACACAGGGGTAGTAAATTCTTTCTGGATCCATGACTTGTTTATTTTGATGAATGTCAGTCTGTCCACATTGTCACTGGACAGACGCGTGCGCTTATCTGTCAGCACACACCCAGCAGCACTGAAGACACGTTCAGAGACAACGCTGGCAGCTGGACACGACAAAATCTCCAAGGCGTAAGTTGACAGCTCTGGCCATTTTTCAAGATTTGAAGCCCAAAATGAGCAAGGCTCCATTTGCAAAGTCATGGTATCGATGTTCATTTGGAGATACTCCTGTATCATCCTCTCCAGCCGTTGACTATGTGTCAGACTTGTTGTCTCTGGTAGACTTGCAAAGGACGGTCTAAAAAAATTATGAAAAGATTCCATAAAATTGCTGTTACCAGCACCAGATACGGTGCTACTGGTACATGTAGACTGCTGAAGATGACAAGACCGTCCCATGTTTGTCAAGTTACAACTGGGAGATTCACTCCCTGCACCTGCACGGTTGTTTGGTAGAAAAGCCGAGCTAAGATTGAGTAACAGCTTTTGCTGATACTCCTGCATACGTGCGTCCCTTTCTATGGCTGGAATTATGTCACAAAATTTGGACTTGTACCGGGGATCTAATAGTGTGGCAAGCCAGTAGTCATCATCACTTCTAATTTTGACAATACGAGGGTCATGTTGGAGGTAGTGCAGCAAGAAGGCACTCATGTGTCCTGCGCAGCCATGCGGACCAAGGCCACGCTGTGTTTGTGGCATAGAGGTGCTAACCGTTCTTTCTTCCTCTGACATCTCCCCCCAACCTCTTTTAACTGAAATTTGACCAAGGTCTCCCTCATCCGCTGAGTCTTCCATGTCCATGGACAGTTCGTCCTCCATTTCTTCATGTTCTCTTGCACCTTCCTCAACATTTCGCCTGCTACCATGCGCCCTTGTTGATCCCTGTCCCCCATGGTCCCATGCCTGCCGCGTTGGTGATGATGAACGTCTGGACCTTGGTGATGTTGTTGTGTCTTGCGCATATGAATCCTCCTGTAGTTCCTCCCCTTCCTGTTGTCCCACCCCCTGACTCCGAATAGTGTTTAGCGTGTGCTCCAGCATGTAAATGACTGGAATTGTCATGCTGATAATGGCATTGTCAGCGCTAAACATATTCGTCGCCATGTCGAAACTGTGCAGAAGGATGCATAGGTCCTTGATCTGAGACTACTCCATCAGGGGGATCTGCCCCACCTCTGCATCTCGTTGGCCCAGGCTATACGTCATGACGTATTGCACCAGGGCTCAGCAGTGCTGCCACAGTCGCTGTAACATGTGGAGAGTTGAATTCCAGCGTGTCGCCACATCGCATTTCAGGCGATGAACCGGCAGGCCGAAAGACTTCTGGAGCGATGCAAGTCGCTCAGCTGCGGCGGTTGAACCGTGGAAGTGAGCAGACAGTTTTTGTGCCCTGGTCAGAAGGCCATCTAGGCCGGGATAGTGTGTTAAAAATTGCTGGACAACAAGGTTCAACACGTGAGCCATACAAGGCACGTGTGTCACCTTGCCCAGGCGAAGGGCCGCACCCAGGTTTGCAGCATTGTCGCACACGGCCTTACCAGGCTGCAGGTTGAGTGGAGACAACCATTTATTAAACTCAGTCTCCAGAGCTGTCCACAACTCAGTCGCTGTGTGACTCCTATTTCCAAGACATGTCAAGCTAAAGACCGCCTGATGCCGTTGTGCTCTGCTGCCAGCATAGTAATGAGGGGTGCGTGATTCCTTCTGCGCAGTGAGAATGCCTGTCTCCTGACCAGGCAGGCTTGGGGTGGAGGTGGAGGACCCAGATGAGGTGGAGGAGGCAGAAGCAGTGGCGGAACTTGGACAGACAGAGGATTGACACACAAGTCGTGGGGACGGCAAGACTTGTGCAGCAGACCCTTCACCATCTATCACCATAGTTACCCAGTGCCCAGTCAGCGACATGTAACGTCCCTGTCCATGCTTACTGGTCCAAGTATCGGTGGTGAAATGCACCCGTTGACACACAGAGTTTCTCAAGGAAGCGGTGATGTTGTGTGCGACATGCTGGTGTAGCGCAGGCACACTTTTCTTAGAGAAGTAGTGGCGACTGGGCATCTGGTACTGGGGCACAGCGACAGACATAAGGTCACTAAAATCCTGTGTGTCCACCAGGCGGAAAGGCAGTATTTCGGTAGCCAAGAGCTTACAGAGGGATAAAGTCAACCTCTTAGCTTTGTCATGGGTAGCAGGAAATGGCCTTTTATTTGTCCACATCTGAGGGACAGAGATCTGGCTGCTGTGTGTAGACGGTGTTGAGTAGGGTGTCCCTGGAAAAATGCAGCTTTGTGAGGAAAGTGCAGGCAAAGACATGATGTTGCCTTCATCCAACGTTGGTGCTATCGATATCAGAGAGAGCTGTAAACACGTACTTGTTTCCCCTTCCAAACCAACTGACGACCTACCAAGCAAACTGCCTGTTGCGGTTACAGTGGTGTAAGTTGTGGGTGGAAAACCAGGTGTGACAGCTGTCCCCACAGTCCTAGAAGATGAAGAGCACGCGGATCCACTGTAAGGGGCAGGTGGTGGATGGTTCGCAACGCTAGGCCGCATTGCAGCACGGTGAGCTTCCCACTGGGACATATGATATTTATTCATGTGACGATTCATGGAAGAAGTTGTCAAACTGCTGAGGTTTTGCCCTCTACTAACAGAATCACGACAAATTTTACAAATCACATAATTTGGGCGATCTTTTGCTATGTCAAAAAAGGACCAGGCTAGGCAAGGCTTAAAGGGCATGCGACCTGCTGATCCACCCTGACTAGTGCTCAGGGGCACAGTGGTGGCTGAGGATGCAGTTGTAGACGTGCTACCAGTATTCCGACTCTGTCCAGGAAGGCGCAAGGTAACTTCGTCGTCAGTTGCATCCTCCTCCACCGTCTCTGTTGACCTCCTCGAGGGCCTGACTGTGGGTTGACAGTAGGTGGGATCTAGAACTTCCTCATCAATTGTTGTGTTTGCATTCCCCTCACCCTCAGATTGAGCCTCTTCTTGCCCTGACCGAATATTTAAGTTGTCATCCCAATCTGGTATCTGCGTCTTATCGTCATCAGTATGTTCCTCATTGTCTTTTACCACAGGTGTTTCAGTTTGTGAATAAGGGTCATCATTATGCTCAGAAACTTGGACATCATGGCCAGAATCTGAGTCACAAAGGTTCTGGGCATCACTGCAGACCATTTCCTGGTCTGTACTCACTGTAGCTTGGGAGCAGACCTCTGATTCCCAGGCTATAGTGTGACTGAACAGCTCTGCAGACTCAGCCATCTCAGTTCCACCATACTGTGCAGGGCGGATGGAGACTTCAGATCTGGGAGAATGCAAGTGTGATTGGGCTGACAACTCAGAGGACTGGTGATTTTTGGATGCGGTAGTTGAGGTGGCTGAGAAGGCACTTGTTGGACCACTTGAGATCTATTCAAGCATTTTCCTTTTTTGGCCATCATCTACCTTTGTTCCAGTTGTTCGTGTCCGTAAAAAAGGGGGCACATCGAATTGTCCATGGTAAATAGTAGACATCTTACTTTTGCTGGAAGATGGTCTATCTTCAGCAGATGTTAATGGAGCTTTGCCACCTTCCCCACGGACAAACCCTTTTTTTCCTTTTTTAACACGCCTCTTACCCTTTCCAGCAGCATCTGTCATTTTGCCACTCATTTTGATAGCGACAAGATTGTGCACTTAAAATGTGGTAGTAAAAATTGAGGGGTGGTGTAGATTGCAGCGGTGGTCTAGCTTTATTAACAGCAGAATAAACAACAATAATTATCCCTGACAATGCAACTACGGCCCTTAAACTGGCAGCATAGTTTGCTAGTATAATGACTTAGTAACAATGAGTTTGAGTGTGCAATGCAGGCAGACGTGCTGCAAATATCTTTGCACTAGTGGGACAATACAGAAGTCCAACAGCCACGTTTAGGATGCCACTAAGTTTACTCAGTGTTTGCTAGTATAATGGCTTAGTAACAATGAGTTTGAGCGTGCAATGCAGGCAGACGTGCTGCAAATATCTTTGCACTAGTGGGACAATACAGAAGTCCAACAGCCACTTTTAGGATGCCACTAAGTTTCCTCAGTGTTTGCTAGTATAATGGCTTAGTAACAATGAGTTTAAGTGTGCAATGCAGGCAGACGTGCTTCAAATATCTTTGCACTAGTGGGACAATACAGAAGTCCAACAGCCACGTTTAGGATGCCACTAGGTACACTCAGTGTTTGCTAGTATAATGGCTTAGTAACAATGAGTTTGAGTGTGCAATGCAGGCAGACGTGCTGCAAATATCTTTGCACTAGTGGGACAATACAGAAGTCCAACAGCCACGTTTAGGATGCCACTAGGTACACTCAGTGTTTGCTAGTATAATAGCTTAGTAACAATGAGTTTGAGTGTGCAATGCAGGCAGACGTGCTGCAAATATCTTTGCACTAGTGGGACAGTACAGAAGTCCAACAGCCACGTTTAGGATGCCACTAAGTTTACTCAGTGTTTGCTAGTATAATGGCTTAGTAACAATGAGTTTGAGTGTGCAATGCAGGCAGACGTGCTGCAAATATCTTTGCACTAGTGGGACAATACAGAAGTCCAACAGCCACGTTTAGGATGCCACTAAGTTTACTCTGTGCTTGCTAGTATAATGGCTTAGTAACAATGAGTTTGAGTGTGCAATGCAGGCAGACGTGCTGCAAATATCTTTGCACTAGTGGGACAATACAGAAGTCCAACAGCCACGTTTAGGATGCCACTAAGTTTACTCAGTGTTTGCTAGCATAATGGCTTAGTAACAATGAGTTTGAGTGTGCAATGCAGGCAGACGTGCTGCAAATATCTTTGCACTAGTGGGACAATACAGAAGTCCAACAGCCACGTTTAGGATGCCACTAAGTTCACTCAGTGTTTGCTAGTATAATGGCTTAGTAACAATGAGTTTGAGTGTGCAATGCAGGCAGACGTGCTGCAAATATCTTTGCACTAGTGGGACAATACAGAAGTCCAACAGCCACGTTTAGGATGCCACTAAGTTTACTCAGTGTTTGCTAGTATAATGGCTTAGTAACAATGAGTTTGAGTGTGCAATGCAGGCAGACGTGCTGCAAATATCTTTGCACTAGTGGGACAATACAGAAGTCCAACAGCCACGTTTAGGATGCCACTAAGTTTACTCAGTGTTTGCTAGTATAATGGCTTAGTAACAATGAGTTTGAGTGTGCAATGCAGGCAGACGTGCTGCAAATATCTTTGCACTAGTGGGACAATACAGAAGTCCAACAGCCACGTTTAGGATGCCACTAAATTTCCTCAGTGTTTGCTGGTATAATGGCTTAGTAACAATGAGCTTGAGTTTGCAAAGGGCAGGAGGGTACAGTGGCAGGGTTGTGGGTCTGGGTAGAGGAAAGGAAGCCTCCCTTTCTATCCCTCCTAATGGGGAAATGCAGCAAGGAAATCCCTGACCTTAGCTACACAGACGCTGTCATCTTGTGTAGCTGTTAAAATCTGTTTTCATGGACCTTACTGTCACCTTTGGCTCTGACCCTGCCGGTATTAGCCCTTAAAAGGACTAATAGAAAGTGCTATCCCTATGCTGTACAGCGCTGTGTGTAGAGCCTACACAGCAGTATCGGAGATAGGAGCTGCGCCAGTGATGTCTGACACCAAGGACGCAGAAGGCAGATAATGGCGTGCTGGAGGAAAATGTCCGTTTTTATAATGCAGGGACATGTGACATGGACATCCTATCACACATGCCGTTGCTTCTCTGGCTAAAAGTCCACTTAGCTGTGTGTGTGTCTGGGATTGGCTGACATGCTGGCCCGCCCCACTACACGCGCGCGCTTAAGGAAGGAAGACAAGGAGAAAAAAAAAAATGGCGATCGCCATTATCCATACAGCAGTGATCTGAATGCGCTGTTCCCGCACACTATACACTGAAATTTCATAATAGTGTGAGTCACAGAGTGACTTACACTATTACAGCGGAAAGCCAGCTAGTAATTAGCTTGTCTTTTTGCTACTAGAACCATTCTCGAACGTATCTAGAACTATCGAGCATTAGCAAAAAGCTCGAGATCTAGTTCGATCTAGAACAGCCCCCAAAATCACTCGAGCCGCGAACTGGAGAACCTCGAACCGCGAACCGCGCTCAACTCTATGTAAGACCCTTGGCTCACTGCTGTGCAAAGACACCATGGGTACTGTTGTAATTGATTCCTCTATACTGCTGTTTTCCATATTTTTTGGAAATGTGGAGACTGCAGAATTGATCTCTACGTTTTCTCTTGTCTGTAGTTGCAGTGATATCAGAGCAACAGGCCTATGCCTGTCACTCATCCACCCACCTCTTTATTTTAAAGCTATAAATACTGGGCCAGATTCTGTGTTGTACATGCCAAAGGCTGACTGTTGTGCAAATACACACTGGGTACTGTGGGGCAATTGATATCCTGTTGTTTGCCCATAATTTTTGGAAATGTGTAGACTACTAGTTGGGTCTCAAAGTTGTGTGTTGTCTGTAGTGGCAGGGATCTCAAAAGGCCTACACCTGTCACTCATTCACTTCTTGACTTGAAAGCTGTAAATGATCGGCAATACCCTGAGTTGTACATGGCGCATACCTGACTGTAGCACTAAGACACTGTGGGTACTGTGTGCCAATTGATGCCACTGTCCTGCTGTCTGCCTCCAAGTTTTGGAAATGTGGAGACTCCAAGATGGGTCTCCAAATTGTACCTTGTCTGTAATGGCAGGATTCTCAGAGCAAGAGGCCGTTCACTCATCTAATATTTCTTATGTTAATAGTCTAGGAGGTTAATGGCTGAACCACAACAATGTGGCTCCACTGTAAAACGGTTTGAGCTATTTTGCTAGCTTTTTAGCCCCCCTAAAGGTGTTGTTTATGCCATTTTTTTGTCTTCCATTGAATTCAATGGGTTTGGTTAGGTTACCCCGTCACCAACACACCATGGACTTGGACCTCACGAAAGTGCCAGACACATGAGCGTCTTCTTTCTACACTATCTACAGCATGATGTCCATATTGTTAGTATTAGAAATAGTGCTGGGTACTGGGTTGCCACTCTGTTAGATCCAGGGTACAGGCAAAATTTTGCCAGATTCTTCTATCCCTGGAAAGGGATGCAGATGCTGAAGTACTGTATTGTACCAAGATTGTCCACAATTTTAAGAGTGGACTTCCCCAAGACAGCAGTGAGGCACACAGTGTGCATCACAGTTCTAGACTTCCAAGCTCGGGAACATTGCGTTGTCATCGCAGAATATTACCACAGCAGCAGTTTAAGTGGCAGAAGCAATATCTGTGAGTTGTGGCAAACCTTTTTTAGACCATCCCATGCCCCAGAAGAACAAAGTACAAGACTGCACATAGTAAATGACTGGAGAGGATGGTGCAGGAGTATCTAGAACTGAATATTGATGAAATCGGGGAGAGGGGTTTGCAGTTTAGTCTTCAAAAATGGAAGGGTGGCTTGAGCTTGCCAGTCATGCCTTGGAGGTTTTGTCATGTCCGGCAGCCAGCATTCTCTAAGGCCTCTGTCACACTCACGTTGAAAATCACGCACGTGCCGCGAGACATGTATTTTCCTTGCATGTTGCGTTTGGTAAGTACGTGTCTCCAGTATGTGTGTGCCACGTGTGTTCTACGTGTGCTGTCTGCGATAACACACAGAGAACTGGTAATTTTAATACTCACGTGGTCCTTGCTGCTGTCCAGGGTACTGATCTTCGGCTCCAGCTCCGCCCACTCCCCGCTGATGCTGCCCACCTCCTGAACACGCTCATAATGAGCGGCGGTCGTCAGCAACTGTTTGCAATGGAAGATTCTGCAGGGCTGGTGGAGGTGAGTATGTTTTTTTTTTTATTTTAAAATCATGACACGTGTTTCTCCGGCGCATGTTACATGGGACCGCATCCACACTACATCCGTGTGGTACGAGTGTGGGCCGCGTGACACCCGTGATGCCGGAGAAAAACGGACATGTCGGCGTGAGAAACACACGGACACACGTCAGTATGGAACGGAAACACGTTCCATTCAAAAATACTTACGTGTGTCCAATACATTAGGAATACATTGGTCCACGTGTGTACGTGCCTCCGGTACGTGAGACAACTGTCAAATACGTACCGGAGGCACGAACGTGTGACAGAGGCCTAAGAATGGGTCTTCAGTAGAGATGAGCGAACCGGTCGTGGTTCGGCTCGAGTTCGGTTCGTCGAAAGGAGGTCCCGTTCGAGTTCGGTTCGTCGAACTTTCGACGAACCAAACTCGAACCTATAGGATATAATGGGAGGCAATCACAAACACATAAAAATGCATGATAAATGTACACAAACAGTTAATAAACATTGCCATAACACTTACCGGTCCCCGCGATCCCTCCTGCACTCTGTCTCCTGCCGCTATTCCATCCGATGATCGCTGAATCCTCCCGGTGACCAGCACTGCCAGCAGTGATGCAGGACCTATCGTGACGTCAAAATAGCCATGTGACCAGTCACGTGGCTATTATCTCATTGGCTACAGACTGGTCACATGACTATGACGCGTCATGTAGGACCTGCGAGTGCATCTCTCCGGTACACGGTGCACATTTGTGTATCGCCGTGTACCGGCGACATGCTCTAGCACACGGTCGACTCCCCGTTCCGTTAGGGACCGGCTGACACAGCCGGTCATTAACGGAGATCACCGTTGCCATAGCAACGCAGTTAGCGGTGACGTCACCGCTAACCGCGGCTCCGGGAGCACCGTTGCTATGGTAACGTGCCTGTCAGCGTTACCGCTGACAGCCAGCAGCACTGATCACTCACGGAGTGAAGGCTGTACGCTGCTTCCCTGAAGGCTGCACGGGGAGCAGCAGCGTCTTCCCCCATTCAGAGCTGCATTTGTTGAACGAGAAAGACAGAAGACCATGGATCGTGGAGGGCTGACAGGGGGTAATAAAGATGGAGTCTCTAATGTGTCTGTGTATTTATTTCTATTAAAGTATTTTTTCTCTGTGTGGTGTTTTTTTTTAACCCTTTATTGGAGATTCTTAATGGCCGGGTCAAACGTGCCTGACATTAAGAATCTCTGGCTTAATACTGGCTAGTAAAACAAAGCCAGTATTAACTCATGATTACCCAACAAGCCACCCGGCTCCAGGGCTGTTGGAAGAGTTGGATACAGCGCCAGATGCAGCTGGTGATTGGAATCCGCAGCACAGGTTGGCCTGAGCTTTCTGGGCCCCACTGCTGCGAATTGCAGTCTGCAGCCGCCTCAGAAAATGGCACTTTCATAGAAGCGCCATCTTCTGGCGCTGTATCCAACTCTTCCAGCACCTGCCTACTATACCTGGCTAGCATACAAAAATATGGCGAAGCTGACATCCTTTTTTTGTAGTTTTTTGGCAAAAAAAATAAAAAATGCTTCCCTGGATTTTCCATTGCCAGTGAAGGTAACAGTGGGGGTTAGCAGCCAGTAGCTGCTTGGATTACCCTTACTTAGCAATACAAAAAATGCAGCGGGAGCCCATATATATTTTTTTTAATTATTTATTTAAATAACTAAAAACAAAATGGGCTTCCTTGTATTTTGATTGCTGGACATCACAGTGCTGTAAAAATAAATCTTTAAAAAAAATGACGTAGCGCTCCGCGGTATTTTTGATTCTCAGCGCAGATAAAGCAGAGAGCTATGGGTTGCCACCCCCATCTGCCTGCCGTTACCTTGGTTGGCAATCAAAATACAGGGAAGCCCATTCATTTTTTCTATTTAAAAAATAGTTAAAAAAAAAATGACGTTGGGTCCCCCCATTTTTGATAGCCAGCTAGGGTAAAGCAGACAGCTGTAGCCTGAAAACCACAGCTGGCAGCTTTACCGTGGTTGGGGATCCAATGTGGAGGTCCCCCCAGGCTCTTTTTTTATAATTATTTTATAAATATTAATAATTACACAAAAAAAGTAGGGTCCCCCCCAAATTGGATCACCAGCCAAGGTAAAGCGGAGAGCTGTGGTCTGGTATTCTCAGGGTGGGAAGGTCCATAGTTATTGAGCCTTCACAGCCTAAAAATAGCAGGCCGCAGGCACCCCAGACGTGGTGCATCCACTAGATGCGCCAATCCTGGCTTTTCACCCCAGCTCATCCCGTGCCCTGGTACAGTGGCAAACGGGGTAATAAATCGGGTTGATACTAGCTGTAAGGTCACCTGACATCAAGCCCAGCAGTTTGTTATGTCATGGCGTCTATTAGATACCCAACATCATAAACTGTCAGTACTAACAAAAAAAAAAATCGACAAAGGAAATTTATTTGAAAAAACAGTCCCCAAAACATTTCCTCTTTCACAAAATTAATTGTAAGAAAAAAAATAAAGGGGTCCCACGATGACTCTGGACCGTCTAGAATATGGGGGGGAGACACTCAGGGAATGTATCCCCCATTTTCTAGGAGTGCAGACCCTTCATGTGAGGAGTGTGGGTGCAATGAATCTGCACTCACTCTCCCCGGGTCCACAGCAGCAGAGTCCATGTCGTAATGGTTGCTACCAAAGCTGCAATGCCCTGCTCATGATGTAAGGGCATGCCTAATCAGGAGAACTATTCTACATTTCCAAATATTGGTATTTGCTGATATTATTGCTATTCCACCTACTATGTATTGGGGATAGGATCTTGGAGATGGAATACCCCTTTAAGTCCAGTTATCCAGCTGAATGAATACTTAACAACAGAGCTCGCTATTTAGATGTGTTTTCTTGTGGCGTATAACGGACTCTCATGTTTGGTAGTCGTTCAGCAGGAAAACTATAAAAGCAAATCCCTCCATTTGGAAATGTAGTATATAGCTCTCCTGATCAATTATGTTCCTTAATTCATGAGCAGGGCTTTGCAGTAATAATAATAATTTATTCATTTATATAGCGTTATTAATTCCATAGCGCTGTATGTCTTTGGAGTGTGGGAGGAAACCGGAGTACCCGGAGGAAACCCATGCAAACACGGGGAGAACATACAAACTCCTTGCAGATGGTGTCCTTGGTGAGAATTGAACCCAGGACCTCAGCACTGCAAGACTGCAGTGCTAACCACTGAGCCACCGTGCCACCCATTTAGCTTACAGATGCATAACCACCACTCACTGTGTCTGAACACAGGAAGCTGAGCTGACAGCCGCTCTGTGCATGCGGCAGTGTCTATTGTGAAGGAGAGGGCCGTGGGGGGATCAACGCTGCACAGGTACAGTGGGACACCGGGGAACACCGGTGGGGTTATAGGGGCTGACCTGGCAGGGCCTGGGGAGGAGTTTTCTGCCGCATGTGTCATGGCACATGCGACAGAAATCAGAGGAGTAGGGTGAATGCGGCCGGCGCGCTGCTGTGCGCGCGGCCATCTTGGATTTCTGGGAGGGCATCAGGGGGGGCACTTTGGCGACACCGGGGGTCCGGAGGGGACCGGGGAGGAGATTTATCATGTTTGTTCATGCCAGATGGGAGATAAATAATTGTTTACCGGCGCTGTCATTTACTGTAACGTGATCATCGGTGTACGGTGTATACCTGTGATCACGTGAGCGGGGACCGGAAAAACCGTCCTGAATCATGATCTCCAGGGTCTCAGCTAGCCCTGAAACCCCGGAGATTTTCTGACGCTGGGGGGCGTTATTCACTTATTTCTGCCTGCTGTTTATAAACGGCAGATCAGAATAAGGCTACATTAACACAACCGATCCATTTTTGCGGTCTGCAAAAAACAGTCCGTTTTTTGTCACGGGTGCATCCATGTGGCATCCGTTTCCATTCCGTAGACGGTCCGTATGTCATCTGTTTGTCATCCGTGTGCCTTCCGTTTTTTTTGTGTACTGCAAAAATCTGAAGGAGGGTAAATGCATAAATTTACCCAGGATCCATAGCTTCATCCTACATGAGGCGGTCACATGTTCACTCCAGTGCCATTTTCTACTGCTTTTCACAGCGTAGAGCGCTCTGGTAATTTTCTTGTGCTTGTGCACTTCATATCAGTCTTTTCTGTCATTATAATGGCAGAAAGACACATCATGTCCCACTCTCCTGCATTTTGTAATTTTGCACCCTTTGGTGCCTTTCATGTGGCACTAAGGGGTGCTTAGCTTTGTATTTAGCCAAAAAAATGAAAAAAAAAAATGACGTAGGGTTCCCCCTATTTTTGTAGCCAGCTAGGGTAAAGCAGACGGCTGCAGCCTGCAGACCACAGCTGGCAACCTCACCTTGGCTGGTAATCCAAAACTGAGGGCACCCCACGCTGTTATTTTAAATTAAATAAATAATTTTAAAAAAAACCACATAGGGGTCCCCCCAAAATTGGATCACCAGCCAAGGTAAAGCAGACAGCTGGGGTCTGATATTCTCAGACTAGGGAGGTCCATGGTTATTGGACTCTCCCCAGCCTAAAAATGGCAGGCCGCAGCCGTCCCAGAAGTGGCGCATCCATTACATGTGCCAATCCTGGTGCTTCGCCCCAGCTCATCCCGCGCCCTGGTGCGGTGGCAAACGGGGTAATATATGGGGTTAATACCAGATGTGTAATGTCACCTGGCATCAGGCCCTGGGGTTGGTGAGGTCAGGCGTCTATCAGATACCCGACATCACCAACCCAGTCAGTTATAAAAAAAAATAGACGACAAACACATTTTTATTTGAAAAAATACTCCCCAAAACATTCCCTCTTTAACCAATTTATTAGAAAGACAAACAAATCCAGGTCTGGTGTAATCCAAGGGGTTGCCATGACGATCCACACTGTCCGAGTCAATGAAGAGCAGGATGTTCCCCGTTGGCTGGGAGAGCAGTGCAGTGACCTGAGCTAACATCAATGGGTCAGCCCAGGTCACTGCAGGGGGATGACAAGTGCTGCTGTCAGCAAGGTACATTACCTGCGCTGATCTCCTGCACTGCCGACAGCACCTGTCACTGAGTTCAATGACCGCCGCCTTCACAGCCAAGTATCGCGAGAGGCCCGTGACGTCACCGCTAGTCAGTCTCGGGTCGGAAGCGAGAGAAGGTGATGTGACAAGCGGCGGCCATGGAGGACAGTGACAGCGCTGAGGTCGGGACTTCATCACCGCAGGTAAGCCGAGCGGGACCATGTGTGCAGAGTGCCAGGAGGTCGTCAGTGTCGTGGACTGCATGGCTGGGGACGTGTGTGTGTGTGTGTGTGTGTGTATGTATGTGTACATGCCGCGTGCAGGAGGGGGCGGAGCGAGCTGAGCGGGGAAGTGTGGGCTTCCTGCACGTAACTAGGATAAACATTGGGTTACTAACCAAAGCGCTTTGCTTGGATACCCGATGTTTATCTTGGTTACCAGCTTCTGGCAGGCTGCCAGCGATGGCTCCTGCACACTGTAGCTGTAAAAAGCCATGCTTTTTGCTGCTAGAACCGTTCTCGAACGTATCTAGAACTATCGAGCTTTAGCAAAAAGCTCGAGTTCTAGTTCTATCTAGAACAGCCCCCAAAATCACTCGAACCGCGAACTGGAGAACCTCGAACCGTGAACCGCGCTCAACTCTAGTCTTCAGTGCTGCTGGTAGTGTCCTGCTGGAAAAGTGCATCTGGCTATCCCCTGAAAGTGTAGATCTCCGATGACTTATCCACCCTAGTCGCAAACTATGCAGACCAGGTGATGGTGTAGTTTTCAGTGTGCTGCATTGATCTCACGTCATTGCAGTCTGTGACACCTTTATCGTGGCTTCTGTGGTTTCTGTTGCTACTGTTGCTGATGTTACTAACAAGTGCCTTGAAAGACATATTTTACAGTCTATTTAAAGTCTGTACAAATACTTATCACAGCACCATATATGTATATCGCTGATAACTTTCATATCTGTATGTTATATTAGCAGTGATTATATCTTTGGAGTACCATTAAATGTGAACCGCAGGTGTCTTTGCTTCAGAATGAACCTGTATAGTCTATATACTCATTTAATTCTGCTGGGCTTAAGGGGGTTTTACACGCAATGACATATCTAATGATATTTCGTCGGGGTCACGGAATTCGTGACGCACATCCGGCGTCGTTAGCGACTTCGTTGCTTGTAACAGCTCTGAGCGAGTGCTAATGATCAAACATACTCACCTAATTGTTGATCGTTGACACGTCATTCATTTTCAAAATCTCGTTGGTCGTTGTGGACTCAGGTTGTTCGTCGTTCCTGAGGCAGCACACATCGCTATGTGTGACACCAAATTTTGCGCAAAATGTAATAACAGGCTATCAAAACATAGCATCTGCGCAAAAATGGCACCATTAGAAATGTCAGCTCGAGGCACAAATAATAAGCCATCAATGAGCCATAGATCCAGAAAAATTAAATCGCTATGGGTTTTGGAAAATGGCGCAAAACGTGCGCCACTCTTTTTGGACAGGCTTGTGAATTTTCTTTAACCCCTTAAATACAAGTAAACCTATTAATGTTTGGTGTCTACAAACTTGCACCGATATCAGGCATCACATCCACACATCAGTTTTACCATATAGTGAAAACGGTGCATAAAATATCCCAAAAACGATTGTGCGATCACACTTTTTTTGCAATTTTTCCGCACTTGGAATTTCTTGCCATTTTGCAGTACACTATATGGTAAAACTTATGGTTTCATTTAAAACTACAACTCGTCCCGCAAACAACAAGCTCTTATATGGCAAGATTGACGGAAAAATAAAAAAGTTACGGCTCTCGGAAGAAAGAGAGGAAAAAAAAAAGCGGAAAAACGCAAAATGCCCGGGGGCTGAAGGGGTTAAGAAGGGTGTGTCATTGGCTGTAGCTGAATAATGGTAACTCCAGCTGGAAGACACACGCCACCTACAGTCAGCCAGTGGTACTGAAGATCCCAAGGAAACCCAGCCCAGTGGATGAGCGGAGCGAGCGCAAACCGGCGCCGCTGGCATCGACTCCTCTCCCATCACCAGCACTATCTGTGGCAGAAACACGGCATCGCCTGGAGATCAAAGTATAATTCGCTGGATTGGACTCCGGTGGTGGCGTAACAGTAGGGAGCTGAAGAGGTTAATTAATTGGTTAACTGATTATACACTTATGTTATGGCTTTAAAAGAAGACAATAGAGGTCTCTGTATTTTTTGTGTACCTGATGAAGAAAGCAGTCTGCTCTAGAAACGCCATGCTTTAAATAATAAATTCTGATTTTGTTCAAGTGGAGAGACAACGCCTCTAGATCGTCAGTTTTGTTCACATCTTCTGAATTTCCATCCCTGTTTGGGGCGTGATGAGGAGTGCAGCAGTCTACCCTCACAGGAGTTGTGCCTGTGATTGTGCAACCCTCTCAGGTGAACCTGGCCATCATCTGCCTCCAATACCACAGTCTGAGCAGGGTCACACATGGCAGCGCCTTTGCTCTTTTTTCTTGCTTGAGTCAGGATTGGTAAGTAACAAGAGCAGAGCATTACTTGAGAAACGTATTGCAGACTCACTTTAGCTTTGTCCTATCTTTGGTTAGGTCCTTCCACCTATGAGTATAGAGCAATGCCGACTCATTCCTTGGACAAAGAATGTTCCGAACTCAACATATCAAAGACCGTATCTGATCAACATATTGGCCTGTGCTCCATCCAAGTGTGGGAAACTTTCATCAGAAGAGGACCGATTGTTTAACTCAAGATTTCATATCACATGTCATTTTTAAAAAACTTTCTCAATATTTCTTCATTAATTATGGTCTTGCAATGTTCACACCGGACACTGGGGCTTTTCTATGATCATATTTCCAGAACTAAAATTTCTCTGTATTTTTTCTCAACGCGTGGGAGATATCATTAGATTTTGCCAATTGTATTCTAAATTATTCTCAGCGGCTTTACAATTAATTTCTGGATGCTTTTATTAATAATCTCATAAGATTTTCTTAGCTATAAAGCCAGGTCCCTCACTGCAGCATTGTTTTTTCAGGAGAGATTCTGTAAGGAATGACATAACATTTGCTTAAGAAAATGCTTATTTTTTCTTCAGCAACTAAAACGTAAGATTTTGGGATTTTGATCTTGGTGGTTAAAGTGTTATATTCGGCTACTGAATATTTGGATGTGATGCGTTAAACTGGGTGAAATCCCAACAAAAATAGTAAAAATCATCTGAAATTCAAGGACCTGTTAAGTCATTACCATCATATCCTAATTTCTAGGCTGTTGGATGATGATTTCTTATGATACAATTCTCACTTGAATAGAGAATCATTGAGTTACAATCCATTTGGTGCCGCTTTGGCAAATGGCGGTGGGTATAATAATTGGAATGTCTAAGTCCGGGTGGAAATCAAGGTGGAATCATTAGGAGAATGAACCAAATTAAATAAAGGATTAATGAGTAAATGGACCAAGGGTCAAAATCTAGACACCAGTCCACCAGTTGGAGGACCCTGGAAGAGTCCTCCTCAAAACAAAGCTTTCTAAGCTACTGTTGGATCTAGGCAAAATGTTCTTATTTCTTTTTTAGTTTGTCCCAAAGCAAGAAAATTGTGAATCATAATTATATGACTATAATTATAAAATATTATATTGTTCATAAAATGTTCCAGGTTCTTCTCTCTTAATGTGCTATTCCCCATGTAGCTGGGTTACGTGATAACTAGGGTTGGTTTAGGAGCTCCAGTCCCTCATATGTTCATAATTTTAACTATTGTATTTATTTTACAGTTTTTAAGGATGATTCCAGGACAGAATCTGTCATCGGTCAATGAGTTCTTCATTGTGGGCTTCGAGCATCTACAGAGTTTCCGGATTATTCTCTTTCTACTTCTTCTTCTGATCTACACGGCCATCTTAGCTGGAAACCTATTGATCATCCTACTGGTATCAACCACGGCTTGTCTCCAGATCCCAATGTACTTATTCCTCAGTCAGTTATCCTTATCAGACATTGTACTCACCTCAGCCATTTGCCCAAATACTCTTCTTGTCATTTTTAATGATGGCTCCACCATCTCGAAGGTTGGCTGCATGACTCAGTTATTTACATTTTCAATATCCATGGTAACTGAGTGTCTTCTTCTAACGGTCATGTCCTATGATAGATATGTCGCCATCTGTAAACCAATGCATTATGTTACCACTGTAACTATTACTTTTTGCCTCAGGTTAATTTTCCTTTGTTGGGCTTTCGGTTCTCTTTTGGCCATCTTTGCCACTGCCTTGATCTCACGTCTTGACTACTGTGGCTCAAATGTTGTTTTAAATCATTTCTTCTGTGATTATGGACCTCTTTTGCAACTCTCCTGCTCAGATACATCTAATCTGGAAACAATAGTAGTAATTATGACCACACATGAATTGACCATCGAAACCATGTTCATCTTCTCCACCTATGTTCGCATTGTTCGCTCTATACAGAAAATATCAGCCACAGGTAAGGAGAAAGCCTTCTCCACGTGCTCCTCCCATCTGACTGTAGTTTGCATGTGTTTTGGATCACTCATTGCCATCTATGTGTCTCCATATGGTAAACAAACATCAACCATCAACAAAATCCTATCCTTACTCTACACCGTGGTGACTCCATTATTAAATCCCATCATCTACAGCCTGAAGAACCGAGAAATTAGGATCATCATCGTGAAACGATTCAACCAGCTGAGGCAAATCTTATCATCAAGTCACCGATTCCCAGAACCCAGAAGAATAGCGGAAATGAGATGAAGACCAACTGGATCAACATGTTAGGCTACGGGTTGAACTAGATGGACTTAGGGCGGCTTTGCACACTACGACATCGCAGGTGCGATGTCGGTGGGGTCAAATCGAAAGTGACGCACATCCGGCGTCACTTGCGATGTCGTAGTGTGTAAATCCTACATGATACGATGAACGACCGCAAAAGCGTCGTTATCGTATCATCGCTGCAGCCTCCGACATTTCCATAATGCCGGGGGAGCGACAGGTACGATGTAGTTCCTCGTTCCTGCGGCCGCACACATCGCTGTGTATGAAGCCGCAGGAGCGAGGAACATCACCTTACCTGC
Source organism: Anomaloglossus baeobatrachus (assembly GCF_048569485.1). Taxonomy (NCBI): domain Eukaryota; kingdom Metazoa; phylum Chordata; class Amphibia; order Anura; family Aromobatidae; genus Anomaloglossus; species Anomaloglossus baeobatrachus. The sequence goes on from NC_134356.1 coordinate 697,142,191, forward strand.
CGCCGGCTGCAATGAGAAGGACGGAGGTGGGCGGGATGTTTACATCCTGCTCATCTCCGCCCCTCCACTTCAATTGGCCGCCTGCCGTGTGACGTCACTGTGATGCCGCACGACCCGCCCCCTAAGGAAGGAGGCGGGTCGCCGGCCACAGGGACGTCGCACGGCAGGTATGTGCGTGTGAAACTGCCGTAGCGATAATAATCGCTACGGCAGCTTTCACTAGATATTGCACGTGCGACGGGGGCGGGACTATCGCTGCAGCATCGGTAACACATTGTTACCGATGTCGCAGCTGGCAAAGCCCGCCTTAGAGTCTCCCTTCAACCTTAAAAACTATGATACTATGATACCAGGAAGAATGTCTTTGCTTCGTGCTAGTAAATATTAGCTTTTCTAGTTTTGATGTCACTAATTTAATTAACCTTACCGTGATATTCAGAAGCTCCAGATAATTCATTAAAAATGAAATAATCCACATTATGATTTGTGTAATTTATATTTAGCAGATTTCTCCATTTTGTCAGGTAAATTTCATTTACATGAAAGTTATAAGATGCTAATTGACTATTCTTTATTATGCCCGAGGTTATTTTCTTAACCCCTTCACAATCTTGTGTTTTTCCTTTCTTTGTGGTTTCGTTTTTTCCACCCTTTTTCCAAAAGCCATAACTACTTTATTTTTCAATCTCCATGGTCATATGGGTTTTTGGAGGATGAGTTTTACTCCTGAACCTCATTCATTCTATCATTTCATATCCTCAAAAAGCGGTGAAAAAAAAATGCCAAGTGTGTGGAATTGTATAATAAGTGCAGTTCCACAATTGTTTTTGTTTTTTTTTGTTTTTTTATATTCACTATTTTCAGTATATGGTAAAACTGATACAGCAATATTATTCTACAGGTCATTACGTGTACGCACAAACCAAATGTGTATAGTTTTTTGCTTTTTAAGTGGTGAAAAAATGTGGAAATTTGTAAGAAAAAAATGTTTTGCTTTTGTTGCCATTTTCTGTGACTCGTAACGTTTTCATTTTTTATGTTTTTATTGAGCTGACATTTTTAATGATTCCATTTTCAGGAAGATATGATGTTTTGATCACCTTTTATTGTATTTTTTTACAATGTAACAGCAATCAAAAAATCTTAATGCTAAGTTTTAGAATCTTCTTTCAGTTATGCAGTTTTCCAATTGAGTAATTTAATTCCTATTTTGATAGATTGGACTTTAAAGAATGCAGCGATACTATGTATGTGTATTTTCAATTTTTTTTACTGTTTTATTTATAATGGGATAAAAGGGATATTTTATTTTATTTTTATAACATTTGGAAACACTTTTATTTCCACTATCTATTGTATTTACTAATCCCCTTAGGGGACTTGAAGTTAAAATTGTCCGATCGCTTGTGCTGTACAGAGCAGTGCATCAGCGTCAGCATCATCTGCAGAGTCAGCATAAACATCAGCCTCAGTGTCAGCATCAGCATTAGCATCCGTGTCAGCATCAGCTTCAGCATCAGAGTCAGAATCAGCATCAGTATGAGCTTCACCATCAGCATCAGAGTCCCAATCAGAGTCAACATTAGCATCAGCATCAGTGTCAGTATCAGCTTCAGCATCTGTGTTACCGTCAATGTTAGAGTCAGCATCAGCATCAACGTCAGCATCACATCAGGGTCAGCATCAACCTCAGTGTCAGCATCAGCATTAGCATCAACATCAGCCTCAGCATCAGCATTAGCATCATGATCAGCATCATTGTCCATATGGGATTCAGCTTCAGCTTCAACATCAGCATCCGTATCAGTGTCAGTATGAGCATCAGTATCGCCATCAACATTAGCGCCAGAGTCAGCATCAGCGTCAGTATCTGCATCAGCATCACCATCAGTATCAGCTTCAGCATCAGAGTCAGTATCGTCATCAGTGTCAGTATCAGCTTCAGCATCAGTGTTAGAGTCAGCGTCAGCATCAGAGTCAATATCAGCATCAGTATCAGCTTCAGTATTACCATTCATCAGTGTCAGTATCAGCCTCAGTGTCAATCTCTGCATCAGCGTCACCATAAGTAGCAGCTTCAGCATCAGTGTCAGAGTATCAGTGTCAGCTTCAGCATTACCATTCATCAGTCTAAAAGTCAGCATCACCATCAAAGTCAGCATCAACGTCAGTCTCAGCAGCAATGTCAGCATTATCATCAGTACCAGCTTCAGCAATCAGGACCAGGGTCAGCATCAGTGTCAACATTACCCTCTGCATCAGCATCCAGCCTCAGCATCACCATCAGCCTTAGTGTCATCATCAGCATCAGCCTATCATTGTCATCATTGTTAGTATGAGCTTCAGCGTCAGCTTCAACATCAGCATCAGCTTAAGAGTCAGCATCAGGATCATCATCATCAGCAGCAACAGATCAGCATCAGGATTAGTGACAGCTAGCATCAGCATCAGAATCAGCGTCACTGTCAGTACCAGTATCAGAGACAGTGTCAGCATCACTATCAGCTTCAGCGTCACCGGCAACATCAATGTCATAGTCAGTATCAGCATCAGCGTCAGCATCAGTATCAGCGTCAGCATCAGTATCAGCGTCAGCATCAGTATCAGCGTCAGCATCAGTATCAGCGTGAGCATCAGTATCAGTGTCAGCATCAGTATCAGCGTCAGCATCAGTATCAGCGTCAGCATCAGTATCAGCGTCAGCATCAGTATCAGCGTCAGCATCAGTATCAGCGTCAGCATCAGTATCAGCGTCAGCATCAGTATCAGCGTCAGCATCAGTATCAGCGTCAGCATCAGTATCAGCGTCAGCATCAGTATCAGCGTCAGCATCAGTATCAGCGTCAGCATCAGTATCAGTGTCAGCATCAGTATCAGCGTCAGCATCAGTATCAGCGTCAGCATCAGTATCAGCGTCAGCATCAGTATCAGCGTCAGCATCAGTATCAGCGTCAGCATCAGTATCAGCGTTAGCATCAGTATCAGCGTCAGCATCAGTATCAGCGTCAGCATCAGTATCAGCGTCAGCATCAGTATCAGCGTCAGCATCAGTATCAGCGTCAGCATCAGTATCAGCGTCAGCATCAGTATCAGTGTCAGCATCAGTATCAGTGTCAGCATCAGTATCAGTGTCAGCATCAGTATCAGCGTCAGCATCAGTATCAGCGTCAGCATCAGTATCAGCGTCAGCATCAGTATCAGCGTCAGCATCACCTTCAACATCAGCGTCAACATCAGTATCAGCGTCAGCATTAGTATCAGCGTCAACATCAGTGTCAGCATCAGTATCAGTATCAGCTTTAGCAGCAGCATCACCTTCAACATCAGCATCAGCATCTGCATTGGACAACTCTGTACAGCAGAAATCATGATCTCCTATGACTGTTGCTCACAAGAGACATTAACAGGAAGTTCATAAAGACAGACACAAGAGTTATCAGCAGGCCCCGGCCGTCATGAAAAGCTAACGGAGACATCATGGTTATAGATGAATGAACCTTTCAAAGCTCGATCCGCCAAACCTTACCGAACAAATGCTATCTTCACCGAACCGTTCACTGAAATGAACTGTAAACCTTTTTGAACCTTTTTAGCTTCCATTGGATTCAATGGGAGGCCAAATATAAGGCAGAGAAAATACCTTTAGGTTGGTCAAAAAGCTTCTAAAAAAGCTAAAATATGTTTTACAGTGCAGCCCCACTGTTTTTATGCCACCCAGGGAATGGGGTACTCGGTCCCGGGCAGTATATATACAGTTGGGGATGTCAATGTCACTGTGGTGGCCGTTGCCCATCCTGTGCCCTGGGTGCTTTTTATAAAGGGAGTATTTACAGGGGAGATAAGAGTTAATGTTCATGTGATGCCACCTGCGGGTTGCGGTTATAATTGTGGAACCACCGTGCTGATGTAGGTACTCCCAGGGCTGGTAGTAGTGGCAGCTGTGATGGTAGGCCCTCCGCAGGTAGGGCTGAGCTTGGGAGAGAAGTGAGATAGGAGCTTTTGCACTTTATAATGAAGGAGACCACACTAGAGTTGTAATCAACAGTCTCTACTCACTTTTACCTGTGGACGGCTGGTTCAGGTCCCTGTATTCCAGTGCCAGTTTAATTACTTGGTTGCTCTGTCCCCGGCAATTTGCCAGGCCGTGTGAAACTGTCACCTGACCTAGGGCATAGTGCCCCATGCGTGCTTTGTCCAGTGGTTCTCCCTTGTATCATCCCTGGTAACAAGACACAACTTGGAGATCCATATTGGAGTCTTGATATTTAAAAACACTTCAGTCAGACAGCAGGACAGTGGCATCACTTACCCCCTCCCCATTTCCCCATAGTCTGTTTGCACACCAGGGAAGTGTGGTTCATGCAACACACAAGATGTGGGCTGGAATTTTAAGTTTAAAAAATCAAGATATGAATGATTGACAGGCATAGGCTTGTTACTCACAGAACCCTGCCACTACACACAAGACACAATTTGTAGACCCATATTGGAGTCTTTATAGTTCCTGATTTCAACATACTCTGCACACAAGGGATGTATGGTCCATACAACAAACAGGATGTGGGTTGGTATTTTAACTTCAAAAATTTAAGACATGCATGAGTGACAGGCGTAGGCCTCTTGCTCACAGAACCCTGCCATTACACAAGACACAACTTGGAGACCCATATTAAACTCTTGATATTTAAAAACCTTTCAAGCAGACAGCAAGACAGCATGACAGCGGCATCAATCCCCCCTCTCTATTTCACCATACTCTGTTTGCACACCACGGAGGTATGATCCATGAATATGGGATCAGTGTCTCACATGGGTCAAAAACACAAGGCAACGTGGCTTCCTTAGCACCTGAAGGACTCTCACTCACACCTAATATAGTGGCTATACAAGTGGAGGCTATGCGGTTTGAGACAGATGTTAGAATAGTTTCTAACTAGGAGGAGGAAGAAGAAGCAGCAGACACAGTTGATTTGTTGGCCGGTGGTTGGGTTGGCCCAGTAGTACACATTTTAGTGCAGTAAGATTCCCACAGTAAGGCTCGTTGCTTGCGCATGTGCCGGTTCATGCATGTAGTACTCAAATGAATTTAATTTTTGCCTCTACTGACACGTTGTTTACGTTGGTAGATAAAAAAAGTTGTGTCGTCCTCTGAGGTCTCAAAAATGCTCAGGCTAGGCAACCCTTCCTGCCAACTGCAGACATGCGACCGCTGCTGGCCACAGTTGTGGCTGAGGATGCAGTTATTATCATGGTTGTATCACTATATGTTTGCTAATATAACCTCTTCGGCTTCCTCCATCTTCTTATCTGATGAGCTGCTACACAGATGCTTCTATAAAAAAAACAACAACAAAAAGAGGAATTAAATCCTCCAATAGCTAAGCAATACTCACAGAAAATAGCAGCAGATGTAAACTGCCCAGGCCAAAAAAACTAACGCACTACTAGGATGCCACAAGACCTCCAATAAATGGAGACATCACAGGTGCAAGAGGAGCAAATCACTCTACCGTTTCCAATGATGGAGAGGAACGATTGCTTGATGGTAAAATTGCACACTTGTGGCTTGCATAGGGCAGTGTTCACACATGCAGGTTCACAGTATCTGGTAAGCAGCCTATTAATTACGCCCATCCTATTAGATGCCAATGGGCTGAGCCAGTACTACATATGTGCACCATACATGGACAGTGACTATAGTATGCAAGGCCTAACAAAAAGAGGCCTGGCCGCATCCTGTATAAAATGTTCTGTGCAAAAGAATATATAAATATGTGAGGTATTGGCTGGTATTAGTTGGTATTATGGCCATGATACGGTAGACCACAATCCACATCACAGATCCTCATACTTGTGGGTCCCTACTCTAATATATATATATATACTAGAAGGTGGCCCAATTCTACGCATCGGGTATTCTAGAATTTACGTATTGTGTAGTTCATGTATTATTTTTGTTATATATATATATATATAGATGTTGTTGTGTGTAGTTACCAAGTGTTTGTGTAGGCGCTGTACATGTTCTGGGTGTTGTCTGGGTGTGGCGGGGGGTGAGAGCGGTGTTGTATGTGTGTTGCGTGTGTTGCGTTGTTTGTGGAGCGCTGTGTGTCTGTAGCGTTGTGTGTGTGTTGCGCGGTTTGTGTGTGTGTGGTGTGTTTTGGGGGAGGTATGTTTTGTGCAATGTGTGTGTTGTGCGGTATGTGCATATATTTGTGTGTGCCGCGGTGTTTGTGTGTTGGGTGTTGTGTGTGTGCAGCGTTGTCTGTGTGTGTGGGTGTCTGTGTAGGGCAGTTGTTTGTGGTTCCCAGTGTGTGGTGTGTTGTGCAGTGCGTGTGTGGCAGTGTGTGTGTGTGTGTGTTGGGGGGAGGTGTGCACTTCCCATCGTGCTCCATCCCCCATGCAGCGCACTCCCCATCGTGCTCCATCCCCTATGCTGCGCACTCCCCATCGTGCTCCATCCCCCATGCAGCGCACTCCCCATCGTGCTCCATCCCCTATGCTGCGCACCCCCCATCGTGCTCCATCTCCCATGCTGCGCACTCCCAAACGTGCTCCATCTGCCATGCTGCGCACTCCCAAACGTGCTCCATCCGCCATGGTGCGCACTCCCAAACGTGCTCCATCCGCCATACTCTGCACTCCCCATCGTGCTCCATCCCCCATGCAGCGCACTCCCCATCGTGCTCCATCCCCTATGCTGCGCACCCCCCATCGTGCTCCATCTCCCATGCTGCGCACTCCCAAACGTGCTCCATCCGCCATGCTGCGCACTCCCAAACGTGCTCCATCCGCCATGCTGCGCACTCCCAAACGTGGTTCATCCGCCATGCTGCGCACTCCCAAACGTGCTCCATCCGCCATACTCTGCACTCCCCATCGTGCTGCATCCCCCATGCTGCGCACTCCCAAACGTGCTCCATCCGCCATGCTGCGCACTCCCAAACGTGCTCCATCCGCCATGGTGCGCACTCCCAAACGTGCTCCATCCGCCATACTCTGCACTCCCCATCGTGCTCCATCCCCCATGCAGCGCACTCCCCATCGTGCTCCATCCCCTATGCTGCGCACCCCCCATCGTGCTCCATCTCCCATGCTGCGCACTCCCAAACGTGCTCCATCCGCCATGCTGCGCACTCCCAAACGTGCTCCATCCGCCATGCTGCGCACTCCCAAACGTGCTCCATCCGCCATGCTGCGCACTCCCAAACGTGGTCCATCCGCCATGCTGCGCACTCCCAAACGTGCTCCATCCGCCATGCTGCACAATCCCAAACGTGCTCCATCCGCCATGCTGCGCACTCCCAAACGTGGTCCATCCGCCATGCTGCGCACTCCCAAACGTGGTCCATCCGCCATGCTGCGCACTCCCAAACGTGCTCCATCCGCCATGCTGCGCACTCCCAAACGTGCTCCATCCGCCATGTTGCGCACTCCCAAACGTGCTCCATCCCCCATGCTGCGCACTCCCAAACGCGCTCCATCCCCCATGCTGCGCACCCCCCATCGTGCTCCATCCCCCATGCTGCACCAGCATCAGCCTCTCTACCCGCAGCATCAGCCTCTCTGCCTGCAGCATCAGCCTCTCTGCCCGCAGCATCAGCTTCTCTCCTCCCAGCATCAGCCTCTCTACCCGCAGCATCAGCCTCTCTCATCCCAGCATCAGCCTCTCTGTCCCCAGCATCAGCCTCTCTGTCCCCAGCATCAGCCTCTCTCCTCCCAGCATCAGCCTCTCTCATCCCAGCATCAGCCTCTCTCCTCCCAGCATCAGCCTTTTCTGTCCCCAGCATCAGCCTCTCTCCTCCCAGCATCAGCCTTTTCTGTCCCTAGCATCAGCCTCTCTCCTCCCAGCATCAGCCTCTCTCATCCCAGCATCAGACTCTCTCCTCCCAGCCTACCCCAGCCTCAGCCTCCCCCAGCATCAGCCTCTCTCCTCCCAGCATCAGCCTTTTCTGTCCCCAGCATCAGCCTCTCTCCTCCCAGCCTACCCCAGCCTCAGCCTCCCCCAGCCTCAGCCTCTCCCAGCATCAGCCTCTCTCCTCCCAGCATCAGCCTCTCTCTTCCCAGCATCAGCCTCTCTCCTCCCAGCCTACCTCAGCCTCAGCCTCCCCCAGCATCAGCCTCTCTCCTCCCAGCATCAGCCTCTCTCCTCCCAGCCTACCCCAGCCTCAGCCTCCCCCAGCATCAGCCTCTCTCCTCCCAGCATCAGCCTTTTCGGTCCCCAGCATCAGCCTCTCTCCTCCCAGCCTACCCCAGCCTCAGCCTCCCCCAGCATCAGCCTCTCTTCTCTCAGCCTCCCCATCCCAGCCATCCCCAGGATCAGCCTCTCTCCTCCCAGCCTCCTCCAGCACGCCGTGCTCCTCTGCCGACACTCACAGATCCGATCGCATACACTCAGAGACACACATACACACACACACCCGATCGCATACACTCACACACACACACACACACCCGATCGCATACACTCACACACACACCCGATCGCATACACTCACACACACCCGATCGCATACACTCACGCACACACACATTGACGATATTGCACATACGCGCTCATACTCACAACATCCGGAGATACCACATGCTTCTGGCCATGTGATCCTCCGGCAGGTCCTGGAAGCTCACAGCACAGTATCGCCGCCGAGAAGCAAGCGATATCCCAGGATGTTGTGAGTATGTGGATGCGATGTGATGTGTGTGTGAGGTGTGTGTGTGAGAGCGAGTGTGATCTGATATGTGTGTGTGTATGTGTGTGCTGATATGTGTGTGCGTGTGTGTATGTTCCACCGCTGCAGGACCTTGATGCGCTGGTAACTATGCTACCATGGTTACCAGCGTATCTCGTCCCCCGCTCGCACGGGAGCCCACACCAGCATACGCCGGCCAGCCCCAGCAATGCGAGGGTATGTGTCGGCTGGTTTGGCGGCGTCCGCTGATGTGGGCTCCCAGGGGTACAGTACTCACCTGGTAGTCGTGGCTCCGTGAGGGGGGCGTTGCGTGAGGGGGGCGGGGCGTGGCCGAGTTGCCAATGCCTGCAGGGTGCCGGGGCGAGAGGCCAATCTGTGGGGGGGGGCGGAGCCTGGGCGAGCGGCCGGCCAATCCGTGTGGGGGCGCAGCCTGGGCGAGCGGCCAATCCGTGCGGGAGGGCGGGGCCATGGCGAGCCCAGCGGCCAATCAGCTTTGTGTCACCGTAAGGACACAATTTTGGAGCAAGACAGACAGACAGACAGACAGACAGAATAAGGCAATTATATATATATATATATTTATATAAAGACAACTACAAAAAGAGGAATTAAATCTCCCAATAGCTAAGCAAATACTCATAGAAAAATGCCAGAAGATGTAATCTGCCCAGGACAAAAAAAAACTAATGCACTACCAGGATGCAGCAAGACCTCCAATAATTGCATAGCTATTGGAGGATTTAATTCCTCTTTTTGTTGTTGTGTTTTTTTATATATACATATATATATATATATATATATATATATATATATATACATATATATATATAAAAATATAGGGACCCACAAGAATCAGGATCCGTGACGTGGATTGTGGGCTTTTCGTACTATGGCCATATTACCTACCAATACCTCATATATTTATATATTCTTTTGAACAAAACATTTTATACAGGATGCGGCCAGGCCTCTTTTTGTTAGGCCTTGCGTACTATAGTCACTGTCCCTGCATGGTGCACATATATAGTACTAGCGCACTCCACTGGCATCTAATAGGATGGGCATAACTAATAAGCTGCTTACCAGATACTGTAAACCTGCATGTGTGAACGGTGCCCTATGCAAGCCACAAGTGTGCAATTTTACTATCAAGCAATCGCTCCCCTCCATCTTTGGAAATGGTAGTGTAATTTGCTCCTCTTGCACCTGTGATGCCTCCATTTATTGGAGGTCTTGCGGCATCCTGGTAGTGCATTAGTTTCTATTTTTTTGGCCTGGGCAGTTTACACCTGCGGCCATTTTTCTGTGAGTCACAGATGCGTGCCTCTGGGTTGAAACTAAGTGGGATGCACAACTTCATTGTCAGGCTCTATATTGTCCCACTCCTCCTCTTCCTGACCTGACATCACAGGTAGAGGGTGACATGCTGGAACAAATTGAAAAGGCAGCTAATAATAATAACCGGGTCCTTATTATGGGGGATTTCTGCTCTCCTGACATTCAGTGGGACATAGAATCTTCGGATTGTGGTAAAAGCTGTAAGTTCTTATCTACCATTCAAGACAATTTCCTCTCTCAGTTGGTCGATGAACCGACCAGGGAAGATAATTTACTCAAATAGACCAGATACAATTTCAGATCTACAGGTCCGGGAGCACTTGGGCAGCAGTGACCACAATATGGTAGGTTTCAATGTAATATTCAATAGAGCATTTGAAAAGGGAAACCTTGAATTTTAGGAAAGCTGATTTCAACAAATCAGGAAGGGAAGAGCTTAATTGTGTAGATTGGGACAATGTAATGGTAACTGGGGATACCGAACATAAATAGGGTAAGTTTAAGGATATACTGCTAGAGTCCTGTAAAAAGCTTATACCCTCTGGTAATAAAATGTCCAGGAGTTAAAATAAACCATTATTGATAAAAAAGACAGTACACAGTATAATAAAACAAAAACAAAGGGCGCTCAAAATCTTGAAGGCTAAGGCTATGTGCCCACGGGCGCTCGTACCTGCGGATGTATCCACAGGTACGAGCGCATGTTTCCCGTAGCTGCCCGCTGGCATCTGCAGCTATTTTTATCTGCGAGATTCCAGCGGAATAGCTGCGGGAAACATGCGGACATTCATGCGGCTTACCTGCGAACGTCCCGGACTCTATCTCCATAGCAGAGGGCCGGGACATCCGCAGGTAATTCCGCATGAATAATTGACATGCAATTATACGTGCGGATGCGGACATCCGCAGCATGTTCGGCAGCCGCACTTTCCGCAGCGTGGACACAGCACTCCCCATGTCCCATAGGATAACATGGGGAGTGACTGTACATGCTAAAACCTGCGGATTTATCTGGAAAATCCAGAAAAATCCGCAGGTTTTCAGCGGCAAAATCCGCAGAAACAAGCTCCCGTGGGCACATAGCCTAAGAATACAGAAATAGCATTTCAGGGGTGTATAGATCTCAATAGGAAATGCAAAACAGGAATCAAGCAAGCAAAATAGCAACTGAAACAAAAATCTCCAAGGACATTAAAATAAATCACATTTTTTTTTATAAATACATTAATGACAAAAGGAAAACAAAGGATGGTATCAGCCCCTTTAAATATAACAAGTTAATTATAGAGGACAAAGAAATGGCTAAGATATTAAACAGGAACTTCTCATACGTGTTCCCCAAGGAACTGACTGTTCCAGGGATCATTCAACAAGTGAAAAATCAAAGTGCGCCTAAAATATCTGAGTTTTAGCATCATCACCTCCACCCCTGGGGGTTAACATCAGATGACGAAGGTGAGGATCCTGCTTGGACCCTATTTTTTCCAGGTCAGTATCTAACTGACAAAGATTTTGGGCATTGGTGCAGATGCTTTCCTCCTCAACAGTCTGGGAATCTTTGGAACAGACCTCTGGTGCCCTTGGGATAGAATGTGTGAACAGCTTTCTAGACTCACCCAACTGTGGTTCCCCACAGTCAGTTTGCCTGAGTTGTCAATATTTTAAAACTATTAAAAAGTACTAATAACTCCAAATGTGGTTCACTGCATAATTTTGAGCAGACACTGAAAAGTTCAAAGACCTATTTAGCTAGTTCACTAACAAATTGACATCAGGCGCTACAAACTAACAATATCTAGAAATGTGACTGACTGTGTAATTTTGAGCAGGCAATAAAAATTGTCAAGTCCTTTTTACCTAGTTCACTAGCAAATTTACAAAAGGCACTACTAGCTAACAATATCTAGTACCCCTTTTACTTAAGAGGGTGGCATCATGGATCCTAAAGTTGGATAATAGGCATCCACGTGGTTTAAATTTGAAAACACATTTGTTCCTAATCTATTAATATTTTCCATGTCTACAAAATTTTAGATTTTTGCTTTGCAGGTTTTTGGTTTTTATTTGGGGGGGAGGGAATAATTTTGCTTAATTTTCTGCAGCATTATTTAGTAACTTCCAATGTGACAATATTTACTATGTAGTCCGTAAAAGTGATAACGGATCTGGGTTTTTTGGATCCACAATCTGTAAGATAGTCTGTGGAGTTTCCTGCATCTAATTGTTTATTCTATATTACAATGGTTTTCCTTCACTTAATCAACCTTCATCTATTGGGGTGTAGTTTAGATTTCGTTAAACACTCAGTATCCAATGCTTTAATTTACACTGCAATATTTCATCATTACTTCCATTTATTTTTTGGATGGTTTATGTTTTTTTAATTTTATTTATTAATTTATTGCAATATTAATGAAGACTATGTATCCAGTGCACTATTTTTAATAACCCTTGGGCTTATATTTGATGATTTTTTTAATTTTTTTATATTTATTTGCCTTGTTGTATGAGCTTTAACTTATCTGGATGAACTTTGCCTGCTGATCCGTCCTATGTGATGGGGTTGAAGACACCTTGTTTGAATGTCCATGAGCTTTCCTTGACTAAGGGGTACTTTGCACGTTGCAACGTCGCTACTGCGATATCGTCGGGGTCAAATCAAAAGTGACGCACATTCGGCGCCGGTAACGACGTCGCAACGTGTAAAGCCTAGATGCGCCGATAAACGATCGCAAAAGCGTCGTAAATCGGTGATCTGTGTAGCGTCGGTCATTATCATAATGTCGGGTCAACCGCAGGTACGATGTTGTTTGTCGCTCCTGCGGCAGCACACATCTCTGTGTATAAACCCACAGGAACGACAAACATCTCCTTACCTGCATCCAGACGGCAATGCGGAAGTGAGAAGGTGGGCGGGATGTTATGTCACACTCATCTGGGCCCCTCCGCTTCTATTGGCCGGCCGATTAGTGACGTCGCTGTGACGCCAAACGCACCTCCCCCTTGAAGGAGGGATTGTTCGGCAGTCATAGCGACGTCGCCGACCAGGTATGTGCGTGTGACGCTGCCATAGCGATAATGTGCGCTACAGCAGCAAACACCATATATCGCATGTACGATGGGGGCGGGTGCTATCGCTCTCGACATCGCTAGCAATTGCTAGCGATGTCACAACATGTCAAGCCCGCCTAACTCTGCTGCTGATCCTTTTACTTGGAGTTTTGAAGATACCATGTCTTGAATGTCTCCGAGTTTTCGTGCACAAATTGTCCCTGAGTTACCTACCTGATGAAACTGAAGACACGTTCTTTGAATGCCTATGAGCTTTCCTGGACTAAATTTGGCTGCTGATTTATTATCTGATGTTATTAAAGTTTGTTGCACAATGATTTGTCAATGGCTTCAAATGGCTACTGGGTGGGTTTATCCACAATTTTAAACCATTCATGGACTTATTTGTTATTATTTATTTGAGCTTTGTGGATTTTTCTATTTATTGAATTAGATGCGCTTTTTATATTTGCATGTTTGTACTGCACTTATTTTTCAGTTTTTTTCTATGTGTTTATTATTGTTATAGATATATAATGTGGACAAAAGTTGTGCACATACACAAATAAATGCATGTATGCCTAGATATACTTTTTGGAAAGAAATTTTGCTTTATATACAAATCATTTTATTTTTTTATTTCCATTAGGCAATGAATCCAACTACTGTTTGTTCATGTCAACTATGTTCTCAGCAGAGCTGGAGTGGAGAACACGGGGTTAATTCTGCCCTGCTGCCAAATCAATAAACTGTTGATTTAAAAAAACTTCTTTTCTTTACAGGTCTATGCGTTTCAGGTCACAAAGTCCCCTTCTTCAGGACGGAGGAAGAAATCAATAAAGATTGATGTGTGCTGTCTTGCTTTAACTTTTTGTTGGCAGTTAGTGCTGCAGATCCCTTAGCTTCAATCACTTTGAGAAATATTTTGATGGTTTTTCTCAAACGTTAAGAGTAAATACTGCTGCACAGGTGAACAGTAGAGTTAAGCGCGGTTCGCAGTTCGTGGTTCTCCAGTTCGCGGTTCGAGTGATTTTGGGGGCTGTTCTAGATCGAACTAGAACTCGAGCTTTTTGCTAAAGCTCGATAGTTCTAGTTACGTTCAAGAACGGTTCTATCAGCAAAAAGCCAAGCTAATTACTAGCTGGCTTTCCGCTGTAATAGTGTAAGTCACTCTGTGACTTACACTATTATGAAATTTCAGCGTATATTGTGCGGGAACAGCACATTCACATCACTGCTGCTGGGATAATGGCGATCGCCTTTTTTTTTCTTTGTTTTCCTTACCAAAGCGTGCGCGTGTAGTGGGGCGGGCCAGCATGTCAGCCAATCCCAGACACACACACAGCTAAGTGGACTTTTAGCCAGAGAAGCAACGACATGTGTGATAGGATGTCCATGTCACATGTCCCTGCATTATAAAAACGGGTATCTGCCCGTCAGGACGCCATTATCTGCCTTCTGCGTCTGGGTGTCAGTCACCGCTGGCATAGCTCCTGTTTCCGATACTGTTATGTACGCTCTACACACAGCGCTATACAGAATAGGGATAGAAGTTTCTTTGAGCCCTTGTAAGAGCTAATACCAGCAGGCTCAGAGCCATAGGTGACAGTCAGGTCCGTGGAAACAGATTTTAACACCTACAGATTTTAACAGCTACACAAGATGACAGCGTCTGTGTAGCTAAGGTCAGGGATTTCCTCGCTGCATTTCCCCATTAGGAGGGATAAAAAGTGAGGCTTCCTTTCCTCTACACTGACCCACAACCCGGCCACTGTACCCTCCTGCCCTTTGCATACTCAAGCTCATTGTTACTAAGCAATTATACTAGCAAACACTGAGGAAACTTAGTGGCATCCTAAAAGTGACTGTTGGACTTCATTTGTGTCCCACTGGTGCAAAGCTATTTGCAGCACCTCTGCATTGCACACTCAAACTCATTGTTACTAAGCTATTATACTACCAAACACTGAGTAAACTTAGTGGCATCCTAAACGTGGCTGTTGGACTTCATTTGTGTCCCACTGGTGCAAAGCTATTTGCAGCACCTCTGCATTGCACACTCAAACTCATTGTTACTAAGCCATTATACTTGCAAACACTGAGTAAACTTAGTGGCATCCTAAAAGTGGCTGTTGGACTTCATTAGTGTCCCACTGGTGCCAAGCTATTTCCAGCACCTCTGCATTGCACCCTCAAACTCATTATTACTAAGCCATTATACTAGCAAACACTGAGGAAACTTAGTGGCATCCTAAAATTGGCTGTTGGACTTCATTTGTGTCCCACTGGTGCAAAGCTATTTGCAGCACCTCTGCATTGCACACTCAAGCTCATTGTTACTAAGCTATTAAAATAGCAAACTGTGCTGCCAGTTTTAGGGCCATAGTTGCATTGTCCGTGATACTTATTGTTGTTTATTCTGCTGTCAAAAAAGCTAGACCACCACTGCAATCTACACCACCTCTCAATTTTTACTAACACATTGTAAGTGCACAATCTTGTCGCAATCAAAATGAGTGGCAAAATGACAGATGCTGGTGGAAAGGGGAACAGGCATTTTGGAAAAGGAAAAAAGGTTTGTGTCCGTGGGGAAGGTGGCAAAGCTCCATTAACATCTGCTGAAGATAGGCCATCTTCCAGCAAAAGTAAGATGTCTACTACTTTCCGTGGACAATCAGATGTGCTCCCTTTTTTATGGACACGAACAACTGGATCAAAGGTAGATGATGGCCAAAAAAAGAAAATGCTTGAATGGATCTCAAGTGGTCCAACAAGTGACCTCTCCGCCACCTCAACTACCACATCCAAAAAACACCAGTCCTCGGAGTTGTCATCCCAATCACACTTGCTTTCTCCCTGCTCTCAAGTCCCCATCTGCCGTGCACAGTATGGTGGAACAGAGATGGCTGAGTCTGCAGAGCTGTTCAGTCACACTATAGCCTGGGAATCAGAGGTCTGCTCCCAAGCTACAGTGAGTA
The DNA here is from genome assembly GCF_048569485.1 of Anomaloglossus baeobatrachus. Classification (NCBI taxonomy): domain Eukaryota; kingdom Metazoa; phylum Chordata; class Amphibia; order Anura; family Aromobatidae; genus Anomaloglossus; species Anomaloglossus baeobatrachus. The sequence goes on from NC_134356.1 coordinate 697,158,248, forward strand.
CAGACCAGGAAATGGTCTGCAGTGATGCCCAGAACCTTTGTGACTCTGATTCTGGCCATGATGTCCAAGTTTCTGAGCATAATGTTGACCCTTATTCACAAACTGAAACACCTGTTGTAATAGACAATGAGGAACACACTGATGACGATGAGACACAGATACCAGATTGGGATGACAACTTAAATATTCATTCACGTCAGGAAGAGGCTCGGTCTGAGGGTGAGGGGAGTGCAAACACAACAATTGATGAGGAAGTTCTAGATCCCACCTATTGTCAACCCACAGTCAGGCACTCGAGGAGGTCAACAGAGGTGGTGGAGGAGGATGCTACTGACGACGAAATTACCTTGCGCCTTCCTGGGCAGAGGAGAAGTACTGGTAGCACGTCTACAACTGCATCCTCAGCCACCACTCTGCCTCTGAGCACTAGTCGGGGGGGCTCAGCAGGTCGCATGCCCTCTAAGCCTTGCTTAGCCTGGTCCTTTTTTGACCTTTCAAAGGATCGCCCAAATCATGTGATCTGTAAAATTTGTCAGGAATCTGTTAGTAGAGGGCAAAACCTCAGCAGTTTGACAACTTCTTCCATGAATCGTCACAGGAATAAATATCATATGTCCCAGTGGGAAGCTCACTGTGCTGCAATGTGGCCTAGCGGAGCAAACCATCCACCGGCTGCCCCTTCCAGTGCATCCGCGCGCTCTTCATCTTCTAGGACTGTGGAGACAGTTGTCACACCTCATTTTCCACGCACAACTTCCACCACTGTAACCGCAACAGGCAGTTTGTCAGTTGGTTTGGAAGGGGAAACAAGTGCATGTGTACAGCTCTCTCAGACATCGATAGCACCAACGTTGGATGAAGGCAACATCATGTCTACGCCTGCACTTTCCTCACAAACCTGCATTTTTTCAGGGACACCCTACTCAACACCGTCTACTCACAGCAGCCAGTTCTCTGTCCCTCAGATGTGGACAAATAAAAGGCCATTTCCTGCGACCCATGACAAAGCTAAGAGGTTGACTTTATCCCTCTGTAAGCTCTTGGCTACCGAAATGCTGCCTTTTCGCCTGGTGGACACACAGGATTTTAGAGACCTTATGTCTGTTGCTGTGCCCCAGTACCAGATGCCCAGTCACCATTATTTCTCTAAGAAAGGTGTGCCTGCGCTATATCAGCATGTCACACACAACATCACCGCTTCCTTGAGGAACTCTGTGTGTGAACGGGTGCATTTCACCACCGATACTTGGACCAGTAAGCATGGACAGGGACGTTACATGTTGCTGACTGGGCACTGGGTAACTATGGTGATAGATGGTGAAGGGTCTGCTGCACAAGTCTTGCTGTCCCCATGACTTGGGCGTCAATCCTCTGTCTGTCCAAGTTCCTCCACTGCTTCTGCCTCCTCAACCTCATCTGGGTCCTCCACCTCCGCCCCAAGCCTGCTTGGTCAGGCCACCAGCGTTGGAACTGCGCAGAAGGAATCACGCATCCCTCATTACTATGTTGGCAGCAGAGCGCAACGGCATCAGGCGGTCTTTGTCTTGAAATGTCTTGGAACTAACAGTCACACAGCTGAGGAGTTGTGGTCAGCTCTGGAGATTGAGTTTGGTAAATGGTTGTCTCCACTCAACCTGCAGTCTGGTAAGGCCGTGTGTGACAATGCTGCAAACCTGGGTGCGGCCCTTTGCCTGGGCAAGGTGAAACACGTGCCTTGTATGGCTCACGTGTTGAAGGACCTATGCACCCTTCTGCACAGTTTCGACATGGTGATGAATATGTTTAGCACTGACAATGCCATTATCAGCATGACAATTCCAGTCATATACATGCTGGAGCACACGCTAAACACTATTTGGAGTCAGGGGGTGGGACAACAGGAAGGGAAAGAACTACAGGAGGATTCATATGTACAAGGGACAACAACATCACCAAGGTCCAGATGTTCATCATCACCAACGCGGCAGGCATGAGACCATGGGGGACAGGGATCAACAAGGGCGCATGGTAGCAGGCTAAATGTTGAGGAAGGTGCAGGAGAACATGAAGAAATGGAGGACGAACTATCCATGGACATGGAAGACTCAGCGGATGAGGGAGACCTTGGTCAAATATCAGTTAAAAGAGGTTGGGGGTAGATGTCAGAGGAAGAAAGAACGGTTAGCACCTCTATGCCACAAACACAGCGTGGCCTTGGTCCGCATGGCTGCGCAGGACACATGAGTGCCTTCTTGCTGCACTACCTCCAACATGACCCTCGTATTGTCAAAATTAGAAGTGATGATGACTACTGGCTTGCCACACTATTAGATCCCCGGTACAAGTCCAAATTTTGTGACATAATTCCAGCCATAGAAAGGGACGCACGTATGCAGGAGTATACGCAAAAGCTGTTACTCGATCTTAGCTCGGCTTTTCCACCAAACAACCGTGCAGGTGCAGGGAGTGATTCTCCCAGTTGTAACTTGACAAACATGGGACGGTCTTGTCATCTTCAGCAGTCTACCCGTACCAGTAGCACTGTATCTGGTGCTGGTAACAGCAATTTTATTGAATCTTTTCATAATTTTTTTAGACCATCCTTTGCAAGGCCACCAGAGACAACAAGTCTGACACATAGTCAACGGCTGGAGCGGATGATACAGGACTATCTCCAAATGAATATCGATGCCATGACTTTGCAAATGGAGCCAAGCTCATTTTGGGCTTCAAATCTAGAAAAATGGCCAGAGCTCTCCACTTACGCCTTGGAGATCTTGTCGTGTCCAGCTGCCAGCGTTGTCTCTGAATGTGTCTTCAGTGCTGCTGGGTGTGTGCTGACAGATAAGCGCACGCATCTGTCCAGTGACAATGTGGACAGACTAACGTTCATCAAAATGAACAAGTCATGGATCCACCAGGAATTTACTACCCCTGTGTCATCCTGGGGAGAGTACATGCTTGTGGATTTGGAATGTGCTTGATGCAAATCTACCTGTGAAGTGTACAACTGGGGCACAAGTGCTGCCACTGAAAGGGTGAGTGTCTGTGTGGTTCAATTTTTGGAAAAAAGGGAGACTGTGCTTGGAGTAACCCTTACTGTGTTTTTTAAAAGGAGCCAAGATGAACAAGTCATGGTTCAGCAAAGATTTTGCTACCTACCCCGGGGTCATCCTGGGAACGGTTAAGGATGGCGTATGTTTGGAATGTGCTTCATGCAAATCTAACTGTGAAGTGTACAACTGGGGCACAAGTGCTGCCACTGAAGGGGTGTCTGTGTGGCCCAATTTTTGGAAAAAAGGGAGACTCCGCTTTGAGTCACTTTGCGGTGTTTTACATCATTTTAGAAGGGCATACCATGCCTATGTCTGTGTCTCCTTCTCTTTTTCCTTGCCCAGCTCTTTTGTTTTTGCATGAGTATATGTTCTTGTCACTTTCCCATGTGTTTGTGTTGTGTTGTGAGTTGTTTGTCACCTTTTGGACACCTTTGAGGGTGTTTTCTAGGTGTTTTTATGTGTTTGCCTCCCATTGTTTCCTATGCGGTTCGAGTGGTTCGCCGAACCGAACTCGAACGAGACCTCCGTTCGGCGAACCGAACTCGAGCCGAACCACGACCGGTTCGCTCATCTCTAGTGAACAGTGGAGATATTTCCAGAAAAATAGTATTCTAATAGGGCTAAAAGGGCTGGGCACCACTTCACATTTGCTCTACTCCAGGAGATCAGGTTGAGCTTAACCCTAGCATGTGTGACGCCACAAACTTATTTCAAAATTACAAAATAAGATAAGAATAATGCACAACATTTTAATTGTTTTTTTGCACAAAAAAAAACAAAAAAAACATTATTTCTCCAAATTTCAAACAAAGATATGAAAAACTGACAAAGGTACAGTGCCTACAAGTAGTATTCAACCCCCTGCAGATTTATCAGGTTTGATAAGATGCAAATAAGTTAGAGCCTCCAAACTTCAAACAAGAGCAGGATTTATTAACAGATGCATAAATCTTACAAACCAACAAGTTATGTTGCTCAGTTAAATTTTAATAAATTTTCAACATAAAAGTGTGGGTCAATTATTATTCAACCCCTAGGTTTAATATTTTGTGGAATAACCCTTGTTTGCAATTACAGCTTATAATCGTCTATTATAAGACCTGATCAGGCCGGCACAGGTCTCCGGAGTTATCTTAGCCCACTCCTCCATGCAGATATTCTCCAAGTTATCTAGGTTCTTTGGGTGTCTCATGTGGACTTTAATCTTGAGCTCCTTCCACAAGTTTTCAATTGGGTTAAGGTCAGGAGACTGACTAGGCCACTGCAACACCTTGATTTTTTTCCCTATTGAACCAGGCCTTGGTTTTCTTGGCTGTGTGCTTTGGGTCGTTGTCTTGTTGGAAGATGAAATGACGACCCATCTTAAGATCCCTAATGGAGGAGCGGAGGTTCTTGGCCAAAATCTCCAGGTAGGCCGTGCTATCCATCTTCCCATGGATGCGGACCAGATGGCCAGGCCACTTGGCTGAGAAACAGCCCCACAGCATGATGCTGCCACCACCATGCTTGACTGTAGGGATGGTATTCTTGGGGTCGTATGCAGTGCCATCCAGTCTCCAAACGCCACGTGTGTGGTTGGCACCAAAGATCTCGAACTTGGTCTCATCAGACCAGAGAACCTTGAACCAGTCTGTCTCAGAGTCCTCCAAGTGATCATGAGCAAACTGTAGATGAGCATTGACATGACGCTTTGAAAGTAAAGATACCTTACGGGCTCGTCTGGAATGGAGACCATTGCGGTGGAGTACGTTACTTATGGTATTGACTGAAACCAATGTCCCCACTGCCATGAGATCTTCCCGGAGCTCCTTCCTTGTTGTCCTTGGGTTAGCCTTGACTCTTCGGACAAGCCTGGCCTCGGCACGGGTGGAAACTTTCAAAGGCTGTCCAGGCCGTGGGAGGCTAACAGTAGTTCCATAAGCCTTCCACTTCCGGATGATGCTCCCAACAGTGGAGACAGGTAGGCCCAACTCCTTGGAAAGGGTTTTGTACCCCTTGCCAGCCTTGTGGCCCTCCATGATCTTGTCTCTGATGACCTTGGAATGTTCCTTTGTCTTTCCCATGTTGACCAAGTATGAGTGCTGTTCACAAGTTTGGGGAGGGTCTTAATTAGTCAGAAAAGGCTGGAAAAAGAGATAATTAATCCAAACATGTGAAGCTCATTGTTCTTTGTGCCTGAAATACTTCTTAATACTTTAAGGGATCCAAACAGAATTCTGGTGGTTTGAGGGGTTGAATAATAAATGACCCTCTGAATAAACTTTTCACAATTTAAAAAAAAAAAAAAAGAAATAACATTCTTTTTTGCTGCAGTGCATTTCACACTTCCAGGCTGATCTACAGTCCAAATGTCACAATGCCAAGTTAATTCCGAATGTGTAAACCTGCTAAATCTGCAGGGGGTTGAATACTACTTGTAGGCACTGTATATAAATCTAGAGTAAACTAGCTGCAGCTACATTTCTTTTCTAATTTTTTCTTTTCAATTGTATTGGTCTTCCAAACAATTTTTACATGCTATCTTTTCTGAAGAATGTTGTTTACAGACATTTTCCCCACAAGTGGAACAATATTGCTCAGTTTTCCTCTTTAAATTTCTTTAACAAATGAAACAACGCTTTCGTTTTCTTTCTCCTGGCCCTGGAATATCCTGAGACTCTACGTCACACCGTTTCATTGCTTCTTTAGTTTGATTTAGCAGCTAGTGATGAGCGAGTACTAAAAAGCTCGGGTGCTCGAAGCTCGGGCCGAGCCTCCCAAGATACTCGTGTACTCGGCCCGAGCAACGAGCCCAATGTTATCCTATGGGAGACCCGAGTATTTTTGTGAAATGACCTCCCGGCAGCATGGAGAAACCCTAAAAATGTCACAAAAGTCTCAGAAGAGTGCTCAAATGACATGGCAACAGCATGGGGAAGACCCCTTGAAGCATTTATCACTCAAAAGTCACAGCTGTGAACAATTTTGTCCGCGTTTTACGCCATTTTTACGGACTCACCAGAAAACCTTCCAAAATGACCCCAAAATGATTTTTCATGGCGGAAATGTTAAGGGCACATACCCAATAGTGAGATAGAGCTGGTGTATGTTACTTTTTGAGATCAATACATGAAAGATTTTACGTGAAAACATTGTGTGGCACTCCGATGTCCCTGAGAAGAGACGTACATGAAGGCCTCTTGAGTCTAATGTGCCCATTTTGAGGAAGTGAGTCTTTGTAGTATTTTCCTTTGCCAGGGCAGTCCTAAATTGTGAGGTTCACCAATGCCCCTGCATACAGACGTGCATGAGGGCCTCAAAACATTAAGTGTCCATTGTCAGGAAGTGGGTGTATTATAGTATAGCCCTTAGGCAGGGCAGCCAAAAATTGGGAGGCTCCACATTGTCCCTGGGTAGAGACGTGCATGAGGGCCTCAAAACATTAAGTGTCCATTTTAAGGAAGTGGGTGTATTTCAGTATAGCCCTTAGGCAGGGCAGCCAAAAATTGGGAGGCTCCACATTGTCCCTGGGTAGAGACGTGCATGATGGCCTTTAAACCTGAAGTGCCCATTGTAAGGAAGTGGGTCTATTTCAGTATAGCCCTTTGCCAGGGCAGCCAAAAATTGGGAGGCTCCACATTGTCCCTGGGTAGAGACGTGCATGAGGGCCTCAAAACATTAAGTGTCCATTGTCAGGAAGTGGGTGTATTATAGTATAGCCCTTAGGCAGGGCAGCCAAAAATTGGGAGGCTCCACATTGTCCCTGGGTAGAGACGTGCATGATGGCCTTTAAACCTGAAGTGCCCATTGTAAGGAAGTGGGTCTATTTCAGTATAGCCCTTTGCCAGGGCAGCCAAAAATTGGGAGGCTCCACATTGTCCCTGGGTAGAGACGTGCATGAGGGCCTCAAAACATTAAGTGTCCATTGTCAGGAAGTGGGTGTATTATAGTATAGCCCTTAGGCAGGGCAGCCAAAAATTGGGAGGCTCCACATTGTCCCTGGGTAGAGACGTGCATGATGGCCTTTAAACCTGAAGTGCCCATTGTAAGGAAGTGGGTCTATTTCAGTATAGCCCTTTGCCAGGGCAGCCAAAAATTGGGAGGCTCCACATTGTCCCTGGGTAGAGACGTGCATGAGGGCCTCAAAACATTAAGTGTCCATTGTCAGGAAGTGGGTGTATTATAGTATAGCCCTTAGGCAGGGCAGCCAAAAATTGGGAGGCTCCACATTGTCCCTGGGTAGAGACGTGCATGATGGCCTTTAAACCTGAAGTGCCCATTGTAAGGAAGTGGGTCTATTTCAGTATAGCCCTTTGCCAGGGCAGCCAAAAATTGGGAGGCTCCACATTGTCCCTGGGTAGAGACGTGCATGAGGGCCTCAAAACATTAAGTGTCCATTTTAAGGAAGTGGGTGTATTTCAGTATAGCCCTTAGGCAGGGCAGCCAAAAATTGGGAGGCTCCACATTGTCCCTGGGTAGAGACGTGCATGAGGGCCTCAAAACATTAAGTGTCCATTTTAAGGAAGTGGGTGTATTTCAGTATAGCCCTTAGGCAGGGCAGCCAAAAATTGGGAGGCTCCACATTGTCCCTGGATAGAGACGTGCATGATGGCCTTTAAACCTGAAGTGCCCATTGTAAGGAAGTGGGTCTATTTCAGTATAGCCCTTTGCCAGGGCAGCCAAAAATTGGGAGGCTCCACATTGTCCCTGGGTAGAGACGTGCATGAGGGCCTCAAAACATTAAGTGTCCATTTTAAGGAAGTGGGTGTATTTCAGTATAGCCCTTAGGCAGGGCAGCCAAAAATTGGGAGGCTACACGTTGTCCCTGGGTAGAGACGTGCATGAGGGCCTCAAAACATTGTTCCCATTGCAAAGGAGCGGGTCTCCTGTCGTTGTAATGTCCATTCTGCAAAGAATGGGCGAAAAAATTTACCACTGGGGGTATACCTGAAACAAAGACCTAACTATTGTAACGGTCATCATGATGGCGCATGAGGAGAAGGAGGAGCAGTCCAGCGATTATCCAAAGTCGAGAAGTGTACCCATGGGTGAGTGGAGGTACATGGCAAACTTTAAATTCCGCTCTCATTTGCTGGTGGTGTGGTGAAGTCTGGCCCAATCCAACCCTTGTTCATCTTTATCAGAGTCAGCCTGTCAGCATTTTCAGTTGACAGGCGGGTGCGTTTATCTGTAATGATTCCACCTGCGGCACTAAAAACACGCTCTGACAAAACGCTAGCAGCAGGGCAGGCCAGGACTTCCAAGGCGTAGAGAGCCAATTCATGCCACGTGTCCAGCTTGGATACCCAATAATTGTAAGGCACAGAGGAATGTCGGAGTACAGTTGTTCGATCTGCAAGGTACTCCTTCAGCATCTGGGCAAACTTAGGATTTCTTGTGGCACTACCCCGCACCTCAGGGGCTGTGGTACGTGAGGGGCTGAGAAAACTGTCCCACATCTTAAAGACTGTTCCCCTACCTCTGGCGGATTGGACTTGTGCCTCTCTCGGCTGTACGCCTCGGTTGTCCACTGATTCCTGACCTATGCCGCTAGCGTTTTGTGAGGGGAATGCTTTGCCTACTTCCGTGAGTATGGCCTTCCGAAACTGCTGCATTTTGGTTGACCTCTCATCCACGGGAATAAGAGACAAAAAGTTCTCCTTGTAGCGTGGGTCTAACAGTGTTACCAACCAGTAATGATTGTCGGCCAAGATGTTCTTAACGCGAGGGTCACGAGACAGGCAGCTTACCATAAAGTCAGCCATGTGCGCCAGACTCTTAACAGCCAGGACTTCAGTAGCCTGACCAACAAGATGACTGAACATGCTGTCCTCCTCCTCCTCCTCCTCCTCCTCATCTACCCTGTCCTCTGGCCAGCCACGCTGAATCGAGGATATGACTGGTGTGCATGTCATATCCTCAATTTGGCCGGAGAGTTGCTCCATGTCTTCATCCTCCTCCTCGTCATAGTCCTCCACTGCACGTTGTGATGAGACGAGGCTGGGCTGTGTGTTATCACCCACACCCACTACTGTTTCTTGCTGCAACTCATCGCGCTCCGCCTGCAATGCATCATGTTTGTTTTTCAAAAGGGACCGTTTTAGAAGGCAGAGTAGCGGTATGGTGACGCTAATAATGGCGTCATCACCACTCACCATCTTGGTGGAGTCCTCAAAGTTTTGGAGGATGGTACATAGGTCTGACATCCATCTCCACTCCTCAGGTGTTATGTGTGGAGTTTGACCCATTTCCCGACGGCTTAGGTGATGCAGGTACTCAACAACTGCCCTCTTCTGCTCACATATCCTGACCAACATGTGCAGAGTTGAATTCCAACGCGTGGGGACATCACACACCAGTCTGTGAGCCGGAAGATGCAAACGGCGCTGAAAGCCGGCAAGGCCGGCTGAAGCAGTAGGTGACTTTCGAAAATGTGCAGACAGGCGGCGAACTTTTACCAGCAGATCAGACAGCTCTGGGTATGACTTTATAAACCGCTGAACCACGAGGTTGAGCACATGGGCCACGCATGGAACATGTGTCAGCTGGCCTCGCCTCAAAGCCGCCACCAGGTTCCGGCCATTGTCACAAACGACCTTTCCTGGCTTTAGGTTCAGAGGTGTGAGCCAGTGATCTGCCTGCTGTTTCAGAGCTGTCCACAGCTCTTCTGCATTGTGGGGTTTGTCACCTATGCAGATTAGCTTCAGCACAGCCTGTTGCCGCTTCGCCGAGGCAGTGCTGCAGTGCTTCCAGCTTGTGACTGGTGTGGAGGGCACAGTGGATGAGGATGCGCAGGAGGAGGAGGAGGCTGAAGAGCATGACATTCCGGAGCTGTAGAGTGTGGGTGAAACACTGACTGAGGTAGGGCCTGCAAACCTTGGTGTGGGAAGGACGTGTTCCGTCCCTCGCTCAGACTGGGTCCCAGCTTCCACAATATTAACCCAGTGTGCCGTCAACGAGATGTAGCGGCCTTGCCCACAAGCACTTGTCCACGTGTCTGTGGTTAGGTGGACTTTGGGTGAAACAGCGTTGTTCAGGGCACGTGTGATGTTTTGTGACACGTGGTTATGCAACGCGGGGACGGCACACCGGGAGAAATAGTGGCGGCTGGGGACCGAGTAACGTGGGACAGCTGCCGCCATCAGGTCACGGAATGCTTCTGTCTCCACCAGCCTAAAAGGCAACATTTCCAGCGCAAGCAGTCGCGAAATGTTAGCATTTAGAACTGTGGCATGTGGGGTGTTGGCAGTGTATTTGCGCCTGCGTTCAAAGGTTTGCTGAATGGATAACTGAACGCTGCGCTGGGACAAGGACGTGCTTGATGATGGTGTTCTTTCTGCGTAGGCAACTGCAGGTGCAGGAGTGGAGGAGGCTTGTTCGCAGGCAGCATGGACAGAGGATTGGCTCGCATGCACAACCAGCGAAGACGTAGCAGTGACATCAGCAAGCACTGCTCCTCGACTCTGTTGTACTTCCCACAAAGTCGGGTGCTTGGCTGACATGTGCCTGATCATGCTGGTGGTGGTCAGGCTGCTAGTTTTGGTACCCCTGCTGATGCTGGCACGGCAGGTGTTGCAAATGGCCTTTTTTGAATCATCTGGATCCAACTTAAAAAACTGCCAGACTCGTGAAGACCTAACATTTGTACAGGCACCTTGTGTCGTCGTGTTGTTACGGGGAACGGTTGCCTGACTTCTGCCTGGGACCACCACCCTGCTTCTTACTGCCTGTTGTGATGCTACGCCTCCCTCCCCCTGTGCACTGCTGTCCTCGCTCTGCATATCCTCCTGCCAGGTTGGGTCAGTTACTGGATCATCCACCACGTCGTCTTCCTCTTCCGCACCCTGCTCCTCCTCCTGACTTGCTGACAATTGTGTCTCATCATCGTCCACCACTTGTTGAGACACGTTGCCAACTTCGTGAGAACGTGGCTGCTCAAATATTTGGCTATCTGTACAGACGATCTCCTCATGACCCACTTCAATATGAGCTGGCGAGAGGCCAGAATGTGTGAATGGAAACGTGAACAGCTCTTCCGAGTGTCCAAGTGTGGGATCATTAATGTCCGAGGAGGACGTGTACTCAGCCTGGTGGTAGGAAGGAGGATCAGGTTCAGAAATGTGCGGTGCAGTATCACGGCTACTGACACTTGACCGTGTGGAAGACAGAGTGTTTGTGGTGGTGCCAATCTGACTGGAAGCATTATCCGCTATCCAACTAACAACCTGTTGACACTGGTCTTGGTTCAAGAGCGGTGTACTGCTGCGGTCCCCAAGAATTTGGGACAGGACGTGCGAGCGACTAGATGTGGCCCTTTGTTGTGGCGAAATTAGAGCTTGCCCACGACCTCGGCCTCTGCCTGCACCACCATCACGTCCACTTCCTTGTTCCTTGCCAATGCCCTTGCGCATTTTGCAATGCTGTGCACTGCTGACGTGTATATTCACTACTTGTGCGTTATATCAAAGTTTCTGGAAATTGCACACCAGTGCACCTGTACGCTGCCACCAACAGGCACACACGTGCGGTTTTAAAAACCAAGCACGGACGCAATAATAACCTAACACAGGTTTTAGGAGCAAAAATTAAGAACTCTGACACTATCAGCCACTGCTGACTGACGTGTATATTCACTACTTGTGCGTTATATCAAAGTTTCTGGAAATTGCACACCAGTGCACCTGTACGCTGCCACCAACAGGCACACACGTGCGGTTTTAAAAACCAAGCACGGACGCAATAATAACCTAACACAGGTTTTAGGAGCAAAAATTAAGAACTCTGACACTATCAGCCACTGCTGACTGACGTGTATTATACACTACACTTGTGCGTTATATAATAGTTTGGTAAACGCACACCAGTGCACCTGTACGCTGCCACCAACAGGCACACACGTGCGGTTTTAAAAACCAAGCACGGACGCAATAATAACCTAACACAGGTTTTAGGAGCAAAAATTAAGAACTCTGACACTATCAGCCACTGCTGACTGACGTGTATATTCACTACTTGTGCGTTATATCAAAGTTTCTGGAAATTGCACACCAGTGCACCTGTACGCTGCCACCAACAGGCACACACGTGCGGTTTTAAAAACCAAGCACGGACGCAATAATAACCTAACACAGGTTTTAGGAGCAAAAATTAAGAACTCTGACACTATCAGCCACTGCTGACTGACGTGTATATTCACTACTTGTGCGTTATATCAAAGTTTCTGGAAATTGCACACCAGTGCACCTGTACGCTGCCACCAACAGGCACACACGTGCGGTTTTAAAAACCAAGCACGGACGCAATAATAACCTAACACAGGTTTTAGGAGCAAAAATTAAGAACTCTGACACTATCAGCCACTGCTGACTGACGTGTATTATACACTACACTTGTGCGTTATATAATAGTTTGGTAAACGCACACCAGTGCACCTGTACGCTGCCACCAACAGGCACACACGTGCGGTTTTAAAAACCAAGCACGGACGCAATAATAACCTAACACAGGTTTTAGGAGCAAAAATTAAGAACTCTGACACTATCAGCCACTGCTGACTGACGTGTATATTCACTACTTGTGCGTTATATCAAAGTTTCTGGAAATTGCACACCAGTGCACCTGTACGCTGCCACCAACAGGCACACACGTGCGGTTTTAAAAACCAAGCACGGACGCAATAATAACCTAACACAGGTTTTAGGAGCAAAAATTAAGAACTCTGACACTATCAGCCACTGCTGACTGACGTGTATATTCACTACTTGTGCGTTATATCAAAGTTTCTGGAAATTGCACACCAGTGCACCTGTACGCTGCCACCAACAGGCACACACGTGCGGTTTTAAAAACCAAGCACGGACGCAATAATAACCTAACACAGGTTTTAGGAGCAAAAATTAAGAACTCTGACACTATCAGCCACTGCTGACTGACGTGTATTATACACTACACTTGTGCGTTATATAATAGTTTGGTAAACGCACACCAGTGCACCTGTACGCTGCCACCAACAGGCACACACGTGCGGTTTTAAAAACCAAGCACGGACGCAATAATAACCTAACACAGGTTTTAGGAGCAAAAATTAAGAACTCTGACACTATCAGCCACTGCTGACTGACGTGTATATTCACTACTTGTGCGTTATATCAAAGTTTCTGGAAATTGCACACCAGTGCACCTGTACGCTGCCACCAACAGGCACACACGTGCGGTTTTAAAAACCAAGCACGGACGCAATAATAACCTAACACAGGTTTTAGGAGCAAAAATTAAGAACTCTGACACTATCAGCCACTGCTGACTGACGTGTATTATACACTACACTTGTGCGTTATATAATAGTTTGGTAAACGCACACCAGTGCACCTGTACGCTGCCACCAACAGGCACACACGTGCGGTTTTAAAAACCAAGCACGGACGCAATAATAACCTAACACAGGTTTTAGGAGCAAAAATTAAGAACTCTGACACTATCAGCCACTGCTGACTGACGTGTATATTCACTACTTGTGCGTTATATCAAAGTTTCTGGAAATTGCACACCAGTGCACCTGTACGCTGCCACCAACAGGCACACACGTGCGGTTTTAAAAACCAAGCACGGACGCAATAATAACCTAACACAGGTTTTAGGAGCAAAAATTAAGAACTCTGACACTATCAGCCACTGCTGACTGACGTGTATATTCACTACTTGTGCGTTATATCAAAGTTTCTGGAAATTGCACACCAGTGCACCTGTACGCTGCCACCAACAGGCACACACGTGCGGTTTTAAAAACCAAGCACGGACGCAATAATAACCTAACACAGGTTTTAGGAGCAAAAATTAAGAACTCTGACACTATCAGCCACTGCTGACTGACGTGTATTATACACTACACTTGTGCGTTATATAATAGTTTGGTAAACGCACACCAGTGCACCTGTACGCTGCCACCAACAGGCACACACGTGCGGTTTTAAAAACCAAGCACGGACGCAATAATAACCTACTAACAGGTTTTTTTGGGGAGCGACAATTACAGTACAGACAAGTCAGACACTATCTGGACTGTTTTACACTGTGTACACCAGCCCCAGATATGAAGGCTGGTATACGGTCACCACTACCCTGCCTGCCTGCCTGCCTGTATACTGGTACAATAGTCCTGACAAGGACTCTTTTGGTCACTAGCCTGTATTCAGACCTGGCTATACCCTGCCTGTATATAGCAACAATAGTCCTGAGAAGGACTCTGCTACTGTACTCCGACCTGGCTATACCCTGCCTGCCTGTATACAACTAGAATAGTCCTGAGAAGGACTTTTGGTCACACTGTTTGCAGCCCTGCAACTGAAAAAGCTATAAAGGGCCGCAAAGCTTTCCCTGAATCAGCGACACTCTCCCTACACTCACTGTCAGAATAGCTGTGAGCAGAGCACAGCGCGCCGGCCGATATAAAGGCTCGGTGACGCTGTGCAGGCCGGCCAATCACTGCAATTCCACAACTAACAGGGCTGTGGCATTGCAGTGGTCTGCCAGCCAATCCCTGCATGAGGGCTGGCTCTCAAAAGAGCGCCAACATGCAGAAATGAAGACCACGAGTAAAGCACGAGTATCGCGAGATTACTCGGTCCCCGCCGAGCAGCCCGAGTACAGTGATACTCGTGCGAGTACCGAGTAGTGACAAGCATGCTCGCTCATCACTATTAGCAGCATTTCATGTTGCTTCGCTCTATCATGTGAGGCATTACAAGTTCACGGCAAAGGTCCTTCAAAAATAGGCATCTCCTGTCCTTCCTCATTGCACTGAATTCTGGATGAGTTTCTGTATAAATAATGAATGAATTCAGGGCTGATACATCAAGCATATTTGATTTAGCAGCATTTCATGTTGCTTCGCTCCATCATGTGAGGCATTACAAGTTCACGGCAAAGGTCCTTCAAAAATAGGCGTCTCCTGTCCTTCCTCATTGCATGGAATTCTGGATGAGTTTCTTTATAAATAATGAATGAATTCAGGGCTGCTACATCAAGCATATTTGAAAAAATTACTACATACCAATGACTTGTTTGCCTCTTGCATGAATATTCTCCCACCATTTCATCCATTTTGTTTACACCTCCATTAGTTTTATTGTAATGCAGGATGATTTCTGGTTTCAATTTCCTGTCATTGCTGTCAATACTGCAGTCATGATGCATGGTACTGAGTGGATTAATGGATTTATCATTCTTCACTTTGTAAGAAACCGGTGTCGCTTTGTTGTTGAAACCAAAGACACTGTCCTAAAGTACTCTAATGTGGATTGTGTTTCATTGAATGATGAATTTCTCGTTGGTTCGGCTTCATAGTACCAACAAGTATAACAGCTTTTTCAAGCAGAAAATTGCCCAGTGCAACATTGATAAAATAATTGTCCACGGTACTGTTTCTACCTAATTGTATATTAGTACAGCAAGTGTTTTCATAATCTCAGACCCTAGAACTTTCTGTACTGGTGCGTCAACTTCTTTGCCACAGTAGATAAGCCCATTTATGCCATAATAATTTAGAGAATCACACATCCAGAATATTTTTATTCCATACTTGGCTGGTTTACTGGGCATGTATTATATGATGATGTCATGGTCTTATCACTGCCTCCCAAAATCATATGACATCCTCACATGGCATGGTCCACCCCCCAGCCCCTCCACCAGCAACCCTGACTACAAATAAAGTAACTTGAGACACATACACTGCTGAGTACATGATAAAATTAGCAGGGGCCTAAAAGGCCCCCATTCTGTACAGATGTGGTTTTCTCCAAAAAAGCCTTGTTAGGCTATGTGCGCACTGGGAAATGGAATTTTCTTGAGAAAATTCCGCATGCTCTCAAAGATTACCGCACCCGCGGTAAAAAACCGCGGCAAACCGCACCCGAAAACCGCATGCGGTTTGCCGCGGTTTGCTGCGGTTTCACCGCGGTATTGTTCGCGGTATTGCCGCGGTTTTGCCGCATGCGGGTTGGGATGTGCTTTATTGCATTCAATGCAATAAAGCACATTGAAAAAAAGAAAAAAAAAAGTCATTTAATTCTGAGATAGTAGATAGATAGACAGAAGAATAGATAGAGGGATAGATAGATAGACAGATAGAGGGATAGATAGAGGACAGATCGCTACATTTCCCACGGTCGGCAGTGAGTTCACATTACTGGCCATGGGAAATAACCGGTAATTACCTCTGCTGTCTGCTGCATTCATTCAGCGCTGTGTCTGTGACAGTTGCGGCTGGATGTAAGCAACGCAGGACCTGTGGATTACGTCGGAGCTGTGGATTACGCCGGAGCTTTGGTGCGGGAGGGGTTAATAAAATGGTGAACGAGGCTTGTTTGTTTTATTTAAAATAAAGGATTTTTCGGTGTCTGTGTTTTATTCACTTTACTTACGGGTTGATCGTGTCAGCTGTCACATAGACGCTGCCATGATCAATTAATCACCAAAGTCCACTTACTTATATACACTTCTATAGAATCTGACTAAACACAAGCTTGACACCGAATTACCGGCCAAGAATGAAGTGAATTAATACAATATCGTTAATGAAATATTCTTTTATTATCAATAAACTCACAAATATACACTTTCAAACAAGAGAGCCACCTGGGGGGCACATGGTTCCAGAATATCTGCATATCATCTCCATCCTATATGTAACGTATCAACATTAAATCCGAACACAGGAAAATTACACCCAGTATTTATACATAGATACTAATCAGATCAAAATTACATCCAGTGTCTATTCACATTGACATACGGTGTATAACCTCATAATGATTCCGCATCAGCATATAATCTTAAAGAATGCCCAAGAGAGCAACCTTCAATTAGTCATCCAGACATACACGGCTAATCTCAATGGGCATATCACTTCTGCTGCCCAATAAATCATCACCTAACCCTCTTCTATGCTTTCATCAGCACGGCATATTGAGGTGGACAGATATATAGTCCAATACCCTCTAAACGTCACTGGTATGCTAAAGCAGATCACACGCACGGCTAAAGGTCCAGTCACACTAAGCAACTTACCAGCGATCCCAACAACGATAGGGATCGCTGGTAAGTTGCTAGGAGGTTGCTGGTGAGATGTCACACTGCGACGCTCCAGCGATCCCACCAGCAACCTGACCTGGCAGGGATCGCTGGAGCGTGGCTACACGAGTTGCTGGTGAGCTCACCAGCAACCAGTGACCAGCCCCCAGCGCCGCGTGGAAGCTGCTGCGCTTGGTAACTAAGGTAAATATCGGGTAACCAACCCGATATTTACCTTGGTTACCAGCGCATGGAGCTACACGTGCAGAGAGCAGGGAGCAGCGCACACTGAGCGCTGGCTCCCTGCTCTCCTAGTTACAGCACACATCGGGTTAATTACCCGATCTGTGCTGCAGCTAAATGTGCACAGAGCAGGGAGCAGTGCACAATGCTTAGCGCTGGCTCCCTGCTCTCCTAGCTACAGCACACATCGGGTTAATTAACCCGATGTGTCCTGCAGCTACATGTGCACAGAGCAGGAGCCGGCAGCACAGGCAGTGAGAGCGGCGGAGGCTGGTAACAAAGGTAAATATCGGGTAACCAAGGACAGGGCTTCTTGGTTACCCGATGTTTACTGTGGTTACCAGCCTCCGCAGAAGCCGGCTCCTGCTGCCTGCACATTTAGTTGTTGCTGTCTCACTGTCACACACAGCGATCTGTGCTTCACAGCAGGACAGCAACAACTAAAAAATGGCCCAGGACATTCAGCAACAACCAACGACCTCACAGCAGGGGCCAGGTTGTTGCTGGATGTCACACACAGCAACATCGCTAGCAACGTCACAAAAGTTGTTCGTTAGCAGCGATGTTGCTAGCGATGTTGCTTAGTGTGACGGGGCCTTAAATCATTGCCATCTATTGATATATCTATTCAGCACCTGCTGATTTGTATATATGATAAGACACAATTCAGCCACTGCGTCACCACCATCTACTGACGACTAGTCCCCATATATCACGCTGATAACGCAACAAAGGGCACTCGTTACCTATGTATACATGTTAGGGCAATACAGCAGAGATATGCGTTGCAGATAAAGTATTTAAAATACACTTTTAGGGATTGAGTATTAGAATGGATACTTACATTATTGACTGATTCGTCTGGCCATGCGTCCCACCACCCCTGACGTACATTTCGCCGCTGCTTTTTCAAAAGGGGGCGGGTTGGAATGTGCTTTATTGCATTCAATGCAATAAAGCACATTGAAAAAAAAAAAAAAAGTCATTTAATTCTGAGATAGTAGATAGATAGACAGAAGAATAGATAGAGGGATAGATAGATAGACAGACAGATAGAGGGATAGATAGAGGACAGATCGCTACATTTCCCACGGTCGGCAGTGAGTTCACATTACCGGCCGTGGGAAATGACCGGTAATTACCTCTGCTGTCTGCTGCATTCATTCAGCGCTGTGTCTGTGACAGTTGCGGCTGGATGTAAGCAGCGCAGGACCTGTGGATTACGTCGGAGCTGTGGATTACGCCGGAGCTTTGGTGCGGGAGGGGTTAATAAAATGGTGAACGAGGCTTGTTTGTTTTATTTAAAATAAAGGATTTTTCGGTGTCTGTGTTTTATTCACTTTACTTACGGGTTGATCGTGTCAGCTGTCACATAGACGCTGCCATGATCAATTAATCACCAAAGTCCACTTACTTATATACACTTCTATAGAATCTGACTAAACACAAGCTTGACACCGAATTACCGGCCAAGAATGAAGTGAATTAATACAATATCGTTAATGAAATATTCTTTTATTATCAATAAACTCACAAATATACACTTTCAAACAAGAGAGCCACCTGGGGGGCACATGGTTCCAGAATATCTGCATATCATCTCCATCCTATATGTAACGTATCAACATTAAATCCGAACACAGGAAAATTACACCCAGTATTTATACATAGATACTAATCAGATCAAAATTACATCCAGTGTCTATTCACATTGACATACGGTGTATAACCTCATAATGATTCCGCATCAGCATATAATCTTAAAGAATGCCCAAGAGAGCAACCTTCAATTAGTCATCCAGACATACACGGCTAATCTCAATGGGCATATCACTTCTGCTGCCCAATATATCATCACCTAACCCTCTTCTATGCTTTCATCAGCACGGCATATTGAGGTGGACAGATATATAGTCCAATACCCTCTAAACGTCACTGGTATGCTAAAGCAGATCACACGCACGGCTAAAGGTCCAGTCACACTAAGCAACTTACCAGCGATCCCAACAACGATAGGGATCGCTGGTAAGTTGCTAGGAGGTTGCTGGTGAGATGTCACACTGCGACGCTCCAGCGATCCCACCAGCAACCTGACCTGGCAGGGATCGCTGGAGCGTGGCTACACGAGTTGCTGGTGAGCTCACCAGCAACCAGTGACCAGCCCCCAGCGCCGCGTGGAAGCTGCTGCGCTTGGTAACTAAGGTAAATATCGGGTAACCAACCCGATATTTACCTTGGTTACCAGCGCACGGAGCTACACGTGCAGAGAGCAGGGAGCAGCGCACACTGAGCGCTGGCTCCCTGCTCTCCTAGTTACAGCACACATCGGGTTAATTACCCGATCTGTGCTGCAGCTAAATGTGCACAGAGCAGGGAGCAGTGCACAATGCTTAGCGCTGGCTCCCTGCTCTCCTAGCTACAGCACACATCGGGTTAATTAACCCGATGTGTCCTGCAGCTACATGTGCACAGAGCAGGAGCCGGCAGCACAGGCAGTGAGAGCGGCGGAGGCTGGTAACAAAGGTAAATATCGGGTAACCAAGGACAGGGCTTCTTGGTTACCCGATGTTTACTGTGGTTACCAGCCTCCGCAGAAGCCGGCTCCTGCTGCCTGCACATTTAGTTGTTGCTGTCTCACTGTCACACACAGCGATCTGTGCTTCACAGCAGGACAGCAACAACTAAAAAATGGCCCAGGACATTCAGCAACAACCAACGACCTCACAGCAGGGGCCAGGTTGTTGCTGGATGTCACACACAGCAACATCGCTAGCAACGTCACAAAAGTTGTTCGTTAGCAGCGATGTTGCTAGCGATGTTGCTTAGTGTGACGGGGCCTTAAATCATTGCCATCTATTGATATATCTATTCAGCACCTGCTGATTTGTATATATGATAAGACACAATTCAGCCACTGCGTCACCACCATCTACTGACGACTAGTCCCCATATATCACGCTGATAACGCAACAAAGGGCACTCGTTACCTATGTATACATGTTAGGGCAATACAGCAGAGATATGCGTTGCAGATAAAGTATTTAAAATACACTTTTAGGGATTGAGTATTAGAATGGATACTTACATTATTGACTGATTCGTCTGGCCATGCGTCCCACCACCCCTGACGTACGTTTCGCCGCTGCTTTTTCAAAAGGGGGCGGGTTGGAATGTGCTTTATTGCATTCAATGCAATAAAGCACATTGAAAAAAAAAAAAAAAGTCATTTAATTCTGAGATAGTAGATAGATAGACAGAAGAATAGATAGAGGGATAGATAGATAGACAGACAGATAGAGGGATAGATAGAGGACAGATCGCTACATTTCCCACGGTCGGCAGTGAGTTCACATTACCGGCCGTGGGAAATGACCGGTAATTACCTCTGCTGTCTGCTGCATTCATTCAGCGCTGTGTCTGTGACAGTTGCGGCTGGATGTAAGCAGCGCAGGACCTGTGGATTACGTCGGAGCTGTGGATTACGCCGGAGCTTTGGTGCGGGAGGGGTTAATAAAATGGTGAACGAGGCTTGTTTGTTTTATTTAAAATAAAGGATTTTTCGGTGTCTGTGTTTTATTCACTTTACTTACGGGTTGATCGTGTCAGCTGTCACATAGACGCTGCCATGATCAAGCCTGGAGTTAATGGCGGTGATCCACCACCATTAACCCCTTGTATTACCCTGCTGCCACTGCTACATGGCGGCAGGAAGAACACGACGGCAGGAAGAGCCGGGGACACGCCGGTGCTGCCGCATAATGGATGCGACAGTCCCGGGGCAGCTGCGGCTGATATTCTCGGCTGCAGGAGGTGAGAGGGAGGCGGGGGACATTAACCCTGCCCCTCTCCCTCCCCAGCCTGAGAATACCGGGCCGCCGCTGTGTGCTTACCTCGGCTGGAAGGTAAATATACAGCGGAGCCCACGTTCTTTGTTTTCTATATTTCCGTTTTCTTTCTATGTGTGTTATATGTGTCTGTGATGTCTGTGTTCTGTGTCTGTGGTGTCTGTGTGTGTGTGATCTGTGTGTTTACTCTCTGCACGGCTTCCTCTTCCTGTAATGACATCACTTCCCTGCAAAACCGCAGACAGGCGATGTACATTACCGGAGGTAAACCGCGAAATACCGCAGGGAATAACGCAGGAAAACGCAGTGAACCGCACAGAATTTGCTACCTGCGTTATTCCCTGCGGGA
Organism: Anomaloglossus baeobatrachus; assembly: GCF_048569485.1. Classification (NCBI taxonomy): domain Eukaryota; kingdom Metazoa; phylum Chordata; class Amphibia; order Anura; family Aromobatidae; genus Anomaloglossus; species Anomaloglossus baeobatrachus. The sequence continues at coordinate 697,179,769 of NC_134356.1, forward strand.
TTTCACGATTAACATTGGAGTCAATGGAGTGAAATCCCGCAGCGACGTGCGGAAAAGAATTGACATGCAATTGTTTTTGCTGCGGGAATCCCGCAGCAAAACATGCAGCTGTCAAATTCCGCCCAGTGCGCACAGGATTTTTTTTGCCCATAGGTTTTGCTGGTGATTCACTGCAGAGATGTTCTGAACATTTTCTGCAGCGAAACATACAGCAAAACCGCAAAACATCTGCGGCAAAATCCGGTAAGTGCGCACATAGCCTTACACCAAAATGCCTATCAAAAAAAAAAATATGAACAACTGGATATTACCAACAACGACATACTTGAGGAATACCTAGAGTTTCAAAATTCTAACTAAAGTGATTTTGCAGATAATAGCACAAAAGTAAGCACTGGGACCTAAAAGACCCCCGATATGCATTGCAGGGTTAAGCTAGCTAAGGCTTGTACCTGAACCTAGGAGACACTGTGAGTATCAGGAAGATTTCCCCATTTGTGCTGTATTACTGCATGGTGTGGTGGAATTTATTTTTTGCCTATTAGCTATCACCATGAGGCAATGGTTGGTCATGGCATCTGAAGTGCCAATGTTTCTTCATAGGAGATCATCAAGTTTACAGTACACAGCAATAATAAGATAGATATTATACTCTATTGTCTTAACAATCAAACAATCAATCAAGAAGAAATAGTAATAATAATAATAATAATAATAATAATAGTAGAAAACAAAATATATTTTTAATTATGAAAAAATAATAATTACGTACTTGTAACTGTGGCATCAGCCCCCTGAACTTTACTCTCTTATTTCCTCATTCTCCACCTATTAGTGTGCCGCGACACTCAGTTTTTTGCTTGTTTTTTGGGTATGTACACACGATAAGTATCGGCTGTATTTTTGGCACACTTTTTCCTCTCATTTTTGTCATAAAAACTGAAGGATTTCTGTGTACCAGTAAAGTAAATGAGATTCTTGAAGTCTCGTTCACACCGTGCTTGAATTTTTCATCCAGATTTAAAACTTTGAAATTTGCAGTATAATTTTTTTTCACAGTTTTTCAAGCAATTTTTCACTCCTAGAATTGAGAAGGTGGGAAAGGAATTGCAACAAACATTTTGATGAAATTTTCGTGGCATTTTTGGTGATTAAAACTAATTTTAATAACTATGTATTGTAGACAAAGAATGCGTGTAACCTGCACCCAAAAAATGCTGCAAAAAAATGTTGCAGAACGTAGCAAAATGACCAAAAACAGGTGTCTTGAGAGTAGCTTATTCAGTGAGCATGTTTTGGCTGTGTAAAAAAATGCTGCAGATATTCTGTGTATGAAAATAGACTTAGGGGGGCTTTACACGTTGCGACATCGCTACCAATATATCATCGGGGTCACGTCGTTAGTGACGCACATCCGACGCCGGTAGCGACATCGCAACATGTAAATCTTAGGTCCGACGATGAACGAGCACAGAAGCATACAATATTGCTGATTTGTGTAACGTCGTTGATTTACATAATGTCGGTTCGACCGCAGGTACGATGTTGTTTGTCGTTCCTGCAGCTCCACACATCACTGTGTGTAAACCCGCAGGAGCGACAAACATCTCCTTACCTGTGTCTCAACGGCAATGTGGAAGGGAGAAGGTGGGCGGGATGTTATGTCCCGCTCATCTCTGCCCCTCCACTTCTATTGGCCGGCCGATTAGTGACGTCGCGGTGATGTCACTGTGACGCCGAACGCACCTCCCCCTTGAAGGAGGGATTGTTCGGCGGTCACAGCAACGTCGCCGAGCAGGTATGTGCGTGTGAAGCTGCCGTAGCGATTATGTTCGCTATGGCAGCAATCACCACTTATTGCATGTGCGACGGGGGAGGGTGCTATCGTGCTGGACATCGCTAGCAATTGCTAGCGATGTCGCAAGGTGTAAAGCCCACCTTAATGTGTCCGCATGTCCGCAGAAGGGTAGTCAGGAAACAAACAGAAGTCAGAACACCAGAATCATTAAACAGAACAAGGCGAGACAGGAACCAGGAATACAGAACTATCTCTGGCCGTAGTCAATAGACAGGAGGGGAATTAGAAGGGTGAAGTGTCTTCCCATTGGTTGTAGCTGAATGATGGAAACTTCAGCTGGAAGACACACGCAACCCACAGTCAGCCAGTGGTACTGCAGATCCCAAGGAAACCCAGCCCAGTGCATGAGCGGAGCCTGCACCCACCAGCGCCACTAGCATCGACTCCTCTCCCATCACCAGCACTATCCACGGCAGGAACACGGCGTCGCCTGGTAATCGAAGCAGAAGTCGCTGGAGCGGATTCCGGTGGGGACATAACACTTGCAGACCTTCTCTTCCCAAAATGGACTTCATGCCCACAAAATTTTCACCTCTCTGTGTATATATGTATATATATATATATATATATATATATATATATATAGTCGATTTAGTTGATATATTTTTTTATAAAATAACCCTTTAAGTAGAGATTTAGCATCTTTTGACCTGTGCTGAGATGATGTAGTCTGTAGGACACGAAAATTTGAATGGAAGGGAATTTCAAAAGGTTCCAATACGGTAGTCAACTTTCCAGTATAATATAAGTAACTAAATGACTGGTCATTAATCCTAACTGGTTGAACATTGGCCATCCATGCATAGGAGTCTCTCGTTCAGGACCTGCTCACACCAGCGTATATTGCAGACGAGTGCTATCGGATAGCTCTCACTCCAATGTTATACTATGTGGCAGTGTAAGTCAGAAACTTTTTCTCAAATATGGGTGCTTGTGTAACATCTGAGTGCTGTCCAATTTCTGAAGACTCCTAGAATGGAGAACTTGGAGAACTTTTTTTCTCCTTCCTCTGACAATGTGTTCTTATTCTCTTGTCTGAGAGAATCGGATGACACTAAGCTGACACTGGGATAAAGCTCAGATCAGAGTTTGATCAGAGTGTTATTATCATAATTGGCCTGATTCTCTTTCATAAAAAAAATCTATGGCCTAAAAATCTAGGGAATTCTTTGGAGAGGCTTTTTCCTCCACTCCCATAGAGATCAGTGGAGAGGTCCATGAGCGTGCAAAATCACCTATAAGTTGATGTTTCAATGGGTCAAGTGAAGGCTTGATACTGGTGGTGGGATGGAGAACGCACTGAATATTTTGCCCAGATGCCGAAACTAATCTTGACATATTCCTGGGCACAGTTATTTCAGAACTCCACCAATGAAGGATCCATTGGGTAATTCATAAGACTCTACATTCTTCTCTCATTGCGTTGATTTCTTTTTCCTGTACAAGTTTTTGATGGTTTCTATGATCTCTTTGCTTCTCATACTGTATATGATTGGATTGGTAAAGGGGGTGAGCATGACAAAGAGCAAAGATTTCAACTTGTTTTCATAGAAGGCACTCGCCCTTGTTGGAGACATGTAGACACCAATGAGAGAGCCGTAGTAAGTACAGACCACGATCAGATGAGAGCTACATGTAGAAAATGCTTTTCTTCTTCCTTTTGAAGAAGAGATCTTTAAAATTACTATAAAGATGCAAATATATGACACCGTGATACAAACAAAAGGCAAGAATATGATAAAAATATTGAAGGAGACATCAAGCCAGGCCAGAATATAGATCTTCGAAGACGAGAGAGCCAGAAGAGGGGCAAAATCACAAAAGAAATGGTCGATGATGTTGGAGGAACAAAATTGTAATTGACTTATTAAAATGACTTCAACATTAATAAGAAGAATTCCGATTATCCAAGAGCAGAAGATCAAATGGAAAGAAAAAGTTATATTCATTATAGAAGAATAACGTAACGGGAAACAAATGGCCAAGTATCGGTCAAAAGACATCACCATGAGAAGGCAGCACTGAGCATAGGTGGGGACAAACACAAAGAAGAACTGCGTGATACAACCATTGATGGACATAGTGTGACCGTCCAACCATATGATGCACAGCATGTTGGGCACAATACTGCTGGAGATAATCAGGTCAGCCAGGGCCAGATTGGAGATGAAAAAGTACATTGGACGATGAAGACAATAACTGTAGGAAACCAACAGAATGATGGCCAGATTTCCAAGAAATGTAACAATATACATAAGAAAGGTGAGGAAAAAGAAGACGATCCTAAATTTCTGGGCATTCGGGAAGCCAAGAAGAAGCAACTCAATCACAGTGGTCTCGTTATCGCCACACATGTTACAGTACATGGATTCCAATATTCTGTAAATAAATCGAAAACCATGAACACAACAATGAAGAAAGAATAAAATAGATAATGTCTGCTAATGTATTATTATTATTATTATTTCCATTCCAATAATACATAATAATAATAATAATAATAATAATTTCAGATTATTATTACTATTATTATTATTATTATTATTATTACTATTATTATTATTGTCAGACCAAAAATAATTCTTAAAATAATACAAAAAGTATAATGATACATATTAACAACATAACATAATGATAACTGTTGATATTATTATTATTATCATCAGACCAAAAAGTAATTAACAATATTACAAAACAATATCTAAAATAGTAATAATAAAAACCTTAACAATAGTAATTAATAATAATAATTATCATTATTATTAATAGTATAATTAATAATAAACCAAACATTAGTATTTATATTAAATAGTATATTCCATTATTAATAACAATAACTATCATTAATACTTATTAATAATATCATTATTATTATTAGCAGCAGGAGTAGTAGTAGTAGTAGTAGAATTAGTATTATCAGAACAATAATAAATAACAAAATAAATACAAAAGTAATGATATTTAGTAGTAGTAGAAGTAACAATATAAGACAAACAATAGAAAATCACATTATAATCACATTAATGTTAAAAAAAATAAACCTTTATTTTCAATTAATCTTTTTGAAGCTGAAAAAAGGAATGGATTCAACAATAAAAGTGTTGGATGAACAGTTCGGCCATCTACAGGTTTTGTTGGATTTGTCTGAGAAAAGAGCTACATATGTATATATATATATATATATATATATATATATATATTTGACTTGGAGGTATTGTATTTTAACATTTTTGCTATGAGATATATATTAATAAACTACTCACTATTTTTGCAATAAGGTAGTTATTGGTCTTTACTTATTATCTTTCACTTTTGGCTTTGACTATTGTTGCCGATTTTTTCTCCTGTTTTTCTAATTGTGCTATTGGGTACAGTTTTTTGGCCAACTGTTAATATGGTCTTTCCATCTGTTCTAATTTGGTTTTCTCATGTGTATATAAATAGTTTGGTGGTGAAATCCGTTGACAGATTCCCGTCAGTACATAGGTTATTTTCAAACAAAAAATTGTATTCAAACTCCAGTGTGTACCATGGGTGTAACATCAACTACAGATGGTGAAATGGTGCCCGTCACCCACGAGGTGCTGAGGTGCCCAATTACCTCTTCGCAGTTTAACTGGCACCATTATCCCATGATACTTTCAGGGACTGTCACAGTTGTCACAATTGCACCGAGGAGCTTCATAATATTCTTGTAATGCTTACAAATATTGTTAAGAAAATTGGAAGGGAATATCTCCTGTCATTCCTTTGATTTTGGACTAGAATTATTTTTGGTTAATTTACATTTTGTGGTTGATTATTTTGGTGAGAATTTCTTCTTACCAATTAGCAAAGAAGATGAATTTTATCAAAATGTCAATTGATTAACAAATAAGTAAATGGATCATTCAGCAAGTCACAACCCTAAAAATGCCGAAACTTATTCTGAGGAGTCGGATGTCTTGAGAAGAGAATAAAAAAAAGCACTAGGTTGGACGGAAAACATCCAGAAGTAGCCGGAAGACCCAACAGAAGAGAGGATGTCACCAAGAGTGACTGTATTAATACTGTATAGAATCTGTATAGAATCTGTCCACCGCTCACTGGGGGTTAGGATGACATTTTTAAATTGGAAAATTAGGTCAAAAACATCAGATTATTTATTTTTTTCGATCTTCCTTCAAATGAAATGGGGTTTGCACTTGTGCTTTGAACTTGATGCACTAAAGTTGTCTTACTATGCAGGTACGGAAATACAGATTACGATGCTAATGTTCCTTAAAAAATTTTTTAGCATTTATTAAATGGCAGTTGTTAAATTAAACAAAAAGTCTAAAATCCTAAATAATGCCTTAATTTATATCTTTCAATAGAAACAAAGCAAACCTTAAAAAAAACCATAAAATAACTATTAAAGTCCTAATAATAATAATTACAAAAAATGCATGAATACAAATTTCTCAGAGCAATTCTATTTATTTTTTTAATTTATCAATGTATCTCTACAATTATAGAGAGAGGAAGAGACCTGATGACGGCCATGAGGTTATTAATGTGCATTTAATCTACATACAACGTTGTATTTTTAGCCTTTTTAATTATTGCAAATAGGACAGTATCTTTGTTATTACTGTGTGTTAAGTAATTAATAAAATCTAAGTCCTATATTCTACTTTTATCTTTAATGTTTTATAAATTGGATATTGTAATTTTTAAAAACTGTTATTTCCTTTGATATGAATTTACTGTATTGTTTTATTTTTTAATTGATTGGTTTTTGGCACGCCAGTAAAAGGAAACAGATTGATCTTTCATTTATCCTGTAAAATAATATCACGATTGTACTTACAGCTTTGGACTCTAGAGATCAATCTTAGATGTTCTGGCTCTTTCTTCGGGATGTATCTTTCTATGTATCACAGTTACCTGATCCTTCCTGTCTGTGACAATTCTGCATAATTACAGGTCTCTTTTATAATATAAATTATCTCGGGAAAACAATTATTCAGTCGTCTGGAAAAAGGAAAAATCTATCTCTGGGGCATCCGTGTGAGGAGACAAACATGAGCCCCTCGCTAATTGATGTTATGGATAATCATCTTGTTTTTACATAAATCCTTACACCCACCCATCCCCAAATGTTCATTTTCCACCGTAAATGCATCTTCAGTCTAAAACTAAACACCCTGGTACAAGAAGCAACTGTAGACAATTATAGGCCTCAATGGAACCAATTAGGTCAACCTAGATGGAGTCATACAAATTTTACGAAAAAATAATAAAACAGAAATTCTTATCTTGTTATTAAAATTGTTATTTAACATTTCTAATCAGAATTTTCATTATCGGGAAATTTAGAAACAGATTAAAGCTTACAATGTATGAATTCTACATTGATACATTGAAAAATTATATATTATGATGAATTATTAAATGAGAATTTAACTATTCTCATCGACTTTTGTCCAATTCATCTTTGGATGATGGCCTTAGGTCTGGGAGTCTAGGCTGCTTTGTCAATAATTTGTAAACCTTGAGGTGTGGCTTTTTTATTATGAGGCAGAAAAAAGTATTTTCAGCTTACCAGGATGTATGGTCCCCGGAAAAATTTGCCCAGTCTGGAACCAACAGTGAGTCAATGAGGGGAGGAAGTGGGCAGGGTCTATGAATAAGGACATGCTTTTAACCTCCTGTGCGAAACGCGTAAGAATATTATGATACCACTTTTCCCCTCCTTTGCGGTTTTCATATTTTTAACTTATATGTCTCAATACATTTTTGATTTTTATATAAAATAATTTTTGGTGCTGGATTAAATTTTTCCCTGCCCCCTTCCTCCCCTCATTGTCTCACTTTTTTATTATGGAACTGTGTTTTTTAAACTCTTTTAGGTCCAAGTTCAAAATATAACTTAAAAAATTGATAGAGAAGAAGGTTTAAAAACCTCATAAGGCAGATAGTCTGTAATGGCCATGCCGGCATCCCCCTCCTCCAGCAAGGATCATGAAATGTGCCGATATATGGCACACACACCATTCCGTACACTGTACGTCACTATTGTACACTATCGCTTTCCTAGCTATCTGAACTACATAGCATGTTTTCCCTAGCTAAGCTCACTCTCTAGCAGCCCCATTGGCAGCACCGTCCCTATCATTTCACATTCACAAAATGGCTCCGAGGCAACATGTTCGCAATTTATACGCACAAAGACATATGACTTAGGCAGCCAATCACAGAAGCCCTTCTGTCTGAACCTTGTGGATGTTTGCTGCAATGTAAATGGCTGCAGAAACATCCACAAATAAAGTGATGGAAAAAAAAATGGTGCCACGCACTAAATGTCTTCTCTCGGTCCAGAGTCCCCACTTCCTCTGCTGATTTTACACATCCCCACATCAAACTGCTCCACAATCCTATGCAAAAAAGAAAATGCTATTAAACAAAATCATTTTTGGAAACTCAGCCAGTGTTCGGGGGTTGGAAAATGAACAAAAACAAACATCACAGACTTTTGGGGGAGGGGCTTGGGTTTACTGAATGAACAAGCTCAGGCTAGTACCGAATTTGAAATTGGTGAACCATTCCCAAACAGGTTCGCTCCTCACTATTCTCATTATGTAATTGCTCACAGGTCCTTTGTGTAGTCAACAGACTATTGGAGTGAAATTTAAGGACCATTTCCTTCCCACCTGAGATTAATCTTTAGCCTTAATCTCTGCTGCATCATCTTATCATCATTCCCTTCTGCTCTATTTACCCACTCCTGGCTTGACTCCATGGCGGTGACAGATCTTCTATACTGCTTACATTGAAAGAGCCTGTCTCTGGAGAAACTGAGGGGTTGTTTCAGTTGTAGCTGTGAAGTTTCCTGCTGTGAAAATCAGGAGTGCATTTTGTTGTCATTCTCCATTTGTTTCTCTTTCTTCCTTGTTGTGTTTTATTGCAGTAGGGAGACTAGTGTCTCACTAGCCTACACACTACTCAGGGTGAGTTCAGAGTTAATGAGGGCCTAGGCACCTGATGTCGCATGGGGGAAGTACTCATCTAGAGACATTAGGGAGCTGAGGGATCAGACTCAGACGAGTGTTAGGAGGTGACCCCACTTCCCTCTCCCTATAGCCTAGGCCTTCCCTTACATCTTCCTTGGTTTTACCTTTGTCTTGTGCCACTCTCCAGGTGCCTCTCGTACATGGTGGGACAGTTGGATTCTCTAAGCCACAGGTCGAAGTAGGCAACGAGAATCGAAAGTGAAGGCTGAGCTGATAGGATTTGCCAATTATTAAGTTATTCATCCTTTTTTGAAAAGAAAAAATAATCAGAAAAGGTTGTTATGATGCATTCGTTCTACAAGGAAGCTGGAAAAACACTTAGACAGAAAATTAGCTTAGGGGATTAATGATAGGTAGAGAGATAGATAAAGAGCGATAGAGTAGCGTAAGGAAAGCTGTGTGAAAGGTCTTGTCAGTTTTCATAGCCTGCTCAAAATTACACAGTCAGTCACATTTGTAGGCACTGTTAGTGATAAAAAGAAGAATGTCTTAGCAGCATCCACATAAAAAGCCAAACTTTATTCCAAATCCATAATAAAGAAAAACCTTTAAAACAGCAATGTAGACAGAAAATCACTCTTAATCCTGTCAGATCTCTACATGTTAGAAGGCATTAAATATTAAAGGCTTAATTAGACATATACACAAAAGGTGAGATAACTCTCACAAAATAACATTAACCATGACATCGCCAGGGAACATAGTTGACATGAACAAACACTAGTTGGATTCATTGCCTAATGGAAACAGGAAAAATAAAAATAAAAATATTTGCATGTAAAACAAAACCTCTTTCCAAAAACGTATATGTAGACATAAATGCATTTATCTGTGTATGTGCACAAGATATGTCCGCATTATATATCCATGACAATAATAAACACACGCAGAAAAATATAAGTGCAGCACAAACGTGCAAATATAAAAAGCGCGTCTAATACTATATATACAAAAGACACTAAGCTTAAATAAATAATAAGAAAAAATTCCATGAACGGTTTATAATAGTGGCTAAACCATGAGAAGGGGCTACATACAGAATACATATCCAAGTTACAATAGACAGACTAGTACAGAGGGAAGAGGACCCTGCCCTTGCGGGTTTACATTCTATAGGATTTTGGGGAGGAGACAGTAGGTGTGGTGTTGGTTGGGCAGCGGCTCCACACAGTAGTAAGGCAGCGGCGGCTCCGCACGGTGGTGAGGCGGCGGCAGATCCACACAGTGATGAGTCGGCAGCAGCTCCGTACGGTGGTGGGGCGGCAGCTCCGCATGGTGGTGGGGCAGTTGGGTCATTGGAGATTATAGGCATTTCTGAACAGATGAGTTTTCAGGTTCCGTTTGAAGCTTGCAAGTGCAGCAGATAACCTGACGTGGTGAGGCAGCGAGTTCCAGAAAACAGGGGCTGCTCGGGGGAAGTCTTGGAGGCGGTTGCATGAGGAGTGAATAAGACAGGAGGAGAGAAGGAGATCTTGGGAGGACCAGAGATTACTTGTTGGAGTGTAGCGGGAGATTAGTTTAGAGATATACGGAGGAGACAGATTATGGATGGTTTTGTAAGTCAGTGTTAGTAGTTTGAATAGGATACGATGGAAGATTGGGAGCCAATGGAGAGATTTGCAGAGAGGAGAAGCGGGGTGGTATTGAGGAGATAGGTGGATCAGTCAGGAAGCAGAATTAAGGATGGACTGGAGGGGGGCAAGATGGTTAGCAGGGAGACCACAGAGGAGGATGTTTCAGTAATCTAGGCGGGAGATTATGAGATCAGCACTAGCATTTTTGTAGATTGCCAATTGAGGAAAGGACGGATTCTAGAAATGTTTTTGAGTTGAAGATGGCAGGAGGTGGTGAGGGATTGGATGTGTGGTGTGAAGGACAAGGCAGAGTCGAGGGTCACTCCAAGGCACCAAACTTTGGATATTGGGGAGAGTGTGATGTTATTTATTGTAATAGGTAGATCAGGTAGGGAGTGTAGGTGAGATAGAGAAAAGATGATTAGTTCAGTTTTGGCTATGTTGAGCTTTAGGAAGCGAGAGGAAAAGAAGGAAGATATAGCCAATAGACACTCTGGGATTCTGGACAGCAGAGATCTGACATCTAGGCCAGAGAGGTAGATCTGAGTGTCATCGGCATATAGGTAGTACTGGAAGCCATGGGACTTTATGAGTTGTCCCAGGCCGAATGTATATATGGAAAAAAGTAAGGGTCCCAGGACTGAGCCTTGAGGGACGCCAACAGAGAGATGGCGGGATGAAGAGGTTGTGTGGCAGTAGCAGTATCAGTATCATTACGTAGACGACTCAGTAGGAAAAATTCATCCAGGAAAACTTCTCAACATTCAAGATAATGAGTCAGCGGGCAAATTTAAGCCAGGAAAGCTCATAGGCAGCAAACAAAGTGTCTTCGGTATCATTAAGTAGGTGAGTCAGGAGGCAAAATTTCAGCAGGAAAAGTCAGAGACATTCAGGATATGGTATCTTCAAAATTCCAAGTATAAGGATCAGCAGCAGAGTTATTCCAGGAAAGCTCATAGACATTCAAACAAGGTGTCTTCAGTACTATCACATAGGATGGATCAGCAGGCAAAGTTTGTCCAAGTATGTCAAACCATCCAAACAAGGTAAATAAATATAGAAAAAATAAAAAAATAATAAAACATAAGCTCAAGGTTATTATAACTAGTCCACCGGATGTGCAGTCTACATTAATAGTGCAATAAATAAATAAACAAAATTAAACAAACATATAAACCACCCAAAAAATTAATGGAAATAACAATTAGATATTGCAGTGTAAATTGAAACATTTGATACTGAGTGTTTAGCGGAATGTAAACTACATAACAATAGATGAACGTTGCTTGAATGATGGAAAGTTAATGCAATATAGAATACACAATTACTGTATATACAGGAAACTTGACAGAATCACTCACAGATTGTGGATCGAAAAACAGATCCATTATCACTGTTACGGAGTACATAGTAAATACTGTCGTCCTGGAAATTACTAAATAATGACACAGAAAATAAAATGAAGCCCCCCCCCACTCCCCCTCCCCACCTGAAAAAGAAAGAAAATAAAAAAAGCTGCAAAGCAAAAACCTAAAATTTGGTAGACATGGAAAATCTTAATAGAGAAAGAACAAATGTGTGTTCAAATTTAAATCACATGTATGTCTATTTTCAAACTTCAGGATCCATCATGCCTGCCTCCTAAGTAAAAGGGGTTCTAGGTGTTGTTATTTAGTTGAGCCTGCTGTAAATTTGCTAGTGAACTAGGTAAAAAAAAAAAGTCTGGGCACTTTTCATTGCCTGCTCAAAGTTACACAGTGAATCACATTTGGAGTTATTGGTACTTATCAATACTTTCACAATATTGCCAACTCAGCAGGAAATAAATAATTTATCTTTTGTGTCAGGTGTGTGACAGGTGTGGGTGTAGGGTTGCGAAACATCTGTTTGAAAGGGAAAAGGTACATCAACCAGGAGTGGTAAATCACAATGAAGTTGTGGTGGAAGGGGGAATAGGTGGGGTGTTGGAGGTGTGCGAGTGGGAACTTCTGTTAGTCAAAGCTCTTGAGAGCAAACACCGGCTCATCCTATCCCAAGAGAAAAGAGGACAACACTTCCGTTACTGGACAGCCTACTCCACTAGATTTATTTGGCTGCCGCACATCACTTCAACTTTGAAATGAGGCTGATAAACAGCAGGTGCTAGTGTGGATGGCAAGCGCTGCATTAAGTGACGTCTGCTCTTCCTTCACCTCAACACTCAGTTCATTCCTCAGAGGTGCCACCCCAATTAAACTTGTTTCCCTCCACATTACAAATCTCCAACCAGCAAACTGACTATGGGAACCACACATGGGCGAGTCTGCAGAGCTGTTCACATATTCCATCACATCGGCATCACAGGTCTGCTCCAAAGATACCCAGACTTAAGAGGAGAAAAGCATCTGCACCAAAGCCCAAAATCTTTGTCAGTTTGATCAGGCAGGATCCCATCCCTCATCAACTGACATTAACCCCCAGGGGTTGAGGGGATGATAATGAGACTCATATACCTGAGGTACAAGCACACTGTCCTGTGATGTCAGATCAGGAAGAGGAGGAGTGGGACAACATAGGGAATGAGGATGAAGTTGTAGATCCCACTTGGTGTGAACCCGGAGGCACGCAGCTGAGTAGCTCAGCAGATGATAGAGGAGGAAGAGGAAGATGAGGATGTTATGTTGGTGATTCTCACACAAACACGTAGTGATGTAACCATGAGAATCACTGCATCTTCAGTCACAACTCTGGCTGTGGCCAATAGCGGTCACGGGTTTGCAGTTCGCAGGAAGGGTTGCCTAGCCTGGGCTTTTTTTGAGACCGCAAAGGATGACCCAACTGTCATTATCTCCCAACGTTGCAAACAAAGAGCCAGTAGAGGGAAAAAATTCAAATAATTTGATTACTACATGCATGAGCCTGCACATGGGCTACCAACATGCATTACTGTGGGACTCTTACTGTTCTAAAATGTGGACTACTCCACCTACCCAACCACCGGCCGCCAAATCAACCGTGTCACAGTTGATACTATTCTCACACAAGTCTCTGACCACATAGCCTCCACTTGTTTACCCGCTACAATGAGTGTGAGTGACAGCCTGTTATGGAAGTGACCATTCCTGGTGGTTTTGACCCATGTGAGGCCAGATCTTGTATTGCATGGAATATACCACCTTGTGGTTCAAACACACTATGGGGAAATGGGGAAAGGGAATTGACACCTCTGTTCTGCTTTCTGCCTGAAAGGTTTTTAAATATCAAGACTCCAATATGGATCTCCAAATTGTGTCATGTCTGTGCTACTAGGGTTCTGTGAGCAAGAGGCCTATGCCTCTCACTCATGCATCTGTTGATTTTTTAAAATGAAAATGCCAGCCCAAATCCTGAGTTGCATGGACCATACTTCCCTGGTGTGTAAATACACTATGGGGAAAGGGGGGGGGGATTGATGCTGCTGTTTGCCTCTAATGTTTTTAAATATGAAGACTCCAATATGGGTTTCCTAGTTGTGTCTTGTCTGTAGTTCCAGGGTTCTGTGAGCAAGAGACCTATGCCTGTCACTCATGCATCTCTTGATTTTTTAAAATTAAAATTCCAGCCCACATCCTGCGTGTTGCATTGACCATATTTCCCTGGTGTGCAAACACACTTTGGAGATGTATGGGAGGTTATTGATGCCTCTGTCTTTCTGCAATGTTTTTAAACATCAAGAATCTAATATGGGTCTCCAAGTTTTCTTGTTTGTAGTGCCAGAGTTCTGGGAGCATGAAGTCTACACCTATCACTCATGCATCTCTTGATGTTTAAAATGAAAATGCCAGGCCACATCACAGAAGCATCCAACACATGAGCGCCTTCTTGCTGCAATATCTCCAACATGATGTCCATATTGTTGGTATTACAAATGCTGACTACTGGGTTGTCACTCTTTTAGATCCAAGTTACAAGAAAGGGAATGCACAGATGCTGTAGTAGTAAAACAAACTCTTTGACCATCTTAACAGTAGTTTTACACAAGACACCATTGAGGCACACAGCATGAATTTTACTGTAGAATTCCAACCACAGGAATGTTGTGCCGTCAACGCAGAAACATTAGCAGCAGCAGTTCAAGTGGCATAAGCATTTTCTTTGAGGTTGGGGACATATTTTCTTGCCCATCTCATGCATCAGTGGAACAGAGTAGAAGTGTGACGCACAGTGAAAGACTGGAAAGGACGATGCAGGAGCCGTTGGGAAGGTCGCTAAGTATAAGGGTCCTGCTTTGCTTTATTCCTTATTTTTTTTCTTATGCAGCCCCCCATACAATTACTAACTCCAGCCCTCTTAGCCTTTACTAAAACCAGCCCCCTAGCCCTTACTAACACATAAGTTCTCAATTGGGTTTGGATATGATCGTCTAACTGTTCGGTGAACACAGGTAAATTCGGCAAACACGAACTGAAGCCTTGGGAGGTTTGTTTATCTCTAGTCCTAAGCTGATTTGTGGTTAAACAAAAGATACTATTGGAGAAAGGAACCAGTGAAGTGGAGAAAAAAGGTACCTTGTGTTAATGAAGAAACATACAGTACAAGTAGTCATGTGCCCTCTGTCTCCTGTGTAAAGTTGCTATCAAGAGGGAATGAAGTAAAGTACCATTTATTAAGAACTGGTAGTTTCTCTCATTGAACTTATGAACTTTTGATACTAGCCAAATGAAGCTATCAACATCATGTTGACGTAAACATCCCGCCCACCTCCTTCCTTCCGCATTGCCGGCGGGTCGCAGGTAAGCTGTGTTCGTCATTCCCGAGGTGTGACATGGAGAGACGTGTGCTGCCACGGGAATGATGAACAACCGGAGCACAGAAGGAGGAACGACTTTTTGAAAATGAACGATGTGTCAACGAGCAACGATAAGATGAGTATTTTTGCTCGTTCACAGTCGTTCGGAGGTATCACACTGTACAACATCTCGAATGATGCCCGATGTGCGTCACAGAATCCGTGACCCTGATGACATATCGCCCGATGTATCGTCCCGTGTGACGCCGGCTTAATACCGAACTTCCTTATGTTGAAGTTAAAAATTGCTGAAGTTTGTTATATTTCCTTCACAATTTATTTGTGCATGTTGCACATCCCCCTGCTGTATTCAGAGACTTTGAAGCCATGAGAGGGGTGCACGTCCATGACCAAGTACTAAGCTTATTCCAGGATGGACCTTGCCCGTACCCGACTGTGTCCCCATCCTATGGACTGATGCAGTACAAGGAACTGTGGCCAAGATCTAAAAAGACTACCCTTAAAAGAAATGTACTGTGACCAATATGTAAAGCACTACCTTTGGAAGGAATGGACTGCTATCTTATGTTGGCTTGAGGGTGGCAAAGGTTAAATAGAGGTGTTTGGAGTAAAAAGAGACTCTAATAATTGCGGTTCCAGTGTTCTAAACAAGTAGGACCGGGTTGATGTTATTCTGGAGAAGAAATGAGTGAAGATGTGTTATTAAATTTTATGTGTGTAGAGAAATGTAGTGTAAAATTTTAAAGATGGTTGAGGACGTCCATCAAAAAAGAAGGGGGCAATGTAAAAGGTGGACCTATTGTCATTTTCCCACTTGAGGACATCAACAGTACTGTTATAATAAGCTGTGATAAGTTTTGGTAATGTGCAATGTGAATTGTGATAAATGTAGTGTTGCATTATATTATGCCAACAGTAGGACAAGGAAGAGTTAATGTTTGGGTCTAGCCCATAGTTGGAGGGGCTTGTGTGCAGGGAGAGTGACAGTTTTTTTTACCAGATAGGGCGTAGCCTAAAGTCTGGATAGTAGCAAGCCACATGACGTGGTTACCTCTGGAAAGAGAAGTCTAAGACTAAGCAAGATTTGAAGTAAAAGAAACCGAGACAAAGGGAAATTAGTTGCTGGAAAAGGAGGGAGAAAGTTACTGTGTGTAGAGAAAACAGCAGGACTATCCAGGGTTTATAACTCGAAAAGGTAAAGGATCAGGAAGGAAAACATCATGAATCAAAGTGAGAGCCCTGGATGAGAGTTGTGTACGCATCAGGAATCTTGAAGGTTAGTTCGGCCATATTGGCAAAGCTGCTCCTTTGGAAAGAAAATATGACTTTCATTGACTGTACTGTCATGCTAAGAAGGGTTATTGTGAAATAAGTCCGAATATTGGAACCATTGAAGTGGAGGAAGTAGAGAGACGATGTGAGGAGATGCTCTGTGTTAATGAAGAAATGTACAAGTAGTCATGAGATTAAGTGGTTGTGCAGTAAAGTACCATTTACTAAGAACGGGTGGTTTCCCTCACTGAACTTGACATCTGGTCCTGGCCACCCAAAGATATCGGCATCATGCGGGCAGAAAAGGTGTATCGCCTCATTGACACACTCCACACACCCAGCCAAGACTCCCTGTTTCATGTAGTGTGCCGGAGCACAAGAAACGTGGACCTCGCCCATGACTACCGCCTCATGCCACGCTACAGGTACATAGACCAGCATATGGCTATGAGTAAAACGTGCTTCCTAATTATTTATAATATATTACAGACAATGATATAGTTCATTTTTTATTTCTCTCTCCTGTTTTAACCTTTTTTTTTTTATTTCTCTTATCTGGTTAAGTTAAAAACAATCCCCAAACTCTCCTCCCAAGCAGTTTTTGCGTCCTCTTGGGTATTGCACCAAGTCTTCAATGTATAAATATATGTAAGAGGCTGGAATGATCGGCAAAGCTTCAGTCTGTGGCCATGTGGGAGCTTGATTTTATTCTTACAATGATTTTAAATTATTTTAATTTAGTTAATAAATCTTTATTGCCTTTTTAGTTTAATTCTAAACCAAAACCAAAATATTCATCTATTGAAAAAGAGAAAAGCCAATTTCAAAGATGAGTGCAAACAAAAAAAATCCAAGAGGTCAATAACAAAGTATGTTAATACATATAAAAAAAAAGTTAAAAAACCAAAAATAAAATATGACGACTATAGAATGATACTATCTGTTAAAGTGTTTTAATGCTCTTTAAAAAAATACTAAAATAAATGATTGTGAGCCTATTTCTCTATAAAAATCTAATGTATTTGTTTTAAATTTTCATTTAAAATTATAATAATAATAACAATAATAATAATAATAATTGTGTTATATTGTATCATGTACTTTATGTAATTTCATGTGTCATGTGATTTATGTGTATTTATGTATTGTATTGAAAAATGTTTTAATTTATAATACTTAGATCTAAGGACATTTACTAATTTATTTATTAATTACAATTATTTGTCAGTTATTTTATTTTTAAGATTTTTTTACCACAATAAAAAAATATACAACAAAAAGTCATTAGTCAGCCACCAATTGTGCATTTCTCCCCCTTATAAAGATGAGATTTGCCTGTAATTTACATAATAGGTGACCACAACTAAGAGAGACAAAATGAGAAAACAAATCCAGAAAATCACCGCGTCTGATTTGGCATTACATAGTTACATAGTTACATAGTTACTTAGGTTGAAAAAAGACCTAGGTCCATCTAGTTCAACCTTCCTCCACCAGTTCTACACCTGGTCACCAAGTCATTTATAACCAACAATGTTGTGTGTAGTGAGGAAATCATCCAGCCCTTTTTTGAAAGCTGTTATAGTATCTGCCATTACTACCTCTTGTGGTAGGGCATTCCACAGTCTGACCACTCTAACTGTAAAGAACCCTTTCCTATTTAGCTGCCGGAATCACTTTTCTTCCACTCGCAGTGAGTGCCCCCTGGTCCTTAGTACTGTCTTTGGAAGGAATAAGTCATGTGCCAGTCCTTTATATTGACCACACATGTATTTATACATATAAATGAGATCTCCTCTGAGACGTCTTTTTTCTAAGCTAAACATATCTAACTTTTTCAACCTGTCACCATATGTGAGGCCTTCCATTCCTTGTACTAGTCTAGTTGCCCGCCTTTGAACTGACTCTAACTTCTGAATGTCCTTTTTAAAATGTGGAGCCCAAAACTGGATCCCGTATTCCAGATGTGGCCTTACAAGTGATTTATAGAGGGGTAACAATACGTTGGGATCACGGGATCTAATCTCTCTTTTTATACACCCTAGAATCTTGTTTGCTTTAGCAGCTGCTGCCTGACATTGAGTGCTGCTGCTAAGCTTATTTGTAATGAGAATACCCAAGTCCTTCTCCTGTTCTGTAGTCCCGAGTTTACTTCCATTTAATGTATACGCAGCTATAGGATTACTCCGTCCTAGGTGCATTACTTTACATTTATCAACATTAAATCTCATTTGCCAAGTATCTGCCCATTCTGACATCTTATCCAGATCTTTTTGTAATATTGTACTAGCAAGGTCAGTTTTTAATATCCTACATAGTTTGGTGTCATCGGCAAAGACTAATATTTTATTTGAAAATTATGGTGGAAAATAAGTATTTGGTCAATAACAAACGTTCATCTCAATATTTTGTTTTATCCTTTGTTGGCAAAGACAGAGGTGAAACATTTTTTGTAAGTCTTCACAAGGTTGGCACACACTGTTGGCGGTATGTTGGCCCATTCCTCCATGCAGATCTAGCAGTGATGTTTTGGGTCTGTCTTTGGGCAACACGGACTTTCAACTCCCACCAAAGGTTTTCTATGGCATTGAGATCTGGAGACTGGCTAGGCCACTCCAGGACCTTCATATGCTTCTTATGAAGCTGCTCCTTTGTTGCCCTGGCTGTGTGCTTGGGAGCATTATCATGCTGAAAGACTCAGCCACGTTTCATCTTCAATGCCCTTGCTGATGGACGGAGGTTTACACTCAAAATCTCATGATACATGGCCCCATTCATTCTTTCATGTACACGGATCAGTTGTCCTGGTCCCTTTGCAGAGAAACAGCCTCAAAGCATGATGTTGCCACCCCCATGCTTCTCAGTAGGTATGGTGTTCTTTGGATGTAACGCAGCATTCTTTCTCCTCCAAACAGGACAAGTTGTGTTTCTACAAACAGTTCTACTTTGGTTTCATCAGACCATATGACATTCTCCCAATACTCTTCTGGATAATCCAAACACACTCTAGCAAACTTTAGATCGGCCCAGAGATGTACTGTCTTACGCAGGGAAACACGTCTGGCACTGCAGGATCTGAGTCCTTGCCAATTTAGTGTGTTACTGACGGTAGACTTTGTTACAGTGGTCCCAGGTCTATGCAGGTCATTCACTAGGTCCCACGTGTGGTTCTGGGATTTTTCCTCCCCGTTCTTGTGATCATTTTGACTCCATGGGGTGAGATCTTGCATGGAGCCCCAGATGGAGGGAGGTTATCAGTGGCCTTGTATTTCTTTCATTTTCTTATTATATTTCTCTATTATTTACAGTTGATTTCATCACACCAAGCTGCTTGCCTATTACAGATTCAGTCTTCCCAGCCTGGTGCAGGGCTACAATTATGTTTCTGGTGTCCTTCGACAGCTCTTTGGTCTTCACTATAGTGGAGTTTGGAGTGTGATTGTTTGAGGTTGTGGACAGGGGTCTTTTATTCTGATAAGTTCAAACAGGTGCCATTACTACAGGTAATGAGTGGAGGACAGAGGAGCTTCTTAAAGAAGAAGTTACAGGTCTGTGAGAGCCAAAAATCTTGCATGTTTTTTGGTGACTAAATACTTATTTTCTATCATAATTTTCAAAAAAAAGTTTGTCAAATCAGACGCGGTGATTTTCTGTATTTGTTTTCTCATTTTGTCTCTCGTAGTTGTGGTCACCTATGATGTCAGTTACAGGAAAATCTCATCTTTATAAGGGGGAGAACTTGCACAATTGGGGGCTGAATAAATACTTTTTATCCCCACTGTACTTATGAGCTGAGATTTTTTTAAAGAGTTTTTACATAATTGTTGCTTATTTCTGTAACTTTTGTGATAATTGATCTGGTAAAATATTTATTTACTATTCGTTGGGACAATAGTCAAATTTACAGGCACCAATTCAACAAACATTTTTTCTAGATATTAGTGTAAAAAGTTTGAAAACTTGGAGTTGCAAACTTTTTTCACCAAAATTTGCACTCAGTTTTCATTCTGAACATGAAATGACCATCAGCAGATTTGGCTTTCAGTACCATCTTTATGCTGATGACACACAGCTATACACCTCATCCCCTGAGCTCACCCCCGCTGTACTACAGAACACAAGTGACTGCCTGACTGCAGTCTGCAACATCATGTCTGCTCTCTATCTGAAACTTAACCTTTCCAAGACTGAACGTCTTCTGTTGCCTCCATCTTCGAAACTTCCTAAACCCGACATCTCCTTCTCTGTGTGTGGCACCATGCTAACTCCTAGGCCGCAGGCGCACTGCCTGGGGGTTATACTTGACACTCATCTCTCCTTCACGTCCTACATACAATCTCTTGCTCCCCTTTCTAACAATGGAAACGACAAAAACCCTCACCGTGGCTCTGATCCGCTCTCGCCTCGACTACTGTAACTCTCTATTAATTGGTCTCCCCCTAACTAGACTCTTTCCTCTACAGTCCATCCTTAATGCAGCAGCCAGGGTCACCTATCTGACTAACCACTACTTGGATGCCTCTGCTCTTTGCCAGTCATTGCACTGGCTGCCCATATATCACAGGATCCAATTCACACTGCTTGTTCTCACCCACAAAGCTCTTCACAGTGCGGCACCCCCTACATCTCCACTCTACTCTCTATCACCACAAAGCTCTCCACAGTGCAGCACCCCCTACATCTCCACCCTACTCTCTATCACCACAAAGCTCTCCACAGTGCAGCACCCCCTACATCTCCACCCTCCTCTCTATCACCACAAAGCTCTTCACAGTGCGGCACCCCCCTACATCTCCACCCTCCTCTCTGTCTATCACCCCACACGTTCTCTACACTCTGCAAATGACTTTCGACTAACGTCCCCACTAATCCAAACCTCCCACACCCGGATCCATGCATCTCCAGGTTCTGGACAACTGGTCGAGGCAGCCATTATCTATCCCCCATTTCCTTGATATGGCTGGATTGTTATTGTAAATAAGCACTTGTACCTTGCCCCCCCCCCATATGATTGTAGATTGTAAGCTCTCACGAGCAGGGTTGTCTTTTTTCCCTCTAAATATTGTATTTTCTATAACTGTTACTTGTCTGTATATGATCCTCCTGAATTGTAAAGCGCTGCGGAATATGTTGGCGCTATAGAAATAAAGATTATTATTTTTATTATTATTATTTAGAACATCAGAATGTTTTTCATGTTACTATATTCATGTTGTGTTAAAACATTCAGGCTGTGCTAATTTTTGTGGTCTTGTCATGCTCCATGTGGTGCTCCATGTGGTGCTCCATGTGGTGCTCCATGTGGAGATATTCTTCCTATTCTGTGCTATAGGATAGACAACTTCCAAGATATGGCATCTCAGAGCATCTTGAAGTTTGGACAAAACCATAAAATACCCATGTGTATGAGGCCATCAGACATCATTTTTTTAAGGCATTTAGACTAAAGCAATTCTAGAGTCTTCATCTTTCCACTTACGATGTGTATTTATGCATAGATTATGAGTGGAATCAATAAGACGAGTGTCTCAGAATTCATTCTTCTTGGCTTCAGTCATATTTCGAGTTTAACTCCCTTTCTCTTCACTCTGTTCCTGATTGTCTACATATTGATCGTGGTGGGAAATGTTCTGGTCGTCATCCTGGTATCGATCAGTCATCGTCTTCAATCACCTATGTATTTATTTCTAAGAAACCTTTCGATGTGTGAAGTTATTTTTACCACAAATATTGTGCCCAAAATGCTCCAGGTCACAATACAAGGAGGGAGCACTATTTCATTTGCCGGCTGTGTGAGCCAACTCTACATGTTTGCAGCCACAGGGATAGCAGAATGTCTTCTTCTCACCTCAATGTCCTACGATCGGTACTTGGCCATCTGCAAGCCTTTGCACTATTCCTCCATCATGAATTTCAAGCAACATCTCTACTTGGTCACCTTCTCATTGCTGTGCGCTATAATCCCACCTGCAATTACTATTCGCCTCATCTGTGGCATTGACTTCTGTGACTCCATTGCTCTTGACTAGAGATGAGCGAACCGGTCGCGGTTCGGCTCGAGGTCGGTTCGCCGAACGGGGGTCCCGTTCGAGTTCGGTTCGTCGAACGTTCGACGAACCGAACTCGAGCCAATAGGCTATAATGGGAGGCAATCACAAACACATAAAAATGCATTATAAATGTACACAAACAGTTAATAAACATTGCCATAACACTTACCGGTCCTCGCGATCCCTTCTGCACTCTGTCTCCTGCCGCTATTCCATCCGATGATCGCTGAATCCTCCCGGTGACGGCACTGCCAGCAGAGATGCAGGACCTATCGTGACGTCAAAATAGCCATGTGACCAGTCACGTGGCTATTATCTCATTGGCTACAGACTGGTCACATGACTATGACGCGTCATGTAGGACCTGCGAGTGCATCTCTCCGGTACACGGTGCACATATGTGTATCGCCGTGTACCGGCGACATGCTCTAGCACACGGTCGACTCCCCGTTCCGTTAGGGACCGGCTGACACAGCCGGTCATTAACGGAGATCACCGTTGCCATAGCAACGCAGTTAGCGGTGACGTCACCGCTAACCGCAGCTCCGAGAGCACCGTTGCTATGGTAACGCGTCTGTCAGCGTTACCGCTGTTACCGCTGACAGCCAGCACTGATCACTCACGGAGTGAAGGCTGCACGCTGCTTCCCGATTGTAGTGAGGATTGTACTGAGGATGAGGTTCCCCAGCCCCGAGTGATGGGCTGGTGAAACTCATCCTCACTATAATCGTCACTACTACTACACTAGTGAGGATTGTAGTGAGGATGAGGTTCCCCAGCCCCAAGTGATGGGCTGGTGAACCTCATCCTCACTACAATTGTCACTACTACTACACTAGAAAGAAAGAAGACAGAAGAGTAGGATCATGGAGGGCTGACAGGGGGTAATAAAGATGGAGTCTCTAATGTGTCTGTGTATTTATTTCTATTAAAGTATTTTTTCTCTGTGTGGTGTCTTTTTTTTAACCCTTTATTGGAGATTCTTAATGGCCGGGTCAAACGTGCCTGACATTAAGAATCTCTGGCTTAATACTGGCTAGTAAAACAAAGCCAGTATTAACTCATGATTACCCAACAAGCCACCCGACTCCAGGGCTGTTGGAAGAGTTGGATACAGCGCCAGATGATGGCGCTTCTATGAGAGCGCCATTTTCTGGGACGGCTGCGGACTGAAATCCGCAGCAGAGGCACCCAGAAACCTCGGGCTAACCTGTGCTGCGGATTCCAATCCCCAGCTGCCTAGTTGTACCCGGCTGGACACAAAAATGGGGCGAAGCCCACGTCATTTGTTTTTTAATTATTTCATGAAATAAGTGAAATAATTAAAAAAAAATGGGCTTCCCTATATTTTTGGTTCCCAGCCGGGTACAAATAGGCAACTGGGGGTTGGAGGCAGCCCGTGGCTGCCTGCTGTACCTGGCTAGCATACAAAAATATGGCGAAGCCCACGTCATTTTTTTGATGGGCAAAAAACTTCTGCATACAGTCCTGGATGGAGTATGCTGAGCCTTGTAGTTCTGCAGCTGCTGTCTGCTCTTCTCCATACAGACAGACAGCAGTTGCAGAACTACAAGGCTCAGCATACTCCATCCAGGACTGTATGTAGAAGTTTTTTGCCCCCTGAAAAAATTATGTGGGCTTCGCCATATTTTTGTATGCTAGCCAGGTACAGCAGGCAGGTACGGCTGCCCCCAACCCCCAGTTGCCTATTTGTACCCGGCTGGGAACCAAAAATAAAGGGAAGCCCTTTTTTTATTTCATGAATTTCATGAAATAATTAGAAATCAAATGACGTAGGCTTCGCCCCATTTTTGTGTCCAGCCAGGTACAACTAGGCAGCTGGGGATTGGAATCCGCAGCACAGGTTGGCCTGAGCTTTCTGGGCCCCACTGCTGCGAATTGCAGTCTGCAGCCGCCTCAGAAAATGGCACTTTCATAGAAGCGCCATCTTCTGGCGTTGTATCCAACTCTTCCAGCACCTGCCTGCTATACCTGGCTAGCATACAAAAATATGGCGAAGCTCACGTCCTTTTTTTTGTAGTTTTTTGGCAAAAAAAATAAAAAATGCTTCCCTGGATTTTCCATTGCCAGTGAAGGTAACACCAAGCAGTGGGAGTTAGCAGCCAGCAGCTGCTTGGATTACCCTTAGCTAGCAATACAAAAAATGCAGCGGGAGCCCATATATATTTTTTTTAATTATTTATTTAAATAACTAAAAATAAAATGGGCTTCCCTGTATTTTGATTGCTGGACATCACAGTGCTGTAAAAATAAATCTTTAAAAAAATGACGTAGCGCTCCGTGGTATTTTTGATTCTCAGCAGATAAAGCAGACAGCTATGGGTTGCCACCCCCATCTGCCTGCCGTTACCTTGGTTGGCAATCAAAATACAGGGAAGCCCATTAATTTTTTCTATTTAAAAAATAGTTAAAAAAAAAAATGACGTTGGGTCCCCCCATTTTTGATAGCCAGCTAGGGTAAAGCAGACGGCTGTAGCCTGAAAACCACAGCTGGCAGCTTTACCGTGGTTGGGGATCCAATGTGGAGGTCCCCTCAGGCTCTTTTTTATAATTATTTTATAAATATTAATAATTACACAATAAAAGTAGTCCCCCCCAAATTGGATCACCAGCCAAGGTAAAACGGACAGCTGTGGTCTGGTATTCTCAGGGTGGGAAGGTCCATAGTTATTGGGCCTTCACAGCCTAAAAATAGCAGGCCGCAGGCACCCCAGACGTGGTGCATCCACTAGATGCACCAATCCTGGAGCTTCACCCCAGCTCATCCCGTGCCCTGGTGCAGTGGCAAACGGGGTAATAAATCGGGTTGATACTAGCTGTAAAGTCACCTGAGATCAAGCCAAGCAGTTTGTGATGTCATGGCGTCTATTAGATACCCAACATCATAAACTGTCAGTACTAACAAAAAAAAAGAAAATCGACAAAAGAAATTTATTTGAAAAAACAGTCCCCAAAACATTTCCTCTTTCACCAATTTATTGTAAGAAAAAAAATAAAGGGGTCCCACGACGACTCTGGACCGTCTAGAATATGGCGGGGAGACACTCAGGGAACGTATCCCCCATTTTCTAGGAGTGCGGACCCTTCATGTGAGGAGTGTGGGTGCAATGAATCTGCACTCACTCTCCCCGGGTCCACAGCAGCAGAGTCCATGTCGTAATGGTTGCTACCAAAGCTGCAATGCACTGCTCATGAGGTAAGGGCATGCCTAATCAGGAGAACTACTGTAGAGGAAGCTCTGCTCACTGGTATATAGGTGCTCAGAGGTAATAATAGATAAAATTAGTGAGTAACCTCGGCACTCTAAATCCCCCAGACTAAGTCAGTAAGTCACAACGGATAGTAATGCAAAATCACTCTTTATTGGTCCGTATTAAGAAAAAAAATTTTTCATAAGCATATATGTTTTTGTCCAAAACAAGTTACAAATGACGTTTCGGCCTCAGCCTTCGTCAGATTGGACTTATCTGCTTGTAGTCATGAAAAATGACAATAATCAGTATCACATAAGAGTGAGAGAACAATAACATAAACTCGAACAATGTAGAGGTACAATTGGGATGCAGCAAAAAAATTGCAACACAGCAAGAAATGAAACACATGATACAAATGTCATAATACAGTACAAGGACAATATAGTAATGACAAATATGGGGTCAGAGTAGGCTTAGACAGCTCTGGTACGAAAGAGATGTCAATCATAAAGTAACATGTGCAGTAGGTGTAGAGCTACAGTATGCATGGCAGAGCTAATGGGTAGACTGACCATAGAAAAAGAACGGAGAAAAAGTGGAGAAAAAGTGGAGAAAAAGTGGAGAAAAAAATGGAGAAAAAGTGGAGAAAAAAATGGAGAAAAAGTGGAGAATAAGTGGAGAAAAAATAAAGAAAAAGTGGAGAAAAAGTGGAGAAAAAGTGGAGAAAAAAATGGAGAAAAAGTGGAGAAAAAGTGGAGAAAAAGTGGAGAAAAAAATGGAGAAAAAGTGGAGAAAAAGTGGAGAAAAAGTGGAGAAAAAAATGGAGAAAAAGTGGAGAAAAAGTGGAGAAAAAAATGGAGAAAAAGTGGAGAATAAGTGGAGAAAAAATGGAGAAAAAGTGGAGAAAAAAATAGAGAAAAAGTGGAGAAAAAAATAGAGAAAAAGTGGAGAAAAAGTGGAGAAAAAGTGGAGAAAAAAAGGAGAAAAAAATGGAGAAAAAGTGGAGAAAAAGTGGAGAAAAAGTGGAGAAAAAAATGGAGAAAAAGTGGAGAAAAAGTGGAGAAAAAGTGGAGAAAAAAATGGAGAAAAAGTGGAGAAAAAGTGGATAAAAAGTGGAGAAAAAAATGGAGAAAAAGTGGAGAAAAAGTGGAGAATAAATGAAGAAAAAATGGAGAAAAAGTGGAGAAAAAGTGGAGAAAATGTGGAGAAAAAGTGGAGAAAAAATGGACAATAAGTGGAGAAAAAATGGAGAAAAAGTGGAGAAAAAGTGGAGAAAAAGTGGAGAAAAAGTGGAGAATAAGTGGAGAAAAAGTGGAGAAAAAATGGAGAATAAGTGGAGAAAAAATGGAGAAAAGGTGGAGAAAAAGTGGAGAAAAAGGGGAGAAAAAGTGGAGAATAAGTGGAGAAAAAGTGGAGAAAAAGTAGAGAAAAAATGGAGAAAAAAATGGAGAAAAAGTGGAGAAAAAAATGGAGAAAAAGTGGAGAAAAAGTGGAGAAAAAGTGAAGAAAAAGTGGAGAAAAAGTGGAGAAAAAGTGGAGAAAAAGTGGAGAAAAAATGGAGAAAAAAATGGAGAAAAAGTGGAGAAAAAAATGGAGAAAAAGTGGAGAAAAAGTGGAGAAAAAGTGGAGAAAAGGTGAAGAAAAAGTGGAGAGAAAGTGGAGAAAAAGTGGAGAAAAAATGGAGAAAAAAATGGAGAAAAAGTGGAGAAAAAGTGGAGAAAAAAATGGAGAAAAAGTGGAGAAAAAGTGGAGAAAAAGTGGAGAAAAAAATGGAGAAAAAGTGGAGAAAAAGTGGAGAAAAAGTGGAGAATAAATGAAGAAAAAATGGAGAAAAAGTGGAGAAAAAGTGGAGAAAAAGTGGAGAAAAAGTGGAGAAAAAAATGGAGAAAAAGTGGAGAAAAAGTGGAGAAAAAGTGGAGAAAAAGTGGAGAAAAAGTGGAGAAAAAATGGAGAAAAAATGGAGAATAAGTGGAGAAAAAATGGAGAAAAAGTGGAGAAAAAGTGGAGAAAAAAAGGAGAAAAAAATGGAGAAAAAGTGGAGAAAAAGTGGAGAAAAAGTGGAGAAAAAGTGTAGAAAAAGTGTAGAAAAAGTGTAGAAAAAGTGGAGAAAAAGTGGAGAAAAAATGGAGAAAAAATGGAGAAAAAAATGAAGAAAAAGTGGAGAAAAAGTGGAGAAAAAGTGGAGAAAAAGTGGAGAATAAGTGGAGAATAAGTGGAGAAAAAGTGGAGAAAAAGTGGAGAAAAAGTGAAGAAAAAGTGGAGAAAAAGTGGAGAAAAAGTGGAGAAAAAGTGGAGAAAAAATGGAGAAAAAAATGGAGAAAAAGTGGAGAAAAAGTGGAGAAAAAAATGGAGAAAAAGTGGAGAAAAAGTGGAGAAAAAGTGGAGAAAAAGTGGAGAAAAAAATGGAGAAAAAGTGGAGAAAAAGTGGAGAAAAAGTGGAGAAAAAAATGGAGAAAAAGTGGAGAAAAAGTGGAGAAAAAAATGGAGAAAAAGTGGAGAAAAAGTGGAGAAAAAGTGGAGAAAAAGTGGAGAAAAAAATGGAGAAAAAGTGGAGAAAAAAATGGAGAAAAAGTGGAGAAAAAGTGGAGAAAAAGTGAAGAAAAAGTGGAGAAAAAGTGGAGAAAAAGTGGAGAAAAAGTGGAGAAAAAATGGAGAAAAAAATGGAGAAAAAGTGGAGAAAAAAATGGAGAAAAAGTGGAGAAAAAGTGGAGAAAAAGTGGAGAAAAGGTGAAGAAAAAGTGGAGAGAAAGTGGAGAAAAAGTGGAGAAAAAATGGAGAAAAAAATGGAGAAAAAGTGGAGAAAAAGTGGAGAAAAAAATGGAGAAAAAGTGGAGAAAAAGTGGAGAAAAAGTGGAGAAAAAAATGGAGAAAAAGTGGAGAAAAAGTGGAGAAAAAGTGGAGAATAAATGAAGAAAAAATGGAGAAAAAGTGGAGAAAAAGTGGAGAAAAAGTGGAGAAAAAGTGGAGAAAAAGTGGAGAAAAAGTGGAGAAAAAATGGAGAAAAAATGGAGAATAAGTGGAGAAAAAATGGAGAAAAAGTGGAGAAAAAGTGGAGAAAAAAAGGAGAAAAAAATGGAGAAAAAGTGGAGAAAAAGTGGAGAAAAAGTGGAGAAAAAGTGTAGAAAAAGTGTAGAAAAAGTGGAGAAAAAGTGGAGAAAAAGTGGAGAAAAAATGGAGAAAAAATGGAGAAAAAAATGAAGAAAAAGTGGAGAAAAAGTAGAGAAAAAGTGGAGAAAAAGTGGAGAATAAGTGGAGAATAAGTGGAGAAAAAGTGGAGAAAAAGTGGAGAAAAAGTGAAGAAAAAGTGGAGAAAAAGTGGAGAAAAAGTGGAGAAAAAGTGGAGAAAAAATGGAGAAAAAAATGGAGAAAAAGTGGAGAAAAAGTGGAGAAAAAAATGGAGAAAAAGTGGAGAAAAAGTGGAGAAAAAGTGGAGAAAAAGTGGAGAAAAAGTGAAGAAAAAGTGGAGAAAAAGTGGAGAAAAAGTGGAGAAAAAGTGGAGAAAAAATGGAGAAAAAAATGGAGAAAAAGTGGAGAAAAAGTGGAGAAAAAAATGGAGAAAAAGTGGAGAAAAAGTGGAGAAAAAAATGGAGAAAAAGTGGAGAAAAGTGGAGAAAAAGTGGAGAAAAAGTGGAGAAAAAGTGAAGAAAAAGTGGAGAAAAAGTGGAGAAAAAGTGGAGAAAAAGTGGAGAAAAAATGGAGAAAAAAATGGAGAAAAAGTGGAGAAAAAGTGGAGAAAAAAATGGAGAAAAAGTGGAGAAAAAGTGGAGAAAAAGTGGAGAAAAAGTGGAGACAAAAATGGAGAAAAAGTGGAGAAAAAAATGGAGAAAAAGTGGAGAAAAGGTGGAGAAAAAGTGGAGAAAAAAATGGAGAAAAAGTGGAGAAAAAGTGGAGAAAAAAATGGAGAAAAAGTGGAGAAAAAGTGGAGAAAAAGTGGAGAAAAAGTGGAGAAAAAAATGGAGAAAAAGTGGAGAAAAAGTGGAGAAAAAGTGGAGAAAAAGTGGAGAAAAAATGGACAATAAGTGGAGAAAAAATGGAGAAAAAGTGGAGAAAAAGTGGAGAAAAAGTGGAGAAAAAGTGGAGAATAAGTGGAGAAAAAGTGGAGAAAAAATGGAGAATAAGTGGAGAAAAAATGGAGAAAAGGTGGAGAAAAAGTGGAGAAAAAGGGGAGAAAAAGTGGAGAATAAGTGGAGAAAAAGTGGAGAAAAAGTAGAGAAAAAATGGAGAAAAAAATGGAGAAAAAGTGGAGAAAAAAATGGAGAAAAAGTGGAGAAAAAGTGGAGAAAAAGTGAAGAAAAAGTGGAGAAAAAGTGGAGAAAAAGTGGAGAAAAAGTGGAGAAAAAATGGAGAAAAAAATGGAGAAAAAGTGGAGAAAAAAATGGAGAAAAAGTGGAGAAAAAGTGGAGAAAAAGTGGAGAAAAAGTGAAGAAAAAGTGGAGAGAAAGTGGAGAAAAAGTGGAGAAAAAATGGAGAAAAAAATGGAGAAAAAGTGGAGAAAAAGTGGAGAAAAAGTGGAGAAAAAAATGGAGAAAAAGTGGAGAAAAAGTGGAGAAAAAGTGGAGAAAAAAATGGAGAAAAAGTGGAGAAAAAGTGGAGAAAAAGTGGAGAATAAATGAAGAAAAAATGGAGAAAAAGTGGAGAAAAAGTGGAGAAAAAGTGGAGAAAAAGTGGAGAAAAAAATGGAGAAAAAGTGGAGAAAAAGTGGAGAAAAAGTGGAGAAAAAGTGGAGAAAAAGTGGAGAAAAAATGGAGAAAAAATGGAGAATAAGTGGAGAAAAAATGGAGAAAAAGTGGAGAAAAAGTGGAGAAAAAAAGGAGAAAAAAATGGAGAAAAAGTGGAGAAAAAGTGGAGAAAAAGTGGAGAAAAAGTGTAGAAAAAGTGTAGAAAAAGTGGAGAAAAAGTGGAGAAAAAGTGGAGAAAAAATGGAGAAAAAATGGAGAAAAAAATGAAGAAAAAGTGGAGAAAAAGTGGAGAAAAAGTGGAGAAAAAGTGGAGAATAAGTGGAGAATAAGTGGAGAAAAAGTGGAGAAAAAGTGGAGAAAAAGTGAAGAAAAAGTGGAGAAAAAGTGGAGAAAAAGTGGAGAAAAAGTGGAGAAAAAATGGAGAAAAAAATGGAGAAAAAGTGGAGAAAAAGTGGAGAAAAAAATGGAGAAAAAGTGGAGAAAAAGTGGAGAAAAAGTGGAGAAAAAGTGAAGAAAAAGTGGAGAAAAAGTGGAGAAAAAGTGGAGAAAAAGTGGAGAAAAATGGAGAAAAAAATGGAGAAAAAGTGGAGAAAAAGTGGAGAAAAAAATGGAGAAAAAGTGGAGAAAAAGTGGAGAAAAAAATGGAGAAAAAGTGGAGAAAAGTGGAGAAAAAGTGGAGAAAAAGTGGAGAAAAAGTGAAGAAAAAGTGGAGAAAAAGTGGAGAAAAAGTGGAGAAAGTGGAGAAAAAATGGAGAAAAAAATGGAGAAAAAGTGGAGAAAAAGTGGAGAAAAAAATGGAGAAAAAGTGGAGAAAAAGTGGAGAAAAAGTGGAGAAAAAGTGGAGAAAAAAATGGAGAAAAAGTGGAGAAAAAATGGAGAAAAAGTGGAGAAAAAGTGGAGAAAAGTGGAGAAAAAAATGGAGAAAAAGTGGAGAAAAAGTGGAGAAAAAAATGGAGAAAAAGTGATGAAAAAGTGGAGAAAAAGTGGAGAAAAAAATGGAGAAAAAGTGGAGAAAAAGTGGAGAAAAAGTGGAGAAAAAATAGAGAAAAAATGGAGAAAAAAATGAAGAAAAAGTGGAGAAAAAGTGGAGAAAAAGTGGAGAAAAAGTGGAGAATAAGTGGAGAAAAAGTGGAGAAAAAGTGGAGAAAAAGTGGAGAAAAAATGGAGAAAAAGTGGAGAAAAAAATGGAGAAAAAGTGGAGAAAAAGTGGAGAAAAAGTGGAGAAAAAAATGGAGAAAAAGTGGAGAAAAAGTGGAGAAAAAGTGGAGAATAAGTGGAGAAAAAATGGAGAAAAAGTGGAGAAAAAGTGGAGAAAAAGTGGAGAAAAAATGGAGAAAAAGTGGAGAAAAAGTGGAGAAAAAGTGGAGAAAAAGTGTAGAAAAAGTGGAGAAAAAGTGGAGAAAAAATGGAGAAAAATGGAGAAAAAAATGAAGAAAAAGTGGAGAAAAAGTGGAGAAAAAGTGGAGAATAAGTGGAGAATAAGTGGAGAAAAAGTGGAGAAAAAGTGGAGAAAAAGTGAAGAAAAAGTGGAGAAAAAGTGGAGAAAAAGTGGAGAAAAAATGGAGAAAAAAATGGAGAAAAAGTGGAGAAAAAGTGGAGAAAAAAATGGAGAAAAAGTGGAGAAAAAGTGGAGAAAAAGTGGAGAAAAGTGGAGAAAAAGTGGAGAAAAAGTGAAGAAAAAGTGGAGAAAAAGTGGAGAAAACGTGGAGAAAAAGTGGAGAAAAAATGGAGAAAAAAATGGAGAAAAAAGTGGAGAAAAAGTGGAGAAAAAAATGGAGAAAAAGTGGAGAAAAAGTGGAGAAAAAAATGGAGAAAAAGTGGAGAAAAAGTGGAGAAAAAGTGGAGAAAAAGTGGAGAAAAAGTGAAGAAAAAGTGGAGAAAAAGTGGAGAAAAAGTGGAGAAAAATGGAGAAAAAAATGGAGAAAAAGTGGAGAAAAAGTGGAGAAAAAAATGGAGAAAAAGTGGAGAAAAAGTGGAGAAAAAAATGGAGAAAAAGTGGAGAAAAGTGGAGAAAAAGTGGAGAAAAAGTGGAGAAAAAGTGAAGAAAAAGTGGAGAAAAAGTGGAGAAAAAGTGGAGAAAGTGGAGAAAAAATGGAGAAAAAAATGGAGAAAAAGTGGAGAAAAAGTGGAGAAAAAAATGGAGAAAAAGTGGAGAAAAAGTGGAGAAAAAGTGGAGAAAAAGTGGAGAAAAAAATGGAGAAAAAGTGGAGAAAAAAATGGAGAAAAAGTGGAGAAAAAGTGGAGAAAAAGTGGAGAAAAAAATGGAGAAAAAGTGGAGAAAAAGTGGAGAAAAAAATGGAGAAAAAGTGATGAAAAAGTGGAGAAAAAGTGGAGAAAAAAATGGAGAAAAAGTGGAGAAAAAGTGGAGAAAAAGTGGAGAAAAAATAGAGAAAAAATGGAGAAAAAAATGAAGAAAAAGTGGAGAAAAAGTGGAGAAAAAGTGGAGAAAAAGTGGAGAATAAGTGGAGAAAAAGTGGAGAAAAAGTGGAGAAAAAGTGGAGAAAAAAATGGAGAAAAAGTGGAGAAAAAATGGAGAAAAAGTGGAGAAAAAGTGGAGAAAAAGTGGAGAAAAAATGGAGAAAAAGTGGAGAAAAAGTGGAGAAAAAGTGGAGAATAAGTGGAGAAAAAATGGAGAAAAAGTGGAGAAAAAGTGGAGAAAAAGTGGAGAAAAAAATGGAGAAAAAGTGGAGAAAAAGTGGAGAAAAAGTGGAGAAAAAGTGTAAAAAGTGTAGAAAAAGTGGAGAAAAATGGAGAAAAAATGGAGAAAAAATGAAGAAAATGTGGAGAAAAAGTGGAGAAAAAGTGGAGAATAAGTGGAGAATAAGTGGAGAAAAAGTGGAGAAAAAGTGGAGAAAAAGTGAAGAAAAAGTGGAGAAAAAGTGGAGAAAAAGTGGAGAAAAATGGAGAAAAAAATGGAGAAAAAGTGGAGAAAAAGTGGAGAAAAAATGGAGAAAAAGTGGAGAAAAAGTGGAGAAAAAGTGGAGAAAAAGTGGAGAAAAAGTGAAGAAAAAGTGGAGAAAAAGTGGAGAAAACGTGGAGAAAAAGTGGAGAAAAAATGGGAGAAAAAATGGAGAAAAAGTGGAGAAAAAGGAGAAAAAATGGAGAAAAAGTGGAGAAAAAGTGGAGAAAAGGAAAGTGGAGAAAAAGTGGAGAAAAAGTGGAGAAAAAGTGGAGAAAAAGTGAGAAGTGGAGAAAAGTGGAGAAAAGTGGAGAAAATGGAGAAAAAGTGGAGAAAAAGTGGAGAAAAAGTGGAGAAAAGTGGAGAAAAAATGGAGAAAAAGTGGAGAAAAAATGGAGAAAAAGTGGAGAAAAAGTGGAGAAAAAGTGGAGAAAAAGTGGAGAAAAAGTGGAGAAAAAGTGGAGAAAATGGAGAAAAGTGGAGAAAAAGTGGAGAAAAGTGGAGAAAAAGTGGAGAAAAAAATGGAGAAAAAGTGGAGAAAAAGTGGAGAAAAAGTGGAGAAAAAGTGGAGAAAAAATGGAGAAAAAGTGGAGAAAAAAGTGGAGAAAAATGGAGAAAAGTGGAGAAAAAGTGGAGAAAAAGTGGAGAAAAAGAGAAAAAGTGGAGAAAAGGGAAAGTGGAGAAAATGGAGAAAAAGTGGAGAAAAAGTGGAGAAAAGTGGAGAAAAAGTGAGAAAAAGTGGAGAAAAGTGGAGAAAAAGTGGAGAAAAAATGGAGAAAAAGTGGAGAAAAAGTGGAGAAAGAGAAAGTGGAGAAAAAGTGGAGAAAAAGTGGAGAAAAAAGTGGAGAAAAAGTGGAGAAAAAGTGGAGAAAAAGTGGAGAAAAAGTGGAGAAAAAGTGGAGAAAAAATGGAGAAAAAGTGGAGAAAAAGTGGAGAAAAAGTGGAGAAAAAGTGAGAAAAAGTGGAGAAAAAGTGGAGAAAAAGTGGAGAAAAAGTGGAGAAAAAAATGGAGAAAAAGTGGAGAAAAAGTGGAGAAAAAGTGAGAAAAAGTGGAGAAAAGTGGAGAAAAGTGGAGAAAAAGTGGAGAAAAGGAGAAAAGTGGAGAAAAAGTGGAGAAAAAGTGGAGAAAAAAGTGGAGAAAAAGTGGAGAAAAAGTGGAGAAAAAGTGGAGAAAAAGTGGAGAAAAAGTGGAGAAAAAGTGGAGAAAAAGTGGAGAAAAAGTGGAGAAAAAGTGGAGAAAATGGAGAAAAAGTGGAGAAAAAAGTGGAGAAAAGTGGAGAAAAGTGGAGAAAAAGTGGAGAAAAAAGTGGAGAAAAAGTGGAGAAAAATGGAGAAAAAGTGGAGAAAAAGTGGAGAAAAAGTGGAGAAAAAGTGGAGAAAAAAGTGGAGAAAAAGTGGAGAAAAAGTGGAGAAAAAGTGGAGAAAAATGGAGAAAAATGGAGAAAAAATGGAGAAAAAGTGGAGAAAAAGTGGAGAAAAAGTGGAGAAAAAGTGGAGAAAAAGTGGAGAAAAAGTGGAGAAAAAGTGGAGAAAAAGTGGAGAAAAAGTGGAGAAAAAGTGGAGAAAAAGTGGAGAAAAAGTGGAGAAAAAGTGGAGAAAAAATGGAGAAAAAGTGGAGAAAAAGTGGAGAAAAAGTGGAGAA